>NW_024505892.1:16557329-16661217 GCF_017590055.1 Onychostruthus taczanowskii | reverse complement strand
AAAAAAAAAAAACACACCCAAATCTGCTGGTTCTGCACATGGGCAATGGGGAAGAATGTTTCAATCAAACAAGGAAAAGGAAGCCAACTATGGAACAATAATAGTGTCTCAGAAATTAGACACAGCTTAGAGACAATGGCTGAAAAGCCCAATTTGCTCTGGGCCATAACACCAATGCCACATACTCCTCTGGGAAGGTTTGGGCCCCTGGGGAAGTGTATGGCCCTCAGGGGATACACTCTGTCCCTTTCATCAGCTTCCCCTCCCACCCTCACCAAGAGTAGAGATAAGAATTGTGAAAGGGATCCTCCTTTAACTCTTCTGATGTCACTTTCCCTATGCCCATTGGGAAGAAGGGAATGCTTAAAACAAAAAAAACTGAAATAAAAATTCACATATTTTGGAAGACGGCAGAATTATCAACCCCCAGACAGGCCTGAAGCAGTTTATCATCTATTTTATTTTTTTTAGTGAGTCAGGACTCTATGAGTGATCCAAGGACACGTGCAGCTTTACAGCAGCAAAACCCAGGAGGCCTGATATCCCCCTGACTGCCTCAAAGGTAGTGGACCTTGCCCTCCAGTAAGATAGCACCTCCTTGCCCCAGGTCTTCTCTTGCCTGGCCATTTGCAATATGAAATCAAATTCCCATCAGGGAACCAGTTCTCCTACACCCTGCATCTCATTTTGCAGCCTGTGACTCTAGGCAACCAAATTTTCCCATCATACCTGGGTGAACTCTATGGAAATAACATGGAAATATCTTCCAACAGCCATATTACAAAACATGCTGACTCTGCAAATATTACCTGTGCTGGAAACCAACAGACGGCTACAAATGTGAAAGAACATATCCCACCTCATCTATCCTAGGACAGGAGAAGCACCTCTCCCAGCTGCCATAATGCCATCTGCCATTGCCAGCTCTCAGGGGGGCACTGCTCCCCCCAAATGGATGCTAAATAGACTGGCTCCACAGAGGAGACCACAACTGACATGGAGAACTGTCCATATAGAGCCATGTTTAATAGGGAATTGTCATGATTTTTTTAAATAGAAATGTCTTAACCACATAAAGCACCAAACCACATCTTTCATCCTCTCCCTTACCCTCAACTCACTGAAAAGTCTATCAGCTCCTCTGATCACAACTAGAAGAAAAGCTGCAGTGTCATTTTTCCCTTGTTGAAACGTAACATTGCGAGTGCCATTTCTCTTCTCTGCCCTAATCTGAAAATGCAACAGGATGGAAGGAAAATAAATTCAAGAAAAATATGTACATACTTTCACCACTTTTTGGATACTAAAGACTGTGCCATTCAAATGAGCATGAAAGAAAATCCAGCTCAGATCTGCCCAACTCACTGAAAAAAATGATGTGGGTTTAGGCACTTTCTGTCCTGCTTTACATGTTGCTGCACATCAAGGAGCATCCCAATTTGACTGCCAGCTGACTAGCAGGGCTGTTGGGACATCTAATTAAGGTCTGTTCCCTTTTAGAACTAAAGCAATCCTTGGAGACGTCCATTTCTGATACCCTTGATGGGTGCCAACTATCATTTTTCTGAAGCCTGAATTCTTCTTACATGTTTGTCTTTCAAGCTGTACATGACAAAATGAAAAGCAACAGAACAAAATGAAACCCCCCCCAAAAAAAACCCCCCCAAAAAAAAAAAAAAAAAAAAAAAAAAAAAAAAAAAAAAAAAAAAAAAAAAAAAAAAAAAAAAAAAAAAAAAAAAAAAAAAAACGAGCACCCTGAAAAGCTATCCAAAGAAAACAGCTGGAGTAAAAACAAAAATTTCAATCTGAGGGTTGACACAAGCCACACTATCTAGTGTGCAGGCAGCTCAAGCACTAAGGAAAGCCAGACCCAGAACCCAGCAGGCCCTGTGCTCCCACTGGTGATAAGAGACCGGAGATAAAGAGAGGTTAGGTCAACCCCAGAATATCTTTAAAGAGTCAGCACTGACTCGGAAGCCAAGCACTGGGAAAAAATATATTAAACATTATTTTGATAAGTAAAACCAGATATTCAGCAAGAGAAAAATATTTTGCTATTATCTCTTGCAGTTGATAGCACATATTATATTACCTATTCTACTTGAGGACTAAGGGTGGAGTTTCCTCATACAGTGAAGAAGGAAAGAAATATTTCAAAAATTATTTAAGATTAAGAAATTCGTTTGGGGAAAGTCACGGCAAACATAATGAAACAAGTAACTTATTGAAATGATCAGGCAGAAAGTATGTCCTTTAAAGCAGTAACTCAAAGTAACTCAAATTGCTAAGTATTCACCATAGCAGGAGCTAGAAAGATGTATCCTGTCCTGGAAAAAGTCAGGCAGGCAGGTGACTTGTGATGAATGGATCTTTCTAAAATTATCAGTGAAACAACTACTATAGAGCTACTCTTGCACTCCAGATTTGCAGCTGCAGGGCCTTGTCCCACCCTTCAAGACTGGCATGAGAAACAGAATTTTCCAAACTGTCACACGTAGAAGAAAAAATGGACTTTTTCATACCTTTAAGGAGCAGGAATGAACAGAACCAATATAAACATTTGGGGGGAAAAAATGTATGCCCATAATTAGAACAACTCTCTTCCAGTAAAACCTCTGACAAAATTTGAAATTGTTTTCCTAGAGAATTAAATCTAAAGCAATGACCTTTTACTTGAAGGAGGGACACAGTAAACTCAGGAGCCAAAGTAAAATCCTTTATCGATGTGGGTTTTCTTCATCAAAATACGGTTTTCAATGAAAAACCTTTATTTTTACTTCTACCCTAGCTACAGCTATACTGGTGGAGTTTTCAATCACATACTGCAGACAGGATCTGTTAAATCCTGTTGTGGTTTCTGATTACTGCAAACAAAAGTTCTTCTGTAATAACACCAGCAGTGTTTGCAGGTGCAGACATAAAGTGCTTGGCCTTAAAATTAATAAAATAAATGGTTTTAGGAATGGACTACCTTCTGCCTTAAGTGAGGAAGAAAACAAACACAATGAAGTCATGAATTAGTTCGCCTTATCTTTTGTTTGCCTTACTCTTCAGACAAAGGGCACAGAAAGGGCAAAATCTTTTAAAGAGCTGCTGTAGGTCAAGAAAGGAATCTGTAACCAACTTCTCCAAACTCATTCAGGAATTTCTTTGCCACAGAATTTGAACAAAGAGGGCATTCCTGGTTTTGCGGATAGGAACAGAGTGTACAGAGCCTTAACACATGACCAGAAGAACACACTAATTATATGGAAACAGTGGCTGATGGTCCCAAATTTAAAGAGAGGCTAGAGGAGAAATTCTGAAGAAAAAGCCTGAGAAAACAACAGGCAATCCAGCAATTTCAATCTGCTGCTAAAAGACCTGCTTCTCAGTTAAAAAAAGATTCATTGTTTTGCAAGGGTTGTGTGCCAAATTAACTTCGACTAATGGATGCAACAGGGCTTTATTGATAATGTTTATCATTAAAACAAAACAAAAATGTCCCTCGCGGGCACTTTCATTTACCCAGTCATCTGTGCATTGCTCCAGAAAATTGCCACAGGTTGGCAAGGGCTTGTTCCCTCAGATTGATGTCGTCAGTGTTTCACTAACCCCGGTAACAACAAGCCACTGGGGAATGCTCTGAGGCCATCTTTGGGTAATCAGGAATACCAAAACCACAGGCAGCATGAGGAACACGTGAATTCCCCCGCTATCACCCTGGCACATAAAGACAGTGCACCATCCTACAAGGATGAGGAGAAAATTACAGGTTGTTTCCTGAAATAGCACAATTACGGCATGTTGTAACCAAACAGAGCAATGGTCTTTTATTAAAAAAAAAAAAAAAAAAAAACAAAAAAAAACTCTTGAAGGCTGAAACAAATGTCAGACCAACACAAAGCAGCAAAGAGAAAAATCAGTTTCTCTTCTGCCCTAATGTGTACGAATGTGCAGACACACCATCCATATTGCCTGGGGAGCTGTCTTCATCCACAGCACCACAATGCTTACCTAACAAAAAACAGTTCACTGAAAAATTGAGGTAAAACCAGCAGCACTTTACACAGTTCTCTTCTGATTTACAGCTACGGGCCAAAATGACACTCAAGTCCTCGACAAAAAAATTACAAAAATTGGCACTTTAGCATGAGCTGTCCTTGGGCAGCAAATTGGGCCAGTGTTGTTATCAGTAACCGTGCTAGGGCAGGGTGACAGAGCCATTTGTAGGTCGTTACAGCTTCACTTGAGTAGTGGAATGGGAACTATTTCTACATTCCCACCTGTTCTGATTCCTTCCTTGCTACAAAGCTGAGATAACCCAAGGTGTTTTCTGCCATTGTCCCCGGGGCAGAACAGAAACACAACTGCTAGTTCACTGAGATCCCGGCATGTGAGAGGTGTCAGCACGTTTGACCTGATTAATACATTTGCTGCCTTCCTCGCAGTCCCAGCTGAATGACAATCTGACAGAGGCCACGGAAGAGCTTGAGCCCCCTTGCTATTGACAGCTCCAGTGTCAGAGCCAGCTGGCACCCTGGTGGGAAAGGAGCTGTGGGGCTGAGTGCAGGGCACCGTCTCCCTTTGCAAAACCAGGCAAAGCTGGCTACAAGTCGAAGACAGAACTTAATACCTGGTTCTGGCACTGCCTGTCACAGTACCTCGTTTCATTCTGCAATGAAAATGCCGTATTTACCATATATGGCATTACATGCATGACTCAAGGTTAATAAAATTGAATTAGTAACTCCTGGACGAGAGTTTCCATGTAAGTGTACAGGAGGCTGTAATCAGTCACCCTTACTCACCACCTCTTTGGCAGTCTGGATTACAAAGGAGAAAAAGATACAAAAGACTTAATGGAAATTACAAGTAAGTACAAACACATTTCAATTTCTAAAAGGCAACGGCCTCCACTATTCGTTAGTTTCTGTCCCTATTTCAGACATTAAAATTAGACGTGAATGACAGAATCAAAATTAAGAGCCCGTTTCTTCCAAAGGTCCCTCTTTAATTAATGTAGTCATTAGCAAGGTGCCTGCATGAGTGTGTTTCAGAGTATTAAGCCCAATACATAAACTGTGAGCACTCCCACTGCATTAGGGAGTAAACACCTGCATATGCAAAACAAAGCCATGGGGAAGAAAAAAATAAAATTCAGTCATGCAAACAAGGAAAAGGAAAGAGAGGCAGCAAGGACAGAAGCAGGTCTGTCCTTGTGTGTGACGTGACTGATGGGGACACGCTGCACGAACATGCTGCATGGAGAGTGTGGAGGGCAGGTGCCCTTCCAAAGCAGTCAGGAGGCAAAGTTGTCCCTCCCTCCAAGAACTGCTCCTATCAAAGCTGACCTGCTAAGTGGCAAGCATAGCTTCTTGTGCCTCTTGTGCCATGATTCATGCACATGGCCCCCAGTTCAAGCAAGAAGTGAGAAGAGGTGTGGGCAGAAACCTCCCCCCCGTCCCCTCCAATATCCACAATATATACACTGGTGCACTGTTACTACGGACCCGTGGTACCCTGGAGAAAGTGTAACTAGGGATAACTTCTATTTAACATCCCCACGTGCTACTCTTAAGCGAAATGCAGCCCTGTCACTCCCTCTGCTTAGGTGTTTGATCTGTGCAGCTTTATAGGAAAACCTTCTCCGGTGCTTCTCAGATCTCTTATTTCGGAGTGAATGGGTAAGTAAGTGATGCACCAGTTGCAAAGCACCTAATTCACAGCCCATAATTGCCTTCCAAACACTGCAACTTCGCTACGACTCTGTGTCCAGGGAACCCATCTGCTTCAGGGAGATAAAGTTCCAGGCAGAAGCTGCCATGCCATATGTAAGGGAAGCTCTAGAAGGAGCAGAGGGTGTACATATCAATTACCTTTTCCCGGGATGGAAAATGTGCCATTCTCCTAAGTGTCCAACATACACGCTCACAGGCTGAAAGTACATTTTGCTTAGGTATCAAAAGCACCTAGACCTTACATTTAACCCACTTCAGCTCAGGCTTTGGAACAACAAGCTACAGATTCGAGTTGTTACAGCATTCACACTTCAATTCTCCAGGAAAAAAAACCCCAGCAACACAGAGGTTTCCACTTACAAATGGGAGAGGCTGGTAGATAAATTATATTAATACACAAATATAAACAAAAACAAACCAACACCCAAACTAACCCCCAACAAATGAGGTGTATGGCAAACCTAGAGTTTAATTTCTTTATATTTATTGAAGTTCTGCCGCTAAAAGACAGTAAGAAAATTTCAGTTTAAATCGCAAACTGTCAAATCCGCCCTGTTTAATTGTTCCAAATATTATAATAGAAGCAAAATATGCTCTTTCAGAATTCATCAACTGTAGTTATTTAGCCACATTCTTAACCTTCACCTCCGCTTTCTTTTCATTTGTAACAGATTGGAGGAAAAACAAGAAGTTGTTATATTTGCACCATTCTGCCAGAATGGTGAGCTATGACCACGCTGGAGACAAAGGTCCCCTCAGTTTTAGAGGACAATTCCTGAAACAGTTGGCTAGCTGCATGCAAATAGAAATTTTCATGTACTCTATTACTCAATGAGCAGTGCACGGGAAAGCACACACAGTATGTTTTTTCAGCTCAAACAGTGCATCCAATCACTGGAAAGCATCCAGTCTGTTTTATAAAATATAGCTACTTAAGAGTAAAATATGAAGGTCAGGAAGCATCAGTTTTGACCCCCTAGTCAAAAACATGTGCCCCAAGTTTTCAGCCTAAGGATTGGAATTTGGCAAGGATTTTATAGAATAAATAACCATGATACCTGGATCCATAGTTTTTTTTGATAAAGCAGAAATAGAGATGTGGGTTTAAACAAATGGTTCTGTGATATCAATGTAGATATTCTGTGATACCAACCTTTCTTATTTAAATTTATTTCTGTAGGTTACAAATTTTTGCTTAGCAAACCCATTTTCAGATTCCCATCTGAAATATTTGCCAGAAGAACAGGAAAGACAGCAAAGTTTTGACTAAATTTGTCTCTATGTACAAGCACACAAAAGTTGGTACTTCAAGTTATTGTTAAATGCAGGATTTGTGACTGTCCCCAGCTGTTTTACCAGTGTAAAAACTTTTGTTTGCCATTGTATATCATGAAAGTTTTACAGAACCCTCTGCTGTGCCATGATAAAATATGCTAAGACAAATAGTACATACATCAGTAATTGAAATAGTACCTCTGCTCCCAGCTGTACTTCCATAAAAGCACATCAAACAGTTCAACCACAAAAATTTGATATAAACTTGACCAATTGTTACAAATGCATAGAACTATATCCAGTCTTATCTTTGCACACCGAACCTACATGTAAAAGGTAGTAGAAGACAGAAAATTGGCTTTTGTATCAAATCTCTCAGTATTTTTTCCCTTCAAACAGTCAGATTTGCATATATATGCTTATGCTTACTAAATTAACATTCATTTATTTAAAAAAATCCCACCCCCCAAAGCATACGAAACAAAAACAAACAAAAAACACAACCCAAATTAAAAACAAAAAAAGAAATATTTCACAAAAAAGGTATATAAAGCATATAATATTTGCTTTGGACTTACTCCAGGCTCTTACACAAATGCTTTTTGAGGTTTCCATAAATGATTATTTATGGACTTGCCCAAAGCTTCAAGAATCCTTTTCACAGACACACATGCCCCAACACTACAATCCATCACAAGTTATGGCTTCTACAAATGCTAACAGCTCCCTTTGGGTTTATGGGCCTTTATCTATGTAGTAACTGACATTACTTTTTCCCACTTTGAACACAAGATCTTGTGCAATAACACACAGGAAAAAAATCCCAATAAAATTATTTTACATTGGAACAGCAACAAGAAGTCTAGATTTGATAATCTTGCTTACAGAAACTTAATAGTTATTGGTACGCTTACATGTCATTACTGAAAAAATGTGATTACTTGTCTGTTCCTGAAACTCCTGAAACCTTGTAAATTATATTCATGACTTAGAAACCTAGAATTTAAAAATTATTTGGACTGAAGAACTGAGGTGATACTCTGGTGCTGCAGTTAGGTGAGATCAGAATTGCCTATCTCTACCCTGAGTTTCTACAGGAAACACTGAAAATACAAGCTCCAAAAACCAAAAGGTCTTGAGTCTCAAGTCTGCCTCTGGAACATGAGAAAAACTCATCTGATAGTACTAAATTTACGTGATGCACATTTAACCAACCATAGGTAGTACAGGCATAACTTAAGGGCATCATTTTTACTGACATAATGAGGCAGCATTATGCCACTAACTTCTACTGTGACAATTCAGTAATTGTTCAGTTTATGGAAATCTGACCCCTTGGTAAGTGTGGCGTTCTCAGACCACGATAAGTCATTGGGAAGTTAACTGACAGCTTTGGTCGGAGCTGTCATCAGGGTGTTAGGATTGCTTCCATCAAACACACTGCAAGGACACAAAAGGCTCAGCCCACAAAGATTTGTGAATTTAAATTTCTTTTGCCATTAAAACAAATTCTCACATTTAGACTGGTTTTGCAAGGAAAAAAATGGGCATGTCACACGTTTTGGTATTAAAGACTGAGAGCTGGCCAGCAAACAGCAGAAAGCCAGTGGCTGCCACCTTCTGAACTGGGTTCAATCAGTCATTAAAACACAGCAGTTACCTGAGAAACACAATTTCTCTAATGACTCTAAATAAGTTTTCCAGGTAATATAACCTGCAGTAAAAAGCAGCCAAGGCTTCACTTTCGTGATGCAGAAAGACTGGAAAGCAACCAAGGGAGTAGGTAAAACATAAGAGCAATAAACAGGGACAAGAGCTGGGGAGAGCTTGGAAAACCTCTTTGTGTAAGAGCTTCTGCTAATGCCTTGTCACCCATGGCCAGACCTGACTGCTAGTTGTGCTTCTCCAGCACCTGGCCAGAAAAGCTCAGTTAAGATGTTCTGATGCTGCCATGTGACTCATTTCCCTTTCGAAAAAATTAAAGTAAATATGGTGAAGCCTGTGCCAAGAACTAACTCATGTGTTATCTCTGTTCAAAGTTACTTGCTATGTTGTACTTGTGATAAACAGCGCAGGCACACAAGAACCACTGTCCCATTCTTCCACCCATCAGAAATTCTTTGCAACACACCCAAGCACTTTCATTTCAAAGAATACTCCTCTCAGTCTTTTTCCATAAAGTGGTTTTTAAAGGAAAAAAAATGCTCTGAGCTTCAGTCTGAAAATATGTGCTCCCCCAGAAAGTAAAACATCTGACCAAGTAAAACATCTCTGATTAAAGAAGAAACATGAGAGTTACAGTGTGCCCTCATTTCAAAGGGCCTCCAGCTGAGGAGGAAGAGGGCCGAGCAAGAAATGCTTCAAAACCAAACCTTTTTTTTTACTGTCAACTTTTACCATCTCCTCTACTAAGAGCTTTATCAAATGTGAACTCTGATTGGTGCTACCAGCTCCAAAACACTCTGCACTACTCTGTACATTTTAAAAAGAAGAAAGAAGCAGCAGCCCCTGACTTCCACTACACAGGGATCAGCCACGCAGGACACGGAGGAGCGCCCCAGGTTTGCAGTTACCATTTACTTTTGTTCTTCTTGCTCATTTCAAACTGACAAATCCAGCCAATCTCTGTGCTCGCTACTGCCTGCAAGCTCCTGTTTGCAGCCAAGGCAGATTAGCCACTTTGCTGGTGAAATACCACGCAACACATGCTGCCTTGTGCCTGTCACCCAGCAGCCTCGTGGGAATGCAATCTGAGCCTGGAGGAGCAATGGAGCGGCAAAAGAAGAGGTTTAAAAAGACAGGAAGAGAAACAGCTCAGAAAGAACAACAATTCCTTCATTTTCAGCTTCTGTTATTAACACTCTTGTCTTTACACGTACAGTTAGGAGGAGAGCCTGTGATTTGTCACACTGACTTTTCTTAACAACTTACTTGAGCAAGAACTGGAGGGAAAACTATTATGATAGCTGAAAAACGATTAAAATTTCATCTAGCTTAAAACAGTCTGGTTTTCTGTATAACACTTGCTATGTCTGCTGTGCTTCTCATTTCTTTCTAGTTTGTGTTAATTTAGTGATGTGGTTAATTTGAGCACCAAAGACCATACTGTTTTGAGCCCTCAGTTTTACAAAGGCTGGGAAGCAGTAATGCAACAGAGCAGTGGAACAAATTGATTCAAGAACACAGGTGGTCATTTATCACACACAGTTTTGCCTTGGAACACAAACCTAAGACAAACACTCTGCCAGGTATGAATTCTCAAACTCTTCCAACACCGGGAAAGCCTGACTCGCAGCCCAGGGTAAAAGACTTGCAGCTGTGACAAGTTTCTCCTGCCCAAATAACCCCACACTCCCTTCAGCCCTGGCAATCCCTGTCAGCCTGGCAGAGGATCCTGGTGAGACAGAAATGCACAGTTAGATTTATGATCCAGGCAGCTTTTACAAGTTGAGTCAAATTGTTCCCTGCAAAGAGGAAATAAGCCCTGCATAATCTACACCTCCCCACACCTTCCCTTCCAAAATGACATATTGTGATCTCCTCTATAGGCAGCCAGGGAGGCCTTTCATAGCTTGCTGCCCAATTACAGGAGGAATTCTGCCCTCCCCTTCCAGCCGGTACAATGGGTTCTTTATGTAAATCACTCAGAAAAATTAATACACCATTAATCCATCAGTAAAGCTGCCTTTCCCATCTCTGCCCTGCAGCGCAAGCACAGGCTAAGGAAGGCAGCACAAGAAACTTTATGGAAGTTATGTAGAAGCCAGCAGCACGGCTCAATGGCTCTTCTGATCCATGCAAGATGCCATCCCACAGGCATTAGAAGCTAATCTGGCATCACTGTACAATATAAATATACCAGCAGTCAAAAGTAAAAATTACTGGTTGCAAACGCAAACTCCTTTTTTAGAAGTTTTTCAGCAGTGAAGTAGGTTAAAAACAATCTTCAAAGCACAGATTAAAGTTGTGTCCTAGCATGCAGGGAGCAAAACACAAGCATATACATCATGTGTTAGTGTTCCTGCACACAAAGCATTTACTAAAGTCACAATCTCTTCTGACACGGAAGTGAAATTCTGGTCAAATAGCTATTAACTGCTCCGAGAAATGAAAACAAATAAAAGGCCCTTTGAAGATCAAATGCCCTTCGAGAGCCTGCTTGCTTTTACAAAAGTGACCTTACAGCGCAACAGAGTCAACCTTAGACTTTCTATTAACAAACTACTGCTCTGGCAGCACTAGAGAAATTACGACCAAATCACTCACTTTACTGAGTATTTTCAACCTTTCGTGCACACACACTCTGCTGCCTGCCAGCCAGCTACTGGTCCTGCTCACCAACTCACATGAGCAAACTTCTGAAATTTGCTTTGATTTATGGCAAATATGAGGTAATTGTTTATTTAGTGACCTGACAAACTTCATTCAAAAACAGAACACAAAAAAATAAAAGTACTTTTTAGAAGTCTCATACAAAATATACTACAGGTCTGAACATTTCAAGGGTTCCGTCACAGCTGCTTATCTGGTATCCTAGATGTCCCTCCTCTCTGTGGAGCAATTCCCATCACTTTCTCATCATCTCTTTTATTTTGCATCTGGGACCTCTTCTCAGTCTGCCCTCATAAACCAAAATACATTTAAATTTTTCCCAGCAGGACCATGAGGCAATCATCCAAGAAAAGCCACCCAGTCATTTAGAAGTGCTTTCGGTTAAATTGCTTTCGGTTCCATATTTTGAAGAGAGATTCTAGCTGCACCTGCCCAAAGACTCTGGCACCAATGATTACCGGCTACAAGAAGCATAAACAAAACTTACCTATATCCCACATAATCAGTACCCAGATGGGAAATTAGAGGTTTGTCCTGTTAATTACTATAAGCTTTCACAATCTGAACCCCCCCAAAAACTTGGCAAGGCAGTGCTGCACCTCGGATTTTGTGCTGCCCTCCTTCCTCCTCCCCCACCTGCTGCTCCTGGCCCCAGTGGGACGCGAGCCAGCGGGACAGAGCCGCACGGAGCGGGGCTGGCACTTCAGCAGCCATCGCAAGGGTTAAAGAGAAAGCAGGTCACCTTTCCTCTGCTGGCTCCGGTAGGTCCAGTTCTCGTCATCCTCGTCTACCTGCTGCACGCACATGGAGGAGAGTTCCCCATCGCTGCGAAACAATCTCTTTGTCTGCCTTGACAAGGACGAGAAATTTATCCAGCTGACAGCACGCGAGAGGGAGCCTGGGTTTTGTTTGAGTTTGAAAGATCTCGAAACACACTCCTTTTTCATTTTCTTTCAAGCCAGCCACTGGCGTCGGTTCCAAAGAGACCTCTCTGAAATTGTTCCTGTCCCCTTTCCTGGCGGTTTTCGCGGGAGGCTAAACAAACTCAGTCCGACTTCAGTCCGGATTTCTTCCCGCTGCCTTTAAACCAGCACCAGTATGGAGGTAGGTGGCTGTGCCAGCGCAGCTCCCCTGAAGCTGTTTTGATACAGCACTTAGGGAGCTGCCAAAGAAAACAAAGGGGAGAAAAACAGCAGAAAAGTGGCACCTTGCAGCAGCTCAGCGGAGCATGTAAGGGCTGAGCAGAGCATAGCGCTGAGGCAAGTGTTTTCCCCATTCTCCACTCAACAGCAGAAACTGTAGCTCCACTCTTGTCCCTGGCATCGCTGCCCAGGAGCGTGCAGGCAATTCAGCCCTCTCTTCTGGCTCGTCAAAAACAGCCCACGAGGAGGGAAGAGCAGGCAGAGATCACGCCTTGGCATGGCACGGCTCATGAAGGACAATAAACTTCTGCCGCCTCATCCTGGCTTCCCTGCTCTCCCTTAGAGAAAAGCCTGGTGAAGGAGCTCCAGGAAGGCTCTTCTAACAATAAAAGCGACTGCGTGGCTATCACTTAGGATTAGAGTGAAATATGATAGGCTCGCTCTCCTAAAAGCAAAACTCCTCCTTTCCTCAGCCAGCTCAGCGGCGGCACAAACTTCTGAACTCTGCGTGCAGAAATAGGAAAGCACTTGCACACCTCTGCGGACTTGGAGAGGGGGAAAATAAAATCCTGGAGTTTTTCCACACCAAAAGCATCCTGAACAGTGTGCTGAAAACATTGGTGCCCCCGTCACTGGTGGTACATTTGAAAAGAAACTAAATAAAAGTGCATAGACATAAACAAAATCCGAGCAGATATTTAGCGATCGGTCTCTCACTGGGGTCACTGCAGCTCATAAAACAGGTTTCGCTCCCAGCTGTTACATTCTGCTGCCTTCCCTTTACACTAGCAGCTAGAAAAACACTCCACAGCGCGAAAGTTTTAAAAAGTCGGGCATCACTGAAAGCTGCCGTGCTTGCCCTGCATGCCTATACCAATGCTGCTCCCAGAAGGGAATAAGCCTGCAAGATGGAGGGGCAAAGGGAGCATTTTAAAGCAAACGGGGGTTGGTTATATCAAGGCACCCCAATACCCATGGGTTTTGCTGGAATTGGTCACCAAGATAAAAGCTGACAAAAAAAAAAACCCACAAGTTTCTATCTCGCAGGAAAAAATTATATAGTTGAATGCAGGAGATAGCCAGTAAGGTCAGCTCAGTGAATCCTCAAGGAGATGGTGGTAGTGAGGAATCTGAGGGAGGGGGGTGAAGAGGAAAAAGAACACAAAACCATACCCTTTATCTGAAGAACAAACATTAATGTCTTAACGTCCTAACGGCTGCAGATGATGCTATCAAAAGGACAAGGATCGTAAGAAAACAAGGGTGCTGCCGTGTTCGGGGTCCCAAGCTGCCACTTAGATTTACACTATAGCAGAACACGCCCCAGCCCCTTGGCAGATGCTACCGCAGCCTTCTGGATTCTGCTGCACAGCCTCTTCAAAACCATTAAAAACAAAGGCTCTGGCTTTTTCTGAAACTTGTGGCTCTCTGACTCATAATAAGAGGATAAGGTTTAACCCACTGACTGGGAGGCAAAAAGCTAAGTACTGTATCAGATTACCCTATGAATCAACCAGGCACACCAAAGTGACCTTTGGCTCCCACTAACACAGCACAATGGGTCGGCCAACTGTCTTCTGTAAATAATTTAATAGGCTGCATTTAAATTGACCTCACTCCAACAAGGTAATGCATATGTACATGAACAGGTCTCCCTGCACTTCCCGAAGGCAGCGGTGCTGCAGTGGGGCTGTGGAGGGAGGGCGTGCAGCTGAGTGTGCGCTGAGTGAGTGTGAGTGGGAGCTAACACACTGCTAACACTCGCTTTTCTCACCGTGTCATCAAGTCCTTCTAGTTGTGGTTTTTTTTTGGTCTTTGTTAACAGACACCACTCCCCATCCCTGATGAGACAAGAGACCTGTCTAGGGTTGGGAGGGTTCCTTTGTTTTTCTTCCTTTCACTTAAAAGAAGACTTGAGAATGTGGAGTGAGGTATCCCTAGAGACCCAAGCACTGAAATACCCCGTTTGGAGCAGCTCATGTACAAATAGGCAGGACTTAATATAAAAAAAATAAAAAAAATCAAAGACCAGGCTTAAAGTCAACTTAGTTATTTTGACAAAAAGCAAACATTTGGAATTGCCAGTACTGAAAAGTACAGAGAACTGTAAACTACCACAGCTATTACTGACTAAATTATACAGGGCCAGATGTATAAAAACCCTGGTAGGAACTGCAGAATCACAGTCATCTCCTTTCCACTGTACTACATAGAAACAGAAGATCAGAGGAACCAACAAGAAGGAAACCCTTTCAGGTTAACCCAAAATTGGGTAAATGCCAGGGTAAATCCCAGAAGCCTGCCCAGAGTCTAGGCAGCAGTTTAATTTCAGGAATTTTCCTGACCTGTCTGTACCTCTGCCTTTTTAACACGGTGCTGAGTCACAACTTGGTGATGCAAGAGCAAAAGCACCGTGACTGACCATAACATTTCCACTGTTACTGTAAACAGAGTAGTCCAGTGCTTTGCTCAGAGTTTGGTATTATTCGATTTCATTGCAGGAAAAGATCCATTGCTATACCCTTCATCACTGTCACTACCACAGAGTACTTCTTATTTCTAGGTGACAAACTTAATATCGGCATACATCGTTACACGTGTGGATCAGAAATAAATTTCCCAAGATCAAGAGAAAACAGCAATTACCATTTGAAAAACAAAACATGTTGAGTAACTGTTGCTAGTTAAGCCATTCTTCAGTCACTGGCCACAGAGTTGGAAATCCAGAGGACACAACGAGGCTGGTGAGGGGCTTGGAACACAAGTTCTGTGAGGAACGACTGAGGGAGCTGGGGTTGTTTAGCCTGGAGAAAAGGAGACTCAGGCGTGACCTTATCACTCTCTACAACTGCCTGAAAGGTGTTTGCAGCCAGGTGGGGATTTGTCTCTTTTTCCAGGCAGCAGCTGACAGAATCAGAGGACACAGTCTCAAGCTGCGCCAATGGAAGTATAGGTTGGATATTAGGAAAAAGTTTTTCACGGCAAGAGTGATAAAGCACTGGAATTGTCTGCCCGGGGAGGTGGTGGAGTCACCATCCCTGGATGTGTTTAAAAAAAGACTGGGTGTGGCACTCAGTGCCATGGTTTAGTCGAGCTGTTAAGGCATGGGTTGGGCTTGGTAATCTTGAAGGTCTCTTCCAACCCGGTGATTGTATAAAATTTTAGCATCTGAAACATTGCAGAGGCTTACATTTAATTATGTAAAACACACTACAATGCCATAGGAAAGAAACAAGAAACTTCTAATAAGCTAAGCTAATTTTTCCAACCTATTTTCCCCCTTATGAAGACATCATACAAGTATATAGGCTTCATATTTTCCAGGTTATGTATGTAAAGATTAAGGCATTATTTTTGGTGCATTTTTAAAATATAAGTTCATCTCAGTAAAAAAGCATTAAGGAATCACAGAAGAAGAAGCACAGGGCTTGAAGTAGAAAGCTAAACTATTTTTTATTCATTTATTTTTAGAGGTGAACGAGACCAAATAAGCATAGTCTCACATACCATCAGGATTTTTACCATGTATCACAACCTGATTGTCTAAAAATTCTTTCACAGTTGTCAGGCAAACACAGGTACATAGTTCACAGCCACTGTGTTCTCTCAATGCCAGCAAAAAGTTTCACAGAAAAGGTTTCAGGTCAGTGTAAAAAATCAACAAAGCAGAAAGACAAACACCCCAAAACGCCACAGACATGATCTGGTTTTGGCTTTTGGCACAATCCATATATTAATTTAATTCCTACATTTCCTAATCTATCATTTCTCATGACTCAACGAGACAGTAACATGGATGATTCACAATTACAGCTTGCTGGGATAGCTCATGCTCCAGCAGCTGAGAGGACACCTCTCTCTCGGGCTTCCTGAGTGTTTTCCTTCAGGTGATAACAACTCATAATCAGCCAGTCATAAAGCCATTTGGATTAAGCACCGGCAGAAAGCCATGGAAAACACCTTCTCTGCAGTCTCATCCCATCCTTACAAAGATCTTGCTGCAGCCAGCGAAAGGAGAGGGGTGCTTCAGCAGCCCTGAAAAGGCTTCCATCCTAGAAATCATCCCAACACCACCAGACCAGCTACATATAGTCACCTCCCCAGTGCACTCATCTCCGGGCAGATGTGGGGGAATTTCAGTCAGTTTTCAAACCTTGTCAACCTGACCTCCATAGGAGGTGTTTATCTACAACGTGCCTGTTCTTTTACAGGCACCCTATGAAACGCTCGCATAGCAAACCCACAAAGTAATCCATATTCCTGCATGATTATTTACAGCAAAGCTGCCACGGAGAGCATTCTGGTATAAGAGGGCCTCAAACTTCCAGTTAAGGTTGTGTCCCTTTTTATGTGCAGGGCACATAAGTGAGAAACTCTTTCCCTCCTAGTGTGAATGGACCTGAAAGGGGGGAAAAATAGTATTGAAATAAAGGAACAAAAATGAAGTTACTTGCCCAAGATCACAGAATGGATAAGCAACAAAGCTAAGAAAAGAAAGTAGGTCTCCTGGCTACCAGCCTTGTGCCCTACTTAAGTAAGCCCTGTCTCACACAAAAGCAATGCCTATTAATTGTTTCTATCACAACCCTTACAGAACCTTTGAATGCTGTAATTATAAAGAAAAACTTCCTTTCTGTTTGTACCCTTTTGGTTTTGCAGTTTTTTGGGTTTTTTTCAATTTAAAAATACACCATATTAATACTAAAGGAGGAGGGAGTTTTATACTGCAGGACTGCTTTGAAGCAGCTCATCCACATTTCCAACTTTATTAGATCCACAAGGAAAACAAAAAAAAATCAGATTGCAGACGACTATTTTATCCTACAGAGGATAAACCAGCTTTTGGACAGGTCTGTATGATGCACCTGCCACCAGTCTCTCTTCCTCCTTTCAGCTTCTGTGTCCCAGAAGGATTCACTGCATCATGGCAATGTTTTCTCTGATTCAACAGCTGCACTTGCTTTGATAGAGAAATTCTGTAAAAAACAGGGGTACAGTTTCTGTAAAATTCTAGGCTAACCTGGAGGTTGTTCTCCCCTCAAGAGCAGCTGTATGTAGGGATAATGATGGCTCTTACTGAGAGGCAGAGAAATTGAGCAAGGAACACGAACAGTACAAGCTGGCTGCAAGCCAGAAAGATATTTGTAAGAGGGGCAGAACCAATGCCAGAATTGCCCAGAAGAAAAAAAAAAAAAAAAAAAAAAAAAAAAAAAGCTGTTCTTTAAAATACTGTGATGCCAAAAGAGCAGGCAAGTAAAGTGTACATAGAGACACCCACCTGCTTCAGCCACATACAAATGCATACAAAAGCTGTTGGCTTTCTTCATCAGTAATTCCAGAACTGATGCAAACCCCAATTTCATGGAAAATGTGCTTGCAAGTATGCAAGGAGTTGGATGATTGCTGATGGCAGAAGCAGTTTCAAGTACTGGGCTCTGCTAGGTAAGAGTGTGATGGACACCCTTAAGGCATTTAAAGACCTGGCGGTGTGACACCCGGGGACGTGGTTCAGCGCTGGACGTGGCAGTGCTGGGACAACAGTTGGACTCAATGATCTGGAGCTCCTTTCCAACTTAATTCTATGATATTCCGAGGAATACAGGAGGAAAGGGCTTGATCTATGTTAAGTTCCATCCTTGCCTACACACTGGACGACCTTTTCCTTCGTGAGGTTTGATGCTGTCATATAGCTTAAGGGGACGAGTAACGGGGCTTTGGTGACCTCGGGCAATGTGCAAATATTTGGGTACTTCACGGGCAGCCCTCCCGCCCAGCAGGGCAGGGCCGGGCCGGGACCGAGCCCGGCCGGAGGCGGGCAGCGTGTGCCGGCAGGTGGCAGCAGGGATACAGCCGGGATCCTACCGGGATCCTGCCGGGATCCGCGCTCCCACCGCCCCAGGGACCTCAGCAGCGACGCAGTTACGGTGACACACGGTAGTGAGTTATTATCTCTGATTGAAACGCAATTAACAATTTTAGTGGTTTTTCATTCGGGCATGACAAGTCACTAATTGAGACCGCTCTGCTAAAAGCAGTCACCGCCTCGATCCCTACACACGCTCTCCTGGGCTGTGGGGCTCCTGCTTTCAAAATCCCCTAACTGTAGGGTCACCTTTTTTTCCGAAGCTGAGCCTTGGCCAGGGAAATATTCTGCTCACAGCTGTTAGCCAACACATCCCAAGTGCTGATAGACTGGGAAGATTAACTATCTTAGTGTGGAATTTTTGTGGACAGAGTAAGTTTTCTGTCTGAAGGGAAGGGGTTTTTTCCCCCCAGGCACTCAGCTGTTCGCTGAATCACCAGAAGTTATCAACAGCAGTTCTGATCAACACGAGAAGTCACTGATGGAGTCTGGGAGAGAAAGTGGAGAGGTGCTCCAGCAGCATTCAGCACCTCGGCACTCCTCTGCCCCACTGCACTGACCCTTCCTCCAGCAGCAGCCACCCGCTCCAAGCCGCTGGCACCAAGGATGCTCCGAATGAAAGCATCCTGTATCTCACACGGCAACTCCAATCTCCCAGGAAAGCTGTGTGCTTTTGTAGTACCATGTATGCACAGGTACTCCTCTTTGCTCTGGAACGCTCCACAGCGAACACCTGAGTTTATAAACTCAACTTGCACTGCTTTAATCTAAATTGTGAGATCAGTTTAGTCCCTCCTGATACTTGACTCAGCATGTTCTGTGTTCATACTAAGAACGGGCTCAAAACACTTTTAGTACCTGACTGCACAGAAACTTTGCAAGAAACCAGTTACATTAGAAATTTACAAATAGGAAGCTTTGGTGAAGCACAAGAAACTTCTACGGAATCATCCAAGTTTCCTATGGAAATGCTGACGGCTGTATTGAAAGTAACTGGAAGCCAGTTAAAAACAAACTGCATAAAAAAATTAGTTAACATGTAATTGAAGATCATTCTGCCAGCAGGGAAGTACCTAAGACAACTAAATAAATGTCTATTTCCCACTTCTCTGATTAAGAGGATACCAGGGAAACTGCAGAAGGGATAAGGCTGTTTGCTTTGAGGTGGAAGCCCTCTGCTGGTTAACGTAAACTAATTAGCGCACTAATCTAAATGTTTTCATAGATAAGAGAACCACAAAGAACAAGAAAGGAGACAGTGGCTAAAGAAAAAACAAAGAACTATCAGCATCTCAGAAATCCTTATTCTCATTTTTTTTTACTTTTTTCCCTGTATTTACATACCCTTTGAATTGCAAAATATACAATTTAATAAATCTTACCAGGTCTTTGCAACAATAAAATGCTAAAAAGGAACTTTAGAACCCTGTGAGACACTTGGGCAGACCTGACCATTCCAACACTGAAAACACAGCTCATGGGTGTTATAGACAGGTCTCATTGTTTGATATATAAATTCTTATATTTCTTCTTATAGATACAAATACTGTTTGTGCACGTAGTTTTTTCTTGAGTCCTGTATCTTTAAAACACATTTCAAAATTACTTCATAATCAAACCAGCAAAATTATTTACCTTACTGAAACTGTATGTAAGGCTCTTCTAGGAAGCAATGTAAGCATGTGCAGTTCCTGTGAACCATGCATAAATACTGAACTTCAGAAGACAGACAAAGGGCTCACATTTGCATGTGTGTGCACAGGTACAAGGCTGCAGCAGTGCTTTTTCAGTTTATTGCTGTGTTTACATGCCACCTAAGCCTGGCACATGGTAAGTACAAAGGAGTGTGTTGCAACTCTGGACAAAATTTGTAAATGAAACCTAGCCCCACCACACCTGGAAAAATGCTGCAATCTCCTCTCTTCCTGACAACAGGCCCTAGGTTAAAAGAAATTCATTTCTAGGTGGAGGATGAGCACAAGGAATGTTGCTGACACACAGAGGGTGAGGAGGGAAACACTGAATTTGTGTCTTAGTTACTGTCCTACACAGTTATATTTAATCCCAATTAAAATAACTCTGTTAAAAGCTTGATGAAAATGCAAGAGAAAACAAAACTTCTACAATAATGAACATATGGCCTATGTGTGTGCTCTCTCTGTATGAAGTGCCTGTGCATGTGCTCACTCCATATGTACACATCCACATATTCAGCAGGAGCACTGTGCCCAAGAAAAATTTTCTCCCTCCCTGCAATTTCCCCTTCTGCCATATATAAGTCTGAAATCAACTTTGATTTTTATTGTTGTTTTTTTTTTCAATCTGAAACACTTAAATATTTTCCCCTACCAACAGAAGTTTCTTATGTGAAAAAAACCCCTGAGAATGCAGAAGAATAGTATGCAGGCTCAGTCCTGCAGGGCCTATGGTCCCCCCTAAATAAAACATTAGCGACACAGGAAATGTTCACATTCATCAGCTGTGAAAATAAGGTGAGAACAGGAGGTAAAATTAAAGTCCAAGATGTCTTCAGGAGAAGAGAAGGCAGGAAAAATAAGGACATTCATGCAAGCAGCAGGAATAATCTGATGCTACCTCTCAACCACTGGCATGTGAAATAATCAGCCTCAACAAAACAGTTGCTTAGTCACAGTTAAAAACTCAGGAGTATCAATTCTTAAATCATAGCACAGAGAAATTAAATCAAGGGTTTGCAATCTTCTGTAATTTGCACCACATCATCTTGTTTATGTATCTAAAGAAAGCTGATCTTCTGGCACTCACTGGAATACAGGGTGGGAAGGGTAGAAAGTGAAAGAGAAGTCACATACTATAGAAATTACAGGTGTAAAAAATGTTTGTTCATCAGATACTAATCTGTTGAGAGCCCAGTGGATGTCTCCCACAATAGTAACACCCCAAACCCACTTCTCCCAAGCAGGAGAGTTTAGAAAGCAGACTCACTGCCTTCTCACAGCCAATGCCAACCACCAATCACTATTTCAGGTAGTTTCATCAGGGCAAAAAAGATTCACACCTTGATAGTCATTGTTAAATGAAGTCATCCAGACATTTCACTATTAACCAGTGGACTAAATTACAGGTTCATCTTCCCCTAGTGCTTTTGCCTGCCCACAAGACAATCTGCTTGGATTACCCCACCAGCCTGAAAGCAGCTCTGAGGTACTCATTACCCAGGTTCTTCAACACCTTCCTTTTCAGATGCTTGGAAATCAAGCATCAATCCTGATGTATCCTTCAGCTTGACTTCTCCTATGGCCAAGGCCAAAATATGGCTCTAGTTTACACCATAGGTTTTTTTCTTTCTACACCATTCTTTTTTTAATTCTTTTGGGACAACTGGCAGCCCACATGCTGAAGTTGTGAAATCCAGTATTTCATGAGGTCTTTTACTTTCTCCTTGTCAGAAACAAGGACCATGGCTAGAGCTGGATACCCAAGCTTCCACGCTTATGCAAAAAGAAGCAGAGCATCAGATGTGCAGGAGAACATGCCCGGGTCCCAGGGCAGCACAGCACCACAACAATAATATATCTTTAGATCTTTCAGAAGGTGATTGGTGAGAAAAAGGGCCAAAATGGAAGCCAACCCCTTTCTTACTGTATTTTCTGTGTAAGTAAAGGCCACTAGAGAGAACAGGGTATGTCACATTCAATTTAAATGAAACACCTCCCCCAAAAGAAAATATTCAACTCTATACTGTAAAAGATAGATTTTTATTGTAATGAAATCAAAACAAAGATTTAACTGCTGTGTTTTTCACGTAATTCTGCCTGTAAAGTCAAGCCACCTTCCTCAACAAGAACACTACATCACTAAATGCAAATGGCAAAAAAATTACATTGAGAAGTAAGAGAAACGTATTATTTCCCTTGCAGTAGACATTCCTTATTTACAGGCATCTGGCAAATTGCCTGCAGTAGAAAGAGATGCCATATAGATATTCCTAAAGAAATAAGAATACAGACACATGGGATAAGATACAAAATAAATTTATGCAGAAATACTTATTATCTAATCATGTACTCTATCCATCACATACCACATTCTTGTTGTGCAACCAAGTTTATTCACCCAGGGGAATCCACTAAAAATGAGAATACTTCTTATGTATTTATTGATCAAATTAAAATAACAATGGTTTCTAGATGGGAACTACCACCTTCTTTTGATTCACATGCCTCCCATGTTACAACTGTTCTAAACTCATCAAGTTGACAAGATTATCAAGATGGCTTAGAGAGCCAATATTTCTCTGGAGTACTTTTTTCCCCGACATAGTGAAGTGGAAAATATGCTGGCCCTCTCAGCCAGCTTGGGCATCGAGATAATGCCATGCTCTGTGGTTAACTGCTAGCTCTTCTTCCTCCAAGGCACTGCGAGTCATCTCTGCTTTCCACACTGGTATCTTCTAAACAATTCTGGGTAAAACTCTGCTAGTTCATTCTCACCAAAGACATTGTATGAGAGCACAATTACACAGAAGGAATCACATATTAAACAAGTTTTTTTTTAAAGCATTCCATTAAAAAATGTGCAAGGCAAATATTGCAGTAACTATTAATCAAGCCTAAAATTAAATTAAAACTAGCTTCATGAAAGATGCCTGGCCATTTTCTGGTATTTAAGGCTTTCCCTTCAAGCGCAAGCACAGTCACAGCAGGATTTGCTACTCTCATCCACTGGCACCTTTTCCCAAGCTTAGACAAACAGATGTGAGGAGACACTTTCAATCCCTACTTGCAGACAGCATTGTTTTTTCATTATGACAAAGTGTTGCTGAGCTTGGCAGAAGAAACCACCCACTTTCAGGAACTCCCAGTGTAGTTAATATTCCTCTGCTTAACAAAAGATGCCTTGGTCTGAGGCTGTTGCTACAGGCTGTTGTTACAGCACTGCACCCAACTGACCTTAATTTATGAAAAGCTGCTCTAGTTACAAGATCCTGAGTTATTCTGTTTAGTTTAGGGCCAGCAAAATGCAACAGATTGACAGGTCTAAACATCACTCAGGAGGGGAATGAATAAATAAATAATACCACATACTGGCTAAAGTATTTGGTACCTGCCAGCATCCTTCACCAGTGCTTAAAAGACATCTTGAAATCCAGTTTGATTGCCAACTTAGTATGCTACGTGTTTTGTCTTAAAGGAAAAGGAAAGTGTGCCACTTTTTAGACTATAAAGAAACTAAATGACAATGCACTTCCTTTATGGCTTCCAAATTCTGGGCGCTCTAGGGGTCACTGCGAGCATCTCAAAAGAAAAACCCCTTACGACATCCGCCAGGAGAGTGCTTGGAGCCCACCCTCCTGGGCATCAATGGGATCTGCCCTGAGGTGAGGGCACCACCAAGCACCTTCTCTCTTGCTCCCAAGTAGAGGCAGGAAAGCAAGCTCCTGTCCTTCCCACCCTGTGCGTGCACCTCAGCTTCGGGCACTGCCCCGCGCGCCGTGACACTGCGACCCTGGCCTCCAGAAATGCTGGGATTTCATCTAAATCCCTGCAGCCAGCCAGCTCATGGCCCCAAACCAGCTGTGTCAGCACAAGCCAGGACACCGAAACCTGAAGGAGAAGGGTGGACATGAGCACTGAAAGAACAGGAGCTCCTTCTGGAGCAGGGTGAGGCAGGTTAAGCTGCTGTAGCCCCAAGGCTACAACTGTCCAGGAGTTCTGCAAACTCTCCAGTTCTCTGGTGAACAAATTCAGGGTATTGATAAGGAAAAGATGGTCTAAGCACAGTACTTCCCTGGATGTCTGTTCAGCTTGTACTTCAAAGTAAAAAAAAAAAAAAAACCAAACAAAAAACCCCCAACAAAAAACAACAACAAAAACCCAAAAAAACCACACAAACAAAAAAAAACCCCAAACGAAACAACCACTTTGATTTTCAAACAGAGCTCTTCTTTTGGGGGAAAATCTCTTTGGAGTGGTGTTTCTTGGGTGTGGGGTTTGTTTTTAAGAAGTGCTTTATTTCCATTGTGTGTGGGAAAACGATGCCTGAAGTCTTTGGCAGTTTTCAACACAGGAAAAAATAAAAAAATCTCCATAGGGGTGAGGTCAGGATTGAGCAAAGAGAGCACTCAAAACATTCATGTGAATTATATCACCAAAATAGACTCAAAACACTTCATAAAAATGTGTGAAAATTTCATTGAGATCACAGAAAAGAAATATGGCATCCAGGATCTTCAGAACATCATTACTGGATGCAGAGTTTCTTTTTTTTTTTTTAGGTTTGGCAATCAGTTTTGCTATGTTGGAAGTTCCCTCCTATGCTAAGAATTATATCCAAAAGCATCTCAGCAACCAGCCAAGACAGAGATCAAGAGAGGGAAACATTATTATGTTCTCCCCAGTTCAGAGAAGGATGAAGCCAAGGTAAATAATTTGAGAGCCATCTTCCGAAGTAAACTTTTCTTTTGGTTCATGAGTTATTTCTACACTGTCAGCCAACTATAAACATTACAATTTGTTAGCCCATTGAAATTAGGTGGAAGTGTATTTCCACCTTAATTTCGGAGAAGCTTGTTTCCCTTACAAATTTTTTAACTCCAGGCCTCCTTGACAATGCTGTTGCCTGCTACTTGGCTTTCAACACTTCTGATTTTTCGTGGAAACCTTCAGCTTCAGACCGTACTGCAGAAAGCCAGTACAACAAGACAGGGCAGAAATACATTTCTGTGCTACAGCGGTAAGCATGGAGAGAAAAAACCAAGAAGACAAGTCAGTCATGTGAGTGAGGCATCCCTGGCATTCCAACCCTGATGGAAAAGAGATGTCACTGCCCTGCAGCTGAGGTGCTCACACAAGCTCAACTCCTCAACCAAAGCACAGAACACACACACGCCCTTTCTCGGAAAAAAGCTCAAGATGCATCCTAAAGTACCTTCCCTGCCTTCAGCAGCAGGTCCACTGGGCAGACACTCATCCTTTAGGCACTACCAGCTAGTTTTAAGCTTCGAGAGAGCTGTTGCGTTTGCATGCCTTCACTAGAGGTTCATCTGCAGTTGTCCTACAGGTTCTGCCTGTAAAACTGGGTCTGCCGTCTCCTTGCAGGGAAGGTTGGCCTCCTCCTACCTTCCCTTCTCATCCCACAGCTTCTCCATAATGACTGCTTTCTTCTCCGCTCATGGGCACTGTTAGTCAGAGCCACAAACTGACACATGAGAAAATATCTTTAATTTCATCAAACACTCTCTCCAGTATCACTCCCTCTCCTCACGCAGCTTCCCAGGATAGCACAAGTGGGAAAATAAGCCAAGGAAGGCAAGATAGCACAGAGCAAACACAGAGCCACTCTGCATGCAGGGTGTGGGGGGAGCAGCATCCATGTGCACCCTTCCCTCAATGCCTTTCACAGCACTGCCAATTCCTGCAAAATTCAGGGTGAATCATATTTGCCCTGCTCCCTCCCACATCCCTGTTTTTGAGAGTCATGTATCTGGGCAAGAGTCATGTCTTTTATCTTCAAAGGCAAGTGAAAACTTCTAAATTTAATTTGAGGGATGCAGAAATTCACACAACCTAAACAAGATAAAAGTTCAAATCCCAAGAGGTATTTAAAACACTTTTTGTTTCCATATTTCACAATTTTTTTGGGGGAAAGCTCGAGATCCTGAGTGCTTTGCATAAATCCACTTCTACAGGTGGGAAAATCTTAGCCAGACTTTCTGCAATGGAAGGAGTTAGACTGCAGGAATGCAGCTAGAGCAGGATAAGGGATGCTTTTCTGGGGAGGGTGCTGGATGCTTGCATACAATAATTTTAATTCCTGTTGAGGTAATGCCCCATCAGGGTGGATGCAAGATGAAAATACAGGATTTGCATTATTGGATAATTGGATGCACACCCTTAGTAGTGAAAGTAGTTTGTTAAGTAGTTAATTCATCTCCAAGTAGTGAGAACAAGCATGGTTACAAAAATCCAAGGATTAGAAGAGAAGCAAAACTGCAGCAGCAGTTGTATGAAAGTAAGAAATCTTGCCATATGACTGAAAAGGGTTTCACCAGTACAAACCAATAACACACACTCTTCCCCCCCCCCCCCAAAAAAAAAAAAAAAAAACAAAGCCAACAATTAGCACAAGTGGTTAAAATTATTTCACTCAGTAATTAATGAAACTTAAAATTTTATCCTACAATGCTTCTTTTACTCAGAGAGTTTACAGAAAATCTGATCTCAATGTTTAAAAAATTTTATCACTGATGAAATCATCAGATTTTATTCAGACATAAAAAAACGCCCAAACTTTAAAAAGCTTTCATTCTGAAAAGAGCAATTCCAAAGTTGGGGTTTTTTTAAAGCACAAAGTAAGCAACATCTGAGATAACCAGAGTGGGACTGTCACTAGCAAGTCCACCCTCCTCCCTTTCTTTACCAGCTCTGTGTCAAATCTCTTTCTCAATCTCACTAAACTGGGTGTGTGTAAAGGCAAGCAGGCAGCTCTGGATGGATGCCTCCACCTAGCTATCAATTACTGTCACAAGATTTGTACTTCATCTATTTTCTGCCTCTCCCATTTCATTTCCCTGCATCAGCAGTAAATTTAGGACAAAAACACAAGACTAAAAATTCAATCACTGCCACCTACTCAAGCCAACTCACCAATAAATGAGCTTACCAATTTTTATATTGTAAGATGTGAAAGATTAAACTGTAAGGGATTATAGAAAAATTTCCTAATTATATTTCCTTATCTTCTTCTAAGAGACAGGTCACTACTGAATTCGTGGATCAGCTTCCAAAAAAAGCCACTTTGTTTTCAGAAAAAGCAAGAAGTGACTAAATTCAACATTTAACACTTTGTATCTAAAGATGAAATATCCCTACAAATTTTGTCAAGTGACCTTTGTTTGCTATATACCGACATTTTCTTTTCTCCCTTCTTAGAGAAAATTGAGCCAATATATTTAGGGGTGAGAAAGAAGCAACATTAATGACTGACTATATAAATCAGGCTGTACTGAAAATGTTTTAATCTACATTTAAAAAACTAAGTCCTTAATTGATAGGTTTGCCTTAAAAACAAGAGGTGTAGCCCAGATAAATTTTCTGTTGTGATCAAATGAGCAGACAGCTGGCAGAGGTAAGTAGTGCAGAAGAGTCAGTTACTCAAATCATAATTCCTTTAAACCAAAATAATGTTTTGAAACTAGAACTCAACAATAGTTTAGAACACTTACCCAAAAAAAAAAAAAAAAAAAAAAAATCACATGCTTATGCCATGCAAAGGAAGATGATTATGAGAGTGCTGGACAACATAGGAATCTGCTAATAAAGATTTGAAAGAAAAAAAGATAATCAGCAGAATGAGAGCTGGTGTTTCCATCAGTAGGATGAACATGATACCCTGCCCACAGGAAAGATGACACAATCTGGGGAGAGAAGAGAGAAGTATGCCCACGTAAGGCATCTGACCTAAAGCTTCATTGCCTTCAAAGATCTTAAAAGTGTGGGACATTTGAACGTGAATTGGTTTTGTTTCGTGATTTTTTTTTCCTGTTTTGGTAGGTTTTTTTTGGTTTTTTTTTTTTTTTTTTTTTTTTGTTTTTGTTTATTTTGTTGTTGGTGAGGGGTTTTTGAGAACTCAGCACAGTCTTCATATGACAAAAAATGAAAAACTTCTTCCATTTTATTGATCCCTTTCAGTGCTCTGAAACACAAATCATGGCAAAAGAAACACCAGCTATGCTCTACATGCAATCTGCTGGTCCACAGCTGAAGCTACCATCTCCACTGTTTCTATATTACTGCTTAATTTCCTCTTCTCAATTTATGGCATTTCTGAATCATCAACACAAAAGACCAAAATAGGGTCCTGGTCTTGGGAATTGGGAAGTTCTCAGGAAACCTGGGGGTAGTATTAAGGAACAGGAACTTTGGCAAACAAGAGAAAAGACATACAAGGAAAAATAAACTCCATTTAGTAGGATTATATAGTCAAACTGAAAAACGATTTTTTGATCTGATGTATAGCTTGCTGGCCCTTTGTTAAAGCAGACACACATATGTTGAATGTCTATTTAAAAGCAGAATACTTCACTAAAGTATACTGAAGCAAAAAAAAATATTTGTAATGGAGACCATAAAAGGGAGAAAACTATGGAATGTGTTACGTTCATCTAGCAAAGCTGTTCCCTAGCAATCAGCAGTTTCAAGCAGCCTATATCAATCCTGCTCTTAGACACAATAGAGTCTAGTCTGAAACACAAACCTAAACTAAGACAAACCATTAGAAAATTCTCCAGAGATTTCTTTTTCTTTTTTTTCAGATACCAGTGGCAGGAAATCCTGATGGCAAGAAACATCATGAGTTCAAAACTCTGACTTTTTAGCAAGAGAATGGAATCAAAACACCTCCCTACACTTTGCATTTAAGGAAAGGAAAGGAAAGGAAAGGAAAGGAAAGGAAAGGAAAGGAAAGGAAAGGAAAGGAAAGAAGAAATTAAATAAAAGGAAAATGTCGACAGAGGTCTTCATGATAGTAAAAAAATGTCTGGAAACAATTAGCAGCTGAAAAATGGAAGAGGAAGAGTAGTAAAAATTTAAAAAAACCTTAAAACACTAAGTAGTAAAGTATTCAATTTTTATGAGTAAAACATCCTAAAAATTGCAGGCATGTAACTTAAAGTTCAATACATGATTGCACAGAATGTAATGGAGTTCAAAATAAAACCAAGTTCTTTAGCTATCGACATTCCAAGGCCATAAACCTACACAGCAAGTCATCAAAGCAAAACATCTGTGCACTGTCCACACATGCAGCGCGTGCTTATGAAACAGAAAGAATGATGTCATTTCAGCCTGGTTTTTATTATATTCCATTTGCTAAATTCTCAGCAGCATGGCCCTACCCCTGCCTCTCAGAAAAAGCCCAAAGCTGCTTTGCAAGCACTCGGGGCTCATTTACAGTGAAAGACGCTTGCAGCCCCCCATGGTCCAAGGGCTCCCTGTCACGAGCTAAGGAAAATGCTGCACAGTTTAATTTACCTGCCACAGCTGCCAACAAAGCCCTTGCCTATAAATGAACCTGAAGTGATGCAGATTTTGTCAGCATTCCCCTTGTGCCACCAGTGCAGCCAGCAGCCTGCTCCCCAAACATAGTGGGGGAAAAGTGCTCAAGTCCACGCAAAGCAACACAAACATGATGCTAAAATCAAGTTTCTTGTGGAGTTAAAATCTGCTCTCCAGCAGAGAGCCATTGCAACCAAAGCTGAAATTCTCAGACATCTTACTGCCCCCAAGACTGACGTGTCTTGAGCCCACTTGATGGAGCAAAGAGGGACAACCATATGCAGACAAAATATCGGAGGCCAAACACATCATGGCTTTTCCAAGCCAACTGCACTCTGTCCATCAGCCTTCATCCTACAAGCTGTCCCCCTCAGAAACTTCACTTGCACCAGCCTCCCCACCACTTGCTCAAAAATTCTCCCAAACAAGTGCCCATTTTACCACCTGCCAGTTGTTTCTTGAAACCAGCCGTTCCCTCCATTCTCCCACCACTGTTCCCCGTCACCTGTTATTTCTGAAGATGATTGCTCATGTTATCAACACATTTTCTACGGAGACCATAAACAGGAGAATTACTCTTGCAACCTGAAGGAGCACTAGAAAGCATGGCTAGGTTAACACAGCACTGTGCTGCATGTTTCTTCCCCTTTGGGGGAAGCTAATGTAAATAAAATGAACAGATTTCTGGTACTAGGGCCTGGAATATTCCTAGAAACTGTCTACCAGACTGGCTGCTTTTTAAAAAAAAATATACCATTCTAAAGAGAAAGACAGTGTTGTTGAGCAGAGCATATAGTTTTATAAACTTGGCAATTCATTTCTTGTTTTTACTGATTTGAGAAGGACTAGCACATTTTAATGAGGGCTTTGTAAATGTGTTCTCTGTAATGCTACAGAGTACATGTGTTTCTCTCAGACCAGTTCCAGGGGATGGTGGAAAAAAGCCATTCCCCTTGATTCAAATGAAGTCACTCCTGTGTCTCTTCCAAAAATTACAATAGCACCATGTACAAAACTCATCAGTAACTGGAGAATCTTGGACTTCATTATTTAAACCTGGATTTGATGCAATATGAATGCTTTTTCAAAAACAATTTTTCACATAAAGGCGTTAATATAAACTCGATCATATGTTTTGGGGGTTTTTTTTTAGCACATACCAACACTTTCTTGTAATGCTCTTGGACTGTGTAATATTGGCCTTACACTCTGCATGTAAAAATAGTCTGTTCTCTTACCAAATAATGAGCTTGAGGAACTCCAGGGATTTTAAATCTGGACAGACTGTAATGGAAACAGAGGATCTGCTTGTGGACTCTGAATGGGAAGCAAGTACCTCTCCTAGGGCTGTGGAGGCCCGGGATGGTCCCCTTGGCTGCCTCTCCAGCCAGAGTCACTGCAGGCACACTGCCTTCTTTCCATCCCTGTCATCTCTTCTGGCCCTTACCTGCTCTGATATCAGTGTTACTAAGGCAGCAAATGCATACAATACCTGGACAAACTGCACAACAATTCCCTCTACCCACACATTCATCCAAACTTTCACGAGTGTTGTACTAGTCCTGAAGGGAACACAAATTTTTAAAATTCCCAAATGTATCAATTTCCTGCTTTAAAATAGTCTTTGCATATAAGGTGAACTAAGCCAGCTAAATCCACAGTCTAGTGCCTGAACACCTCCTGGCTGGATAACTGAGAGAAGTATTTCATTTTGAGACCCAAAAGTAAACCCCAAAACTCAGGTTTACTCCAAACAAAAACATCAAGTGAAAGAGTGACTAGCAACAGATAAGGATCTTAAAATGGAACAATTGTACTAATATAAATTAAACTGCTTTGACTGCCACTGAGAAAGAAAATACTGTGAGACCTTACCATTCCTATAATTGACGGTAAGTTCTTTAACATTCTAAAATTACATGAAAACTATCAATAGACAGATGACTTCATTAAAGGCTTTTGATGTTCTATACAACACTTACAAGCACATACACAAAAAAAAAAAAAAAAATCAGGTGGAAGAATGGAGTGCATTCAGCCAGCATCTTTTCTCTGCAGGAAATTACTCCCATCAGACATCTGCTTATATCTATTTATACATATACACAGATAGATACACTTTCCATTCTTTTTAAATATTGCAGACTATTTAAATCTACCCAACAGTTGAAGTCCCAAATACAAAGCAGCTAACAAAAAGGTCATCCAAAAAGAGATGCTGCTCCTGGAACATGTGAAATATTAAATCCCATTTGAAAAGGCATTCTTAGTTATTCTTCAATTTATAAATCCCCCCCATCTGGAGTGAGGCAGTATGAGAATACCGACACTCATTCAATTGTATTTGAAATCTGAATTTTGACATCTTCCAGGTAAAGGTTCAGTTCACTAGTATTGCTTAAAAAACAAGGAGTTGAGAGTCTTTGCCTTTTTTTATTATTTACTCTCTTAAAGTGGTTCACTGATTTAGGTTTACTCAGCAGAATTCTCTATTGTTATTTACGCTTGGTTTAAAATGTACTGTGCACTCAAAATGACAAATACTTAGGGTAGAATCTGTGCACTTGGACTCTGACCTTTTATGTACACCAAAATAAATTGTAAAATTTTCATCCATAAACGAAAATGTGGCCTTTAGCTGCGTAACTATAAATGCTGCATGGTTAAAATAAAAACCTTCAGATGCTCCTGCTGTAGTCAATTGTCCCCTTCTAAATACAGAATAATGCCAGGCCTAGACACTCAGGTCACCAGGTAAAGCTTTGCACAGCATAAATCTGTCACCACCTTTGCTCAAAGCATCTCTTTAATCAGAACTCATTTACTGTGACAGTGAAAAGCAGCCAATTCAGACAACACAGCCAGATAAATTTGAACCCGTTTGTCCTGTTTTCAAAGGAGGGCGATCACGGTGGAAACTCAGAGGAGTCAGCAGAAACTCTAGCAAGTTGTCAGCCTGCCAACTGACCTTTTTATTTTTTTGTTTGTTTACTTAATCTTTTTCAAAAATGCATGTTCATTGTAATCATTACCAAGCTCCAAAGAAATTTATGTAGGATCAGAAAACCCCATGTTTCTGTTTTGCTTCTATGTAACAATTACAGCTATTAGACGTATGGGTAGCCAGCCAGCACCACAAATAAGATCATGTATTTCCCATAATTATAAGGGGAAACATTAAGACTAATATTGTTCAATTTTTCCAATGAATACAGTTACCACTGAACTCTAATTTGACTCATCTATGTCAACATGAAGATATAATAACAAGTGCACTATAAAAGGAGGGCATTTCACTTAGTGATGTCTAAGGCATAAATCCATTTGTAGTAAGCAACAGTAGGCAGCCCTACTTATTTATGCATTTGTTCCCTCTTTTTTGCTTCATACATATATTTTTAAAAATCATAAATCTGCCATTTATCTAAAACTAAATGAAGACATTTGCTTTAAAAATAACAGGAGATACTCACTTTTCTAAAGCAACTTACATTTTATGAGTGACACTGAGCTTTAATAAAATAATAAAGCTGTGTTCCACCAAGACCAGTTCAAAGTACCTTAAAATATTTAAGCATTCTTATTAAAGTGCAAAGCTGAAAATTTTACTGGAAATGAACATATCTTTACAACTTCAATAAATGCTTCAGTCCAGGCTACTAGAATAGAGACAGAACGTTAGCACAGGTTACTGAAATTCAGCATTCTTGCGGGAAATGGAATCACACAGTTCCCTGTGCATTAACCATGCACATCGCATGGTTAATGAGGGAGGAATTAGTCAAACAACGTTATTACATTTATGTTTTCATAACAAATGGCTTACTCTAGGGAAGCCCAAACAAATTACCCCAACTATTAGAGCAGCCAGGACACACGAAGCTGTGGTTTGACATCTCGGTGGCAGCGCTGCCCACCCGCAGCTCTCCCTGTGTCAGGCAAGGGGCATGGCTGCTCCCATACACACCCGGCCCCAGGAGCTGATCCGGCTGAAAAATAACCTGGCAGTGTCAAGTAAAGCAAATCAAACCTTCTGTGGGCAAGTTTCCATCCTCTCCACCGCCGTCTGATTCTCCGTGCGATCACAAACACATGTGCGCCAGAGCAAGGAGGGCACAACAGGCACGGGGGGCAAAGATTTGCTCAAAACAGGCCCCAAATTTTCTTCATTTTCCAACGAAGGCCATCAAGAGAAGAATACAGCTGACCAGCTGCAGAGATGTAGCTCCAGCTGCAGCACTCAGGAGCTGCGCTGGCACTGACCCCCCCCCTCCCCAGCCCCTGCTGCAAAGCTCGCTGCAGTGGGAGTAGGGACCAGCCCGTTACAGCCGAGAGATGGAACAGAAGGAAGCCCCGAGGCCCCAATTTCGTGCAGCTTAAGCCATTCTAATTGCTGTCTGCCGGCATCCCAGCCCTCCACTCCTGAGCCTATTACCCAACAGAAAATTATCTCTTTTTTTGCTGTTGTGCCATCCCATGGGTTTTGTTTCTGTCTGCTTACTGAAATGGCTCGGCAAAGAATGGAGAGTGGGACCACAGTAGTGGAGGAGACACCATTCAGCTCACAGATAGGTTTTCTTCGGCTGCTGCTGACCTACAGCTTACATTAAATCATTTTGCAGCAATTCCTACTGTCTTCTTCTAGATATAACTCAGCATTGCCACAAACCTTTGCATCACCCATACTTGTAATTTAACTTAACCTTTGCTCATAGGCTGTACATTAAAGTAAAGAGCTGTTGAAAATACTTCTCATGCCTTTCAGGACTGTAGAATATACAGGTCTCACTGCAGCACTGCTCTGCAATGCTGCCACAGCAAGTCATCAAAGGGATGCAAGGGCTGGCTGATGATTCCTATGGGTCTCATAACTTGCATATTAAATCCCAGCTCTGTAAAGCAAAAATCAATCAGGACTTCCTCCAAACTGCCCTCTTCAAAGCCACAGAGAAAGGCTGTGGTGAGACATGGGGTGGAGTGGCGTCTCACCGCGGGTTGAGGGAAGTCCTGAGTGAAGCCCAGCATTTGCAGGCTCACTCAAGCTCCCACGACTGACACTGAAGCTCAGTGGAGCTCCCAGGCTGGGCGCAGAGCAAGGGCCAGGTTAGACACCCACTTCTCAGGTGTAACAGTGCACCCCTGGCAGGACAACCACGGTGTGCTCAGCATCTTTATTGAACTTCTTCAACAGCAGAGATCCAATGCAACACAGCCGGCACAACCTGTCAGCGCTTGCGTGTGACAGCGTGGCATTTTCCACAAAGAAACACAGCATGTACTACTACATGAATGTGCTATGAAGGCAGGACCACAATCCTTTAATTTCCTGCAGTAGGTGGAAAAAAAATACAAAAGAAAAACATTAAGATCATCAAGGAGGAGACGCCCTTGTCTGAAATCACCGTCCAGCTACAGACACCTTAAAAGAATTAATTGGTACCTGCGTAAATATGCCTTTGTTTAATAAATGAGAGTTCTTTCTGCTGTGTTTCCACTAGTGAATTAGTAAGTAGGGAGGAGACAACTTTATTATTTACAAGAGACTCAATCTACCTACACACCCACATCATGCTTCAACCAAGACAATCAACACTACATTAGAGATTATTAATACATGAAGCCCCATGACCACCTTATGATTTGTGATATTATTTCCTCTACTTTACAAACAGAGAAAACTACATAACAGCAGTTATTAAAAAGCTCTGTAAGGAAATCCACAATGGAAGACAGCATATTTCCATGGGGCCAGGATTTTTCTCTGGTCCCTGACTCGGTGCCTGTGCTTTAACTTCACAATTCCTACCAAACTTCAGCGAAGTAAAGCTCAAATAATTAAAGAGACATAGCCTGCTTCCACTGAAGCCTGTGACAAAACTGTCATTATTTTTAACAGAAGCAAGACTAGACTAAGCATTTATAGAACAGTTCTGATCACTGGAAGGCACCACTCAGTTCTCAATATTATTAGCTATGAAATTGCATCTATCGAAGAGAAATATTTCTTTTAAAATCTTTAAAACCTAGTCTCAAAACCTACCAGGTTATTAAAAGCTCTTGTTCTTCAGAAGAACATTATTGAAAAAGCACTGAATGGTCATTACTTACATTGAAATTTTCTGTATGAATAATTTAAATGTGCTGCTAAAGCACATACCAAAGGCCACTCCAGCAAGGGATGGAGTTCCTCTGAGGATTCTCACTTCTTTCATATTTGCTTTTGCCCCTGGTTATAACAGCTTTTTCTTCATTTTCCAATTAAAATAGTATTGTAATGAGATTTGGAGTCAACAAGCTTATTGCTGTATTCACTGAAAAAAAATCATTATATACCTCAAAATGGAGGAAAGAAAGCTTTTCACAGTCCTTTAGATCAAGTTCTTAATATGAAATTGCTTAGATTATAAGCCATGGCAGACATACAGAGTTTTTTGCACTTGGCTGACCTGGGGTTGTTTTAAGTAATGAAATTTTCTCTACATAGATAGTGTCCCACTGAAACAAACACATCCTAAAGATCATGAAAGATAGGTTCCACCACACTTCCTCGCTCAGTTTTAAAACAAAAATTATCTTCTGGGTATGAGATATTCCTAACACAAAGGCATACACAAGTTCTCACCAAGCCTTTTTGGGCAGAAAATGAGCAAACATGCATGACTTCATTATGCTTCAACTGTGACCACATCATTGCAGCCAAGGGCCTTCATGTACAGAACCGTGCCAAGAGCATCAAAAGGAGCTGCCTTTATTAAGTGTGAGCAAGAAGTACACTGACCAACATGAATACAACAGCTCTCACAGGAAAGGTCACGGGCAAATGAACTGCTGCGAGCCACAGGCAGCGGGGAAGGGCTGAGCACAGCAGCTGAATTAGTCTCCCTGCAAGGAAAGTGACAAACAGGAGGGTCTGCTCCACTCTGATCTGGCTATACCTCTCATGGGATTTTAAAGAGAAGGCTTCATGAAGCACCTCTAGAAACCAGAAAAGTATAGCTAACAGCAGCAAGTTTTGCACAGGAGAAAAATGCCACGATTATTATGTCAGAGGGTTCTCCAGGAAATAAGGGATGCAACAACATCCTGAAACCACACACACCTGTATGCCAAATAAATCTCAAACAATGAATTTTTTTGCCTTTCCTTGACTTTGCAGCACAATGTAAACATTTGTCATGTGGACAAAAACTGCCATGTCAGCATAGTTTTTCAGACATACTCACCCTGATTAAAGAAAATGGAAGCGAAAGCCTAGAGTGCTGATGCTTAAAGGAAATTCCAACATTTCAAGTGTTCATACTTTTCACTAAAAACATGTAAGGCCATGGGAAGGCCAAGTATCTAACTTCAACAAACACTGCTTCAGACCTACCCACAATCACAGAACAGAATTACAGAAGACTTCAAGCACAAAAGCAGCTTAGATTGGTCTCAAAAAAGGATATCTGTGAATACTCAAAGCTCTTACTTATTATTTTAAAAGGCATGAAAATATTTTTGCAAATCAGCTTTAAAGGAAAAAGAATCTCGTTCTTTGCTAGTCTTAGTCTGCACCTCCTGTAAGCTTATCAGTGTAAGGAAGTTTAGGTTTTCCACAGGCTTACCTGACTGTTTTAAGTAGGGCAATGTATCCTGTCATTCCAGGATTCATTACAACAAAGTCCCTCACAACTTCACAACATTACAGACCTGACTGAAGATAAATCAGTGAATAAATTTATTCACTTAAAGCAAATAATATGCATGTTTCTCTACAGCAGAAGACCTTGTGCATTGTGTATGGTTAGACAATTTTTTTAAACTAGCTTAATTTTCAGATGAAGAGCAACAGTATTCTCAACAGCAAGGACAACTTGTTTTTTTACAAGCATGAAAGCAAGTCCTTTCTTCTCTTTGGTCAACTAAATGCAAAAAAATATAATCCCCTATTTAAATTTACTTGCAGTAAGATTTGCAAACTCAAACCACATTTACAAAAAGCACTACCTGCTGTTTCCTTAGAGGAACATCTAAGTAGCTCAGTTTTCCATAAAGGAACATGAACCGTCTCCATTCTTCACAACACAGGGGCTTCCCGTATCACAAGAAAGGATTTCATCATGCTGGTGAGCACAGCGCAATTTCAGCTGTTTAAGCCGTCTGTACCACTGGATTTCTTTGTCCAAACTAATCCAATTCAATCTCATTCGTGTCTTTTCAGTCGTCTACATATTTTCATCCTTGCAGATAACTGTACATCCATGCCAGCCACTAAATGTCAGTCACTCGCACACTTTCCCTGCTCCCCTGGCCTCTCTCTAAATCTCAGCTAGTTTCACATTGCTCCACGATGTGCCAGGTAAGCATTGGTCTCATTTCACAGCTGAAGACACAGATATAAAAAATGTACTAACTTGATTAAACTGAGGGAGAAAAGAGAAAAAAAAACAAAAAAAACCAAAAAAAAAACAACTTGTGAGTTAACACTTGTGATCAACAGAAACAGAGTAAAGGATAAGAACTATTTAATTTAACTATTTATTAAAGAGACTGTTAGTACTGTGCTACTGAAACTTGAAGTTAATACAATACTATCATTATGTTTGGCAAAGCAATGTTTTGAAAATACTCATTAACCCCATCTTTAATCACAAAAAGGTCATCTACTAAAGCAGGCTTTTAAAATATAAAAAGAGATGCATAGCACTGACAATAATAAACATTCAAAAGGGGCCTACACATAGAAATAAAAGGAGGGGAAAAAGCCTATAATTCTTCACACAATTTTTATTCAATTTAAATTGTACTATTGAGCTGTGCTACTAAAAAAAAAGAAGTTGGAAGCCTACTTACCAAAGGGTTATCCTTTGCTTTATATACCCAGAAACAGGGTGATTACAGTACATTTAATATGTGATATGAAAAAGAACTAAAGAGAAAAATAAAATGGTACCAGATCTAATTTCATACTCAGGCGGTTACAATGTAGAGAATACAACACACAAGCATTCTTCACCGACAATAGCACTGTGAAATGCTCAGTAGATTGCTGGCACTCCTAGGATTTAAAAGATTTAATGTTCTGCTTCATTATTGCACAGCATGCAAAAGTTTGGAGGCCACTGGAAGACCAAGCAGCTTAGCAAGGAAAAATAACAGAAGAAAAGGGCCTCATCAAACTTACAGGATCTTGATGGACCTTTTTTGACAGCATTTTACTGTGCTTAAATGTGGAAATTAAAAACCAGAGTCCTTCTGTTTCCTTAGGGTAGTCAAGGCCCTGCAGTGGATGCCATTCTGACTGTCCCAAAAGTAGCCTGTACATATACTGGCATCCCATTTTTACTTAGCCAAATAAAAAGACATTTAAGTCCTTTTCTTCTGTAAGGAATAACACCTGCCTCCCTTAAAAAACGTATATACTTGCAAGAGGAAAAAAAAAAAAAAACCACAAAAAAACCCCCAAAAAACACCAAATTGATCAAACTCACACCTGGAATAGCTGAATTAGAAGTTTTCTTTATACCTGAATAGAGGTCATTGCTTGTCCTGGATCTCCAGGAGTGCACACTTGGCAAATACATGCTTTCCCATGGTCAGCACTGGGGTGGACCATTGCTCCTCAATGCAAGAATCATAATTAGGGCAAAGTATCTTTGTGAGCTGCAGTAATTTCCCCCTTTTCTCCCCCGTACAGCCAAGCAGGAGCAACCCTGCAGGGTAAGTGACAGCACTACAATAGCTAATCCCAGCAAGAGAAACTCCGAGCAAGGAAATTTGCTCTGCAAATGCAACATGTATTCTAAGAGGATGAGACTCCTGAGAAAACAGAAGGCCTCAGCAGTTATTCCTTGGGATGAGAAGGTGGCTCTTTTGCCTAAGAAGTCCTTTCAAATCTGGGGTATTTAGTTTAGCACAAAGAAAACAAGCTCTTTTGTAAAACAAACATCTAATCACCTAGAAATTTTAGAGGCAGACATGCAACTTCAACAAAAAATAACTTAAAACCACTGAATTTGGTGTTTAAGGTGCCCTCTCTGATATTTGCATAACACAAAGGGGTTTTCCATTGTTTTTACACCTTTTATGAAGAAACATTAGGGAGGAAAGGTTTTATTCCTCTTGTTCTGTTTAGAAAGAGCTAGAGGGGAAAGTAAAAATCCACACAAAACACACCTCCCCTGCCCGTCCCTTCTCGTGGTGCCTCCGGGGGCGTGCCATAAGCCTCCCCCTGTGCAGAAGAGCACCCATGGGTCTGATACACCACAAGCACAGCCTGAATGCCTCAGGGGGAGCCCCTGTCCTCCTTATGCTTTATTCCCCCTTCTTGGTAACCATTTCACCAAGACCTGCCCTCGCATACTTCTTCCTATTTTCATCCCTAAACCCACTGGGGCTGGGAAGAGCCCATCCCATGAGGAGGTGGCACGGTGGCTCCTCAGGGACCGCACATGGTCTGTCTCGTGCCTCTTCAAAAGTTGCAACCTGTTAGCAGAGAGCTGGTCACCAACCTCACGTGGTCCTGAGCACTTCCAACTACATGACATTAAACCAAGCACATTCACTTTGTTGAAAATATACACAAGCAGCAATAGCATCTGGAGCTCTGAGCACAGGAACGTCTGAGCCGGCAGTAAGTCGGCCTTGGGATGTGCTCTGATACCACGGCCTCACTGCTCAGAGTGAGAGCAGCACTTGGGCTGAACAATTGCCATTCCTCATAATTTCATCCCTTCCCTCCCTTTCCCTGCTAGCTGTACCCAGCAAGGATGTGACACTGGTGAAAAAAGCCTGATCCTTTTTTCCTTTTCCATGCCAGCTTACACTTCAGCTCACAGGAGAGCTGCACAGCCTACAGAGCCGCAATGGCACAGCCAACCCACGGTGTGAGGCCACATGGCCATGAGAGAAAAGGATGTGCCAGATGAAGGGACAGCAGGTAGCAAGGGAAGGACAGGCAACACATTTGAAACCACCACAATTACATGATTTTTTGGCAATATAGGCAGCTTCACATGTGCTCTCCTATTATGCCTCTCCCATGGCTCTACAGAGCACAGAGTTCAAGGGTCGTGTGTTGACAACTGGAATTTCTGTAGCTGACTTACTAATTTAAAATAATGCAGGCTGCATTTCTACCACCAGGATCATGTTCTCTGTGAGTTCATCCATATCCAAGTCTCACTGAGCGCCATCACTCACCTCCTAACCTTGTCGTGTTACTCCAGAAGTATTCAGAATCTGTGGCTTTCATAGGTAAAACGTGGGAAGCAAAAGGAAGGCAGAATTGAAGAAGAAACAAACCAGGATTCCCCAACCAGTTCTAGCTAATGCAAAGTTTGAAATATCCAGGTCTATTTTATTTTATATCCCATATGAGAATGTTGGTTTGTTACAGCAAGTACAGCACAGCATGTAAGCAATAATTACTTTAGAAGGCACAGTAGTATGCAAGATGAGTGCTATTGCTGAGGCCAAGAGAGTCCAGGAAGAGCTCATTTGTAAAAGAAAGATATTTGAATTAGAAAGTGTCTATTAGTAAGTAAGGGTGCCATCAGCATATGTATTTTCATCAAATATAGGGCAGCTCTAAATGCAGTATGAAATAGCTGCTATTTACAGAACATTATTAGAGCCATCCAATATAGTGTTTCATTTTGAAAGCTTACTGGACTTAAACTAGACTGGATAGACAAAACAGAAGGCTACTTATTGTTTAAGCAACACTCAGAAGGATATTAAGTTTACAGCCTGATGCTGCTTACTCATAACAAAGTCTAATTACAGCCTAACAAGCACACCCACTAGCTTCAGTGAGACTCGGCAGAGAATAAGACAGGATCCACTGTATGTCAGGTTTGGCAGCTCCCTGATGAAGTGCTCTAGAGGAAACAAACCATTGGGCCAGTTAACAGAGGAAACTATTTTAACACGGAAGCTGGAGAGAAGTGATGCAACTCGCTCACCACCACAGCTGTGGCTGCCAGGGCCAGAAGCAGGCCTTGGGAGATCTGCAGCTTCTCTGTGTGTGCACAAGACCATCAAATCTCCCCATGGAAAATGATCACCGTCAGCAAATCCTTAATTTCACCATTTGTTTACAGCTTTGAAAGAAATTTACTGAATCACTTGTTTTTATTACACTGGTAATTGCAGAGGGACTTCAAGTATATACATATATATATGTTACCATCTTCTATTCTATTAGAGGAATGTACTCTTCCGCAGCTATAATAAAATGCAGGAAGACAATAAAGAAAAATAACTAGGGGAGAAACTGAGGACTAAATGACTGTTGCTTTCGAGCTCCACCTCCCCATCATGAGACAAACATCAAGTAGTTAATCAGTTCTGCATATCAGCTTGGCATACCACAACACACAAAACATGCACCCATCCAACTAGTATCTCTCCTTCAAAACGCTGAATATTCAATGCCAGCAGTATCAACCTAGACAGCAATTTCACTCCATGAGCTATCTCTTGGTTTTGAGTTGGGCTCTCTGCTTTGCTCTTCAAACTATACTCCACATTGCCTGTAGACTACTCCTGATCATAGTCCCTGCTCAAAGAATCTTAATTCTATCAGACCAGACAAAGTGGCCACCCATGAAGTGGCTGTGGAGGTGCCTCTGTTACATGGTGTCACAGCTGGGACCACTGATCACTGCAGAACTGTGGAGAGCGTCCTGGAAAGCAATGCTACTGGTAATGCAGGGACTGCAAGGCAGTGACACATTGTGGGGAAACCATGTCAAACTGACTAAATGTGGATTCCTTCCTGCATCCCTTTTATGTGCTCTATTTATATTTATAAAAAACCAGACTTTCTTAAGCTCTGCAGACTCAGACGAATCTGACTCCACTTAAGGGCTGGCAATGAATAAGGAGATGTCTTTGCTCTGCTCATAACAAGCTATGTATAATTTGTTGCAACTGTAGAACAATGGCCTAGATAAAGTGAATAACCACAGCAGTTGTGTTCCTGATGCAACACAGCACTAGCAGTCTCAAAACATCTAGGGGGCCAAATACCTGTGTTTCTGAAAAACAACAAAAGGAAATCATGGAAAGAGGAAGGGATGGAGGTGAGAGTAGAGCACGGCATATTGCTCCACTGAAAAAATTAGAGCTTATATCTCCATTAAAACATTGAAACCAGCTACACCAACGACACCCATTTTATCTATCAAAAATACACACATGCTTTTGGAATGCCTTGAGAGCCAATTCATCAGGGCAGAGCAGCCCAGCAGGCCGTGCCCACACGTGGTCCTCCCATGCTGGAGCTTGTCCCAGAGCCCAGTGCCTGGCTGCAGGGATGAGGATGGAACAGTGCAGACACCAGCCACAGTGCAGGCAAGGGCTGGCAGCAGCACACAGCACACCTCCCATCCCTTTTGCCAGGTCTCCTGAAATGCTTGATCTCCCTGCATTAAGCACAGGGGAAATTGCAGTCATGCATATACAAAACAAGCCTAACATGACAATTTTGGATGTGTACTAACTGGTGAATCAGACATTTTTCCACCTCTCATTTCTTTCCTGTGTTAAATGACGAGTCAAACTAATTCCTTCCCTTTGAAACTGTAATATTCAGATGAGAAATGTAAAAACAGACTTGGTCTTTAAATTTGACATGTATTTTGATTATAAGTCTTAATAAGGGCATGCTAAAGGCCCTTCAGTCACTTCCTTTCCTCTTGATTTTATCTTGTTTCATTCAAATTACTACGTACGACTGCATACAATTTTGCTGTTTCAAGCATTGAAACCTGAATGCAGTAACAATCAGACTGCCATCAAATTCTAAGGCCTCCCCAGCAAACACAAACACAGACAACCTGCAATTTCTTTTGCATGCCAATACTAGCAATGCTGCAGGTATCTCTACATGGTTTCAGGCGTGCCTCCATGTGCTTCTCATCAATGAGCTGGGAAGAGGAGAAGAAATTAAGGAAAAAGATAAAAAAACAGAGTGGCCATTATGTCACCACATCCATTTTTCAGGATGCAGTCCTAAGGAAAAGCTCTTGGGTTCACATATCAGCAGGAACAGCCAGTTGGAATTCCTGCCTCACTCAAGAGGAAGAACTTCAAAAAGCACACACAACTGGTTCTCAGGCTCTTCAAAGAGCTCTAGAAGCAGGAAAATACCAGACTAAAACATATTCAAAACCCAATAATAACAGTGGCAGCTTCTGCCATCTTCTCACATTAGAGATGTATCTGCAACCAACCCCAGGATCCAACAGAGATAACAAGCCAGTATAATCAGCCCACAGGAGAAAATGGAAGTCAGGAAGAGGGAAGATGGAGGCGTCTCCCTCCAAATTTAAAAATATTTAAATTTAACTATTTTGGTCAACTACTGCACTGGAAATTTTAAAGATTAACTTGAGGGAAGGTAGAGGTTAGGGTAGAAGTAGAAAAGGGAATAAGTAGAATAATGTTTATTTTTGATCAGTGATGTCAGATGTGCTCTTCAACTATTAACTCTGCTTCCTTGGTGAAGAAGAAAGTGAGCTATAAAGAGGTTGCCAAGCTTCGAAGCAGGAAAAAAAAAGGAAAATAAGCAAGCAGGTAAATGTCTCAAAGACACAGCTTCAAAAGGAATTGACAGTGCCAACACCATTAACTGGGGAGACTGCCTGCATAAATCCATCCATATTTGAATGTGTTAATTTTCCCAAAGCTCACAACTGAATCAAAGGCTATTTCATACTTCAAGAAAAGAGAAAGGGTCTGAATGAAGCAGGGAGAGAAAACCGAAAATCAGCACAACTGTGCCAGTGAGAAGAGCAGAGGCTGACCCCCACACAGACGTGCTGTGAGCTCACGATATGATTTCATCCACAAGAGCCTCCCACAGTAGTGCCTGACTGAAATGCTGCTGCCTGCACCCTACAGTGATGCCAGCACGCCTGTTTACACAGCCATGCTGAGAATCAGATCTGGCAGCACCGTGGAAAACAAAAGCCACAAAACACGTTGGGGTTTTTTTTGCATTTTTAAGGCAGATCCAGCCCCTGCTCTGGGTCACACGAGAGCTGTGTGGCTGCACCAGAACAACCAGTGTGCATGTGTGCACGGGGCTGAAACAGGGGATGTGAGTCCACCTCTTAAAAACACAGTTAAAGCCAGCTCTCCCTGCCAGGGACAGACTTATCTAGGCTTAGAGGAATTTCTAAGTGAGCAAGTAAAACCTATCCACGCAAGTCTTTTTGGAGACAAAGCTACATCTTGTGCATTACCGTATTGTGCATCCAACAGACATTTTCAGGGGATGAATAAAGAACACCTTGTTCCAAAGATGCTGGCTCCCTGTTGCTGTCTACTGTCACTAGACAGCAGAAGGGAGTCCCCTGCAGAGGGTAAGACACAAGCTGCCTGCTGAAGAGATTGCCTGTGGCTGGCACGCCCAGGCTGCAGCCCCGATTTTAGGGTACAGAAGGACAAACTGTGACATGGCATCCCAAGAGAGGCAACCGTCCAAGGCTTGTCACCTGTGCTCCTGAACAGGCGCGTGCAAGAAAATAGAAAAGGTTTACTTGCAAACCCCAAAGCCCTTGTGTTCTAGTGCATGTAACACTGACATTCAAACAGAGCTCTGAATCCAAGGGGAAACTGCAGTTACCAAAACGCCTGTGTTACAAGCAGGGTTCTGAGTGCAGTTAAACGCCTGTTTCCTTTTGCTACATATCAGTTTCAAATCCCCTCAACAAAATTTACTTGAACTTTAAAAAAGATAAAATTCCTCACTCATTTGCATTACTTTTGCAATCTCTTAACATTTTGTTTCATTCATACATTCACAACTGCTGAAACAATCTTTGATTTGAGAAGCTGAATTCTCATTTGCAAGGCAAACAGCGTTCATACCAAAGGAAGATAAAATGTTCATCACTTTTATTAAAATAAAAATACCTTTCCACCTCTTCAAATCCTTGATTCCTGCTCCCCTGAGTTTTAACTCTCTGCAGAGTTATCACAGCATACTCCAACAGACCTTTTCCACCACTAAAGTGAGAAAACACTCAGATGTGAACTCTTGCTTTGAAACAGAACGGAAAATCCTAGCAGGCTTCTGCGGAATGCAAAATAAGCCTTATGTGCAGGAAAACTCACACATGCAACAATGCAGAGGAGAAAAGTAGCAAGAGTCATTGGTTTGACTGATTCTTGCACAGATAAATTTTGGATAATAAAATAACCATGTAGAAAACTCATATACACTGAAAAAAAAACAGTCTGAAAAAGGTAGCAGGGCTCATTTTTTGCCCCCACTCTGTGCCAGCAAGTTCACAATTACTTAGACAAGAAAAGGTATTTTATACCTTTTGTTAACAGAGATTCCCAGATCCGTGTAATCCATATAATCCATATTTCATGCATAATACCAGCATCCATGTAATTCACATTCCACTTACTTTTACAAGTTACTAATTTGGAAAATTAGTATATACAGACCTGAAAATTTAACAAAAGAGCAACTCCAAGGTGTGTCAAAAGCTAGTACTAACACACAGAAGCTTTCAGTTCCCTGAGAAATTAGGCTGCAAAGCTCTGATTTGTGGCTCTTCAGGTCTCTGGCACCATACCATGGTACACAGCTGAACAAAATTCATTAATATTTGCAAGCACACCCTAATGATGTTTATTTATGCGAAAACTGGCACAAGTAGTCGAACTCACGCAAAATATATTTTATCAATTCTCCCCAGCTACCTTCCTCAGGTTTACATTTATTCTGTTTAACAGCTATTTTCTCCTTATTTGAATGTTTCATTAGAATCCCCTAAAATAACATTATAAGTTTCTAATACTGCATTTTTTTCAGCTCTGACAACAGTGAGAGAACCTTTGGCTCCCTGGAATCCCACCACCACAAAAATACATCAGTGGTGTGCAAGAAACCTCTGCTGTTCATGAAATGTTCTCAGTGTACAGCACATACCGTGTTGAGAGCAGTTACTGTGCTTTCCTAGAAGGAAGCATTTGATGTACATCTAACAAAACAAACTGACTGTAGCAGTTGGAAAACAAAAGGAATGTAACGATAAGGTTATTCTTCTCCTGCTTCTTGGACACCGTGGGCTGACAAAGTGTCACATCTAAGGAAGTCCTGCCTATTTGGTAAAAAGTGTTAGCACTAGAAAATTCCCTGTTGTGAGGAAGCAAACTCCAAAAGTTTGGTCAAGAGTTGTATGACAGACACACATTGATAAAGCCACTATTTCCAGCTTTAGAGCTAAAACCACTCAGTTTTCTTTCTGCCTTAAGTTTTGGCTGAGTATGTGGCTTCTGTAATTCCTTCTGGTGCTGTCTCTTGAAATGATGCAAATAAATTGCAAATTCAACATTTCCATACACATGGGATTATATAAGGAATGCCAGGACAACCCAGACATACTAAAAAAAAATATTACTCATGTTCAAATATTTTGTAGTTATTTTTTCTCTACTGAAAATAACTTAAACTTGTATTTCTCACACATGTTGCAGAGTTCAAAGTCTTTGGGAAGAGGAACAGACTTCAAAGTACACCTTCAGAATACTTCCCTTTTAGGATTAAAAATATTTTTGTTTTTTATAATTTTTAGTTGTCAAACATATTTTGAAGAGAGATGATGAGCTCAGACACGCATTACTGAGCCTGGTAGAGAGATTATTGGATAAAATTCCATGGACTGTGCAGGTCTGACTAAGCACTGCTCTGTAAAAGTTTGGTATGAAGCTACAGTCTTGAGCAGAACAGAGAAACAGGCTACTCCAATTTTGCACTCAGATCATAATTTAGAGCTTATGCTCATCCTAAAACTGGCCCTACCTCTTTACTTTAATGTTGGTGCCAGAACTGCTGCCTCTCACCTGTGTCACTCCCATGGAAAACTCCCACTGCTTACACTAATAGATTCCAACCTGAGCTGTACACCCAATAAAAGACCTTTTCTCAAAGTCATTTAAAGCCTTGAGAGAAAGTAAAACAAATGGGGATAAACAAATGGTAAGGTTGATGACAGAAGGAATAGAAATAGAGAAAAGAAGACACAGCTTCACAGTAGTATTATAAGCATGATTAATTGGAAAGAAGCCTATGGATTTGTACTGTTATTTTGATCTACAAAATATGAATTAAATACTGCAACTTAAACAACTATTTCCTTATTCATTAGACTCAGGTATGCATCAAGCCTGTATATATTAAAATTATGAATAATTCTGCAAATATCATTCAGCATAAGCTCATGCATACTATATGACATGAAAGAAAAATGAAGCAACAAGCAAGTCAGGGAAAAACATTCAATGACTAAGCATCAGACCTGGCAAGGACAACAGGGAAGCAATCCCTGCACTGACAAGTAGATTTAATAAACAATACTGACAAGGTGGGCCAAACTTCTTGTGCCTCAGAAGGCAGCAGAACCTGGAAGAACAAGATAGTAGCAAATAATTGTGAAGACTAACATGCCTTTTTCTTCCTGATGAAGAACAGTGGTGGCAAGAGCACTGCTGTGCAAGGAGCTATGGTTGGCTGCTTTCCTCTCCCCTGCCAGCTCCACAGCAGGGGCTGCAAGGAAACAGCACAGACAAAAGGGAATATAAGGCAAAAGCACAGCAGACAGTGAACCAGAAAACATCTGGTTCATCTGGTTATCTGGCCAAAGCTCACTCTTTTTCAAACACTTGTCTCTCTAATATTACCAAAAGTTTTCTAGATATTCATCTTGATGGAAGTGGAGAGGGATTTTTTTACAAGAGCGTGCAGTGATAGGACAAAGGGTAAATGGCTTTAAACTGAAAGTGGGCAGGTTTAGATTCCAGGCATTAGGAAGAAATTCTTTACAGTGAGAGTGGTGAGGCACTGGAAGAGGTTGTCCAGTGAAGTTGTGGATGCCCAATCCCTGGAGGTGTTCAAGGCCAGGATGGATGGGGCTCTGAGCAACCTGGTCTACTGCAAGGTGTTCCTGCCCATGGCAGGAGGGTTGGATCTAGAACTTAAGGTCACTTCCAGCCCAATCCACTCTATGAAATCTGAGTGTGCAAAAACATTAAGTACTTGCACAGTGTAGCAAAGCAGTCAAAACTGCAAAAGTTTAGTCACATGATAATTATGAAATAGAAATACAGCAATATGGACAGGTTGAATGATTTCAAGAACATCAGATACCCTGTGGAGAGGGCAAATTTCCAAGAGTCATATGATATCTGGTTTGAATTTTTACTCTCTTGCCATTTAGTGTAATAAATTGTGGTTAAAAATTTGTGTAAAAATTGGAGCAGGTTATGGAGGAGTAAACTATTTCTGAATTTATCAAATGACCATGAAAATGTTCTGCATTATTTACATCTCTATCATAGTGAAACCTCAAAGTAGATTGAGGGTACTTTTAAAGAAGTTTCGTGACAAAGCAGCACTTGATAGATAAGCTTTGGAAAAATCTTGCTGTGAGGGCACTAACCTGCAGCTGAGAACTCAAGGCAGGAACTCTCTAAACGCTGTGGTAGTTCCTTCCTCAGACACCAAGACTCACATCAGGTCTCTGACAGATTTGTAGCAGTTGGTAAAAGTCAGACAAGTAAAGTAGCTGCTATCTCCACCCACACACACTGTCCCAACGCAAAGGTTCCCAGTTTGCACACAGAGCAGCTTGGGAACAAATGTAGTTTTCCTCACAGGAACCAGAGTCTGTTTATCTTGGTACGTGCCCAGATAAAATGTGTCGATTTCTACATAGGTGCAAGTGGAATTGCTTGCCAGTCGTTGCCTCTCCCTGAAACACTGTTTTCAGCTTCCATATCATTTCCCACCACAGGAGGCAGACAATCACACTGGGAAATGGATCCAACAAGCGCAAAAATGAATGGGATATGAACGTACTCATCAAACCAGCTTCTGGCTGCATGGGCTATGGCCAGCTGCTCCTTGCTGCTGTATCCCACAACTTGGTACAAGGAAGTGTCCAACCAAAGGATCATCTTTAGACTTGAAGAATAACCTGCTGGACCATCTTTAGACTTGAAGAATAACCTGCTAGAATTGTAACCTTAACTTCTAAAGGATATTCTACTATAGCTCCAGTGTCCCATTGCTCTGCTTTCAACGTGACACCTCCTACTCAAATTGCTCCTATTCCAGTTAATTCACACTTAGAATCTGCTCATATAGAATTAGTTAGTGTAACATTCAAATAATGTTATGGATTAACTTTAATGTTTTATTTCAGCTTTACAGACACACAGTGAAAATTACCCTAGTAGGAAAAATGTGAAGGAAACATCTAACCAAACAACAACTGTGAGCACAACAGTTATACCAAAAAAACAGTTACAAATAAAACTCTATAGCCAAAACCAACTTCCAAATTATTTTTTACTATGAAAGCAACTTCCATAGTTCTTCCCAAGCTAATCTGTCTGTATGGACTATGAGCACCAAATTATGTCCATTTCAGTGAAGGTCTTCCAGAACTCTTACCACAAACTAAACATCACACCAAAATTTATAATTTACCAAAATCATCACCACAATTTTCCCATGTTCATTGCTACTTATATTCAAGATTTATGCCAGATTGACATTTACTCCAGTGGCATTTATTTTGGTGATTGATGACAAGACACATGATGACACACTTGACAAATAATAAGTTTGGTATGGGGAAATGTGGATATTGGCAAGTTCTCAATCTTCAATTTATTGTTTTCATCAACACAACTCCAGCTCTAATTTGGGAGCATTTTATTTTGGGCAAAGAACTCATCTAGTAGAACAAGTCATACTTTGTTAGTTCTTGCCCAGGGAATAGGTGTGTTTCTCAAATTATACTCTCACAGACAAGGAATAAAGAGGATAGGCTGGGAAAGAAAAATTCTTACTGGACCTGGGCTTCAATTTAGTTGGAGACAGGGGAAAAGAAAATACTGACAAGGTATTAGCACATCTGGATTTTTTTCATACAGTGAAATATAGAAAAAAAATTCAGTAAATGTAACTCTTACAATATTTTTATTTCACCCTGTTGTAACAAAATACCCTATTTCATTTCATGTTTCACCTGCTAACATTATGACCCTGTGTCCTGAACAGTCTTTGTATTTTGAACATGCATTTTCTATTTGGCAAACATCTACTCTACAAAGGCAAATCTTATATTAAACTTACCAGAATTTAATTCTCAAGTGTTACTGGAGATGCATTTTTTTAATAACCCTTACATTTGCGGATATTACAGTGTTTCACATTTTAAGGAAAATTGCTGCAATTGATGTGTCAGTTTTGAGTAAAATTAGTGCTCATGAGAAGGCGCCAGGTTAATAACTCTGGAGAAACTTGTCTATTTTTGTTCCATTTAGATCTGTAAAAAGCCTGAATTTTTGTATTAGAAATGCAGATCCTGTCTAGGCTAGAAGATCAAGAGTTTGCAAAACAGTGACACTGCAAGAGTAACAAAATCAAGTTCAGACAACAAAAAAGACAATTTCATTTGGGCTTCCCACAAGTTTTTTTAACCCTTTTGGAGAAATAAAACCACAGCAGTAATTTGCCAGTTAACAGAAAACAGAACTTCATTCATTTTGGCCAACAGGTCAGCACGGTTGGTTCACATAAATCACAGAGAGGGTCAGGAGTATCTCTGCATGGCACACAGAAGGCACGGGGCCCTCAGGGGATGCTGCTTCTGAATTGCCAACAGCCAAATTAGGAGGATCTGAAATAGAGAAGTTTAAGTTTCAGCTCTGGCCTGTCCCATCCCAAACACAAACAGATGGAAAAAACACAATTTATAAAAACTCTAAATACAACTTTGCAGTTCAGTTTAACCTTGTAATATTTTTAGTTTACAGTGTTTTCCCTTTGCCTACTTTTTTTTTTTTTTTTAGGAAAGAGACAAAAACATGTAAAAATTATTTAACTATTGAATTAAAATGTCTTTAAACAATTACATAAACAACTTGACTGCAGTTTACTTTTGAGCTCTACAACCATATGAGCAGCATCTTTAAATGTAATTCCTCAGTGACTTCAGTTCCTCTATCATCTGTTGCCTGGGAATTCAGCACCTCTGGGCAGTATACAAATTTATGGTCTTCAGTTCAAAAAAAGACAATAAAATAGAAAAAAAAATCTTACAATCAAATCTACTAACGTCAAAAAAGGGTGTTCTTTTCATAGAAATTTTTCAGACTTTTGCTGACACAGAATAACTGGAGGCACATTTGTGCATTGATTCTTTTCAAAAAAAAATATAAACACCTATAACTTCTCCCAGAGTGCAGCATCAATTTAAAAACAATCAGGAAAAGCTTTATAAACTAGCAGTGAACAAAAGATGTTTCTGGTATCGTGATGAAGCCAACACTGACACAGCGGAGTCAGCAGGGCATTATATTCCTCCTGAGCAGCTACTGCAAGCTTCAGCAAATGGAAAGACCAGCATCATGATCCAATCACAATGTATCCCTGAGTTTAGGATCAAAATCTGTCAGTGCCAGGCTGACAGATTTCTGCTAGCTAAAAAACAGGCACGTTTATTGTCAGGAAAAAAACCAATTAGGTGGAGGACTAATGTGAAAACGAAGAGTAGTTTTCATTTCTGCCCTGGTTGCCTCCTCAGTGCTAAGGCTGCTGTCCTGCTCTTCACACCATTAACACTGGAGACAAGGATGCAACCAGCACCTATGACTTAAAATATGCCAGACAGAACCAGAGTGGATTTACATATTACAGGACATAAATGAAAGCAAGTTAACATTGAAGCCTTCCCCTGTACTAAACTCTTCACTGTGGTTTTCCAAAGCTTCCGGCAAGATTAAAAAACTGACACAAGAAGCAAACGTACAGGACGGAAAGTAGCACACACAATTCTTTACTAGATAATAATAAAATAGTAGTTTTTATAAAGCCTAAGAGGAAGAGAGACACCAACAGAGGATGATGGGCTTAATCAGTGTGCTGCTGTGGTGGACACGTGCTGTGGCACAAGGCTGCTCACCATCCAGTGGTGCCAAGGGAAAAGAAGCCAAAAATGGAAGAGAATACCTGTGAATTATGACCCTCCATTTACAGTTTCCTAGGAGAATTAAGGAAACACATTTTTCATTGTGACAAACCAACAGCCCAATTTCATCAGCTTAAACAATTATTAAATTCACCTGGCCAGCAGTAAGAGCGTAAATTTAGAGCTACTGACTGTGTAGCCATGAAGAAACTCTTGGTAACTCTTTAGTTACTGACGCTTTATTAATTTAACTGTCTTCCACACGTAAGTAAACAAAAAATTAAATGTGCAGTGGACATTACTCGATTTGTGCTTTTCCCTCCAATCCTTTACAAATCTCCAGCTATTTACAGAGCACTATCTGTGTACCGGGCATTCACGTATTCTGAGTTTACAATAAAAGCAATGAATGCTGGAACCACGGCAATAACACATCTTAGAGATGTGGACATTCCAGCACCAGTAGGGAATAAGCTGGATTAGTGACATTCTGCAGGAAAACCTCCCAGTACAAAAAAACTGGCACCTCCCAGTACAAGGGGCAATGATGTGAAGGTCAGGTCCCAGTGCTGACAGTCCCACCTCGATCACCAGCGATTTGGCAAGCACAGACCATCTCAGCTGGGTACCACGACACCAATTCTGTGTTTACTGCAGCACAGGAGTGCTGGGGTGGCACAGCCATCAGCCTCCTTCATTCATCAGGGAGCTGCAACCCCACAGCCAGCAGCAGCACTACTGGCTGCATCCAGAGCCACAACACAGCATTCCCCCTCAGCATCTCACTTTTCTGACATTTTGCATCTCTGCTCCCAGTTACACTCCCTTTGTTCTAGCCCACTATGTGATGCTGTGCATCACGTGTTAAATTTCCCTGATTTGGGAGAAAAAGACACCACATTCTCATTGTGCCCTCTCCAGCTGTCCCTCTCCATGCTGCTCTAACTGCTGTATCCCTCCTCACCTCAGAGTCCCTCACTCTGCCTGGGACACCCAGCTCAGGACCTGGCTGCCCAGTTCCACCTCCTCCCTCACAGGTTCTTCCCACATTAAGGTGTTCAGAAATATCCAGGATTGCTGATTCTCCCTTGTTACCATGTCTGCCTTGCTGATATTGTATTTTTAAGAGAACCATATGAAAATCAGCATGACAATGAAGGGCCAAGCCACTAATCAGAAACCATTTGAAATTAATTTCCTTAGAAACATAAAATATAAACACTTGCACAGTGGGATGAGGAACAAAAGTTCTCCAACATCAAAAGGAAAACTTCTTTTTCCCCTTTTTGAAAGTACGATATCATTGTAGCACCTCTAGATTTTTTTAGAAGCAAGTAATTTTTAGAAGTATCCTTTGGTTTGTTGAGTTAAAAAACAAAAAGAGAGAGCGAGCATATAAAACACAGAGAAACAAAAAGAAAGAAATGTTGGGGTTTTCCAGCTTAGAAATTATGCAGACACCTACCTGAGATAAAACATGAAAACACCTGCTATCAATTTATCTTAAAAACATTTAAATACATAAAGGTATTTTGGAGAACTATTATTTTTTAAGATTTAATTCCACAAAGGACTATGCATTTGATTGACCACACAAACAGTTCCCTTTAGGTGGTGCAAGAAAACAAAATGTACATATTTGTGGAATTGTTCCCTAAGGACTGCTTTAATTCCTAAAACACAAACAAGGATTGTTGATAGAAACAAATCAGAAAAGTTTCTTTGAAGCACTCTTATCCAGTTTCAGTATTTGATATGGCACTGAGTGGATAAACCTTTAATAAATTAGAAGTGCAAAGAATGCAAATACAGTGCAGACTTCTATACATCTTTTCATCCATATCTGCAGCTTTTGGTGCAATCTTCTAAAACTCAGCACTCAGTTTGTACCCATAATTTCAGGCTTTCCTACATATTTTTCCTATTTCACCAAGGCAGGCATTCCAAATGCCCTTTCTTTGGTAGTTCCTCCTCAGTTTATACTGTTTAGCTCTGTAGTGCCTGTAAAGCCAGATTTCACAGAACACCCTTTTACACTATCAGATGTGGTTATTATCCTACACATTTATGTAGGATTTTTATGTTTTCAGAAGCAACAGAAACCAAAAACCTTCCTTTTTTATCACAGCATTATTATGCAAACAAGATTTTTTTTCCCTCTATGAACAAGATTTTTTTCCCCCCCCCAATGCAGTTTGTTTCCTTTCTATATATTTACATCCATGGGATTTTGCTGGTATCCAGAGCTCTGGACAGTACTGTCACCTCACCCACATACAATCAGAGTCATAAAACATGTGTTGGACCTGAATAAAATCAATATCTCTAAACACAGTGACATAAGTAGAAGACTCATATTTACCATTCGGCTCAGAATATTCTGCATCCATCATCAGGTGTCAGCAGGGACAAAGTGAAGCGTCTCGGAGCACCAGCAAATGGGCTGCTTCCACTAAATAGTTTGGATGCAGTTTGACAATGAAAACACTTTTTAAAACAGAAAACAAGCAGGCAACAGCAAGCTGAATAGTGGGTGGAAAGCTCTAGTAAGCGCATTCTGTGGCGCAGGCAGCTGCAAATCACAACAGGCCATTCCCCCGGTTTGTCAAGGGATCCCTACGAGTTAACACAACTTGCAAACAATAAATATTGTTCTGGCCACTCGTAAAGGCTCATTAATTTTGTCCACGTTTATCAGAGATTGTATCTCAATTCATAAAACTCTGTGTATAAAAGAGCCTGTTCTCCAAAACAAATTACATCAGCTCCTCGTTAGTAAATATCTTTAGAAACAAAACAGAAGTCAAAGTTTTCACAGTTTGAAAGGCACAAATAAAAACAGTAGTTTTAAATCGACTCTAAATGAAAGCATGGTAGAGTGAAACAGCTATATTCCCAGCAATTGTACCAGGCGAGGCACCCATGCAGATGGTTTGCTCAATATCACTTTTTTGTGACAGAAGACTCAATGTTGCCCATTTGCATTAGAACAGCCAGACAAAATCTCTGTGTGTGATAATTTGCTGTAGCTAGAGAGAATTTGCAAAGAGAGCTTGGAAGTTTTCATAGCAACCCCCAGAGTCCCTGTGTGCATGAGGGATTAGAAAGGAGATGGACGCTTCCTTTGCTGGCCACTCAAAACCAGTGACACAGGGCACAATCCCAATGCCACACACCTTGAGCTTTCTCTAGGCTGTGCTCCAAACTTCCTGACCTTCAGTGTTTTGTAGTTATTCATCGTCTTTCTCTTGCTTAAACTCCCTGCCTTCTCTTCTCCAGCTCTCCATTTGAAGCCGCTAATGTGGGTCATTCCAATTCTGACAATCAATAGTTTTTTTTGGGGGGGGGGGTTGAGCTGTATCAGTTTGGCTCTAATTTCTCTCTCTGCATTTTCTTATAAGTCACCTGAATGAAGGGCAGTTCTTACACACTAAAGATTTATCCAGATGAGTAACACCATACACAGATACAATTTTTTAACACAAACAACTATAATTGATTGACAAAAAATAATTTTGTACCTCGATGCTTTTATGCAATAAAGCTGAAGAAGTTACATAGAAAACCCTCAATGTAAGAAATTGTTTCTGACATGCATAAGGAACTGGAAGCATGTAACTTGATACATCTCACAAAGACAAATGTCTGCCCAGAAAAATCAGTCGATTGCAACAAGGCCAGCAGATAGGTCCCATCTAGGACCCGAGTTTTCATTAGTATCTGAAGTTCTTGATAGGCTATAAAATGAAAAATGCAAACATCAAAGACAGTACAGATATTTTCTAGAACTCTTCTGGCTCCTTCCTGCAAGGGTGTGTGATAATGCACAGATAGATATAAACCACAACTACCACAGTGCTCTCACTCAATTCCTCAAGAGTCTAAAGAAAGCAGATTCCATTAGGAAACAAGAGTACTTCAGCTAACTGCAAGGCTTATTAGCATGCAAAGCTTTTCCAGAATACATGGAAAAACTCCATTGTGTGCCAAACTCTCATTCAAACTAGCGTAACTCACAAACTATAAATGTGTAGTCATAATATACAGAGTGATTATTTAATGTCAGGTATGCTTAGCTAAGAAGGAAGCCCTTTAACAGCTGCATGAAAAGGCAAAATGAAAGGAAAACTTTTGAGAATTACCCATAAAGAGAATAAAATATGCAAGTCTGTGCTGGAGATCAGAAATTGTACTCTACAATATGCAATGAGAGGGAAATAATTAAACATCAGATAACATGATATTCCTGGAAAAACACTGGGGGAAAACCAACTTACCTAAATTCAGAAACATAGAAACAGAAAGTAGCAAAAAAATTGAATCTTTGCATTTTGGCTGGTTTATTTCACCATTTAAATTTTATCCTTTAATACCATAAAGATGGCAACTGTTATTTAAAAAGCAGGAAAATATAGCACAAAGCAGATTCAATAAAGATACAAACTGAATGAATTATTGTTCGATGTCACTAATATCTTCCACACACAGAGTAGATTCTTTAGGATACACAGTTACAGCGAAAAGCCCTTCCTCAGTCTTTTGTGACAATCAAAGCTAGCACCATCACCTTTATTGTCTCGAAACAAGCCAAGTTGGAGGAAAACCTTGCTAGTATAGTTTCAGAGAGCCCTTCACCACATTATCAGCTAGATAAATGTAGTGTGGTGGCTCTGAATTCCCTTATGACTAAGAATAGGGCATGAATCAATTGCTCACCCTCTACCTTGTCCCAGGCAGAAAGAAAAGGTGAGCCAATTGTTATGTTTATTGTATTTGATATAACACACAATGTTTCCAATATCATGATGGTTCCTGACCTGGGAGGCCAGCAGGTACGCTGACAGGGATGCTGGGTTTTTCTGCTGCAGATTGAGGTCTTCCCAACAAGTAGGAGCATTTCCAGAAGCCCCTGAAAGGAGCAGCATGTTAAAACACCTCTTCCGTATTTCTGTGGCCTCTGAGGTTTTGCAGTCTCTTGACAGGATTGGTTTCTCTTTCCTCTTACTCCAGGTAAGGCACAGAGGGAGTGACAGAGAACAGAAAATGCAGCTGCTTGCTGCCAACCACGGCTGCCCCACTTCAGAGACAGAAGGGAAGATGAAGAGTTACCGTAAGAGCACAAAACATAAAAGGCTGAGAAGCAATGGCAAGAGCCTGAATCACTGGTGGCTGAGCTCATTGAAATAAAAGAAAAATTAAGGGAAAAATAGAGGAAAATGTGCCTAGTCATATTAACGGATTTGGAATTGTTTAACTAAACCTGGGTCTAATATGTGTGTTCATTAGAAGGGACTTGCAGCAAGTGAGTACAAATCTCCACCTTAGAAGTACTCCCAGAAATTAAGTGACCATCCAGATTTCAGCCAGAATAAAAATTGTTTTATCTAGTTGATAAATCATGTAACATGTAAGCATCTTTCCTTTTTTGAATAACAGGCATCACTTACAAACCTTAATGCATTTCATCTGTAACATTGCTTCCTGTTCCTGATAGGGAAAGGAAAATTCATGAGGCAAATATTTAGCTCCAGGCAACAGGCCAGTATAGCAACAGAAAGTTTTACACTTGTGCCAAGATTTCTTGGTTTCCTTTTAAAATGAAAATCGTGACAATTATCTTGATGCTTTCTGATGAATCAGATCTGTCTATATGAAAAAAAGACTTTTTTTGTTTCCAACACAATATTTTACAAGCTTTTTCACTTTCTTTTAAAAAAAGCAGCTTATGTACCAACTTAAAAGCTAATGTGCTTGCATGAAAACATTCGTAACCAGTCAGGCCACAGAGATTTTCAGTCAGCAAACCTGAAATGTGAATTGAAAGAGATACAGGATTTCTCCAAGGGGACAGATTTAGGAACACTTTTCAAAAAAATACAGTTACTGTCTGCTTTGTTCAACATTTTCCAATCCACACTATAAATCTGACTGATTTGTACAGTCAATCCTTGCTAATGTCAGCATTTCAAAAACTGCTGTGCCACAAATTAAAGCTTCAATTAAACTTGAAAAAAACACCTCTTGCCATCCTCATGCTGCTTACTGCCACAATTCTAAATTTATGGTTATTATTCTGATTCTTTGTCTCATACACGCTGGATTTGTTCTGAGGTCTTCCCAACACTACTCTTGGGTTGTTTTCCCACCAAACATGGACAGATACACTGATCTGCAGGTAGGAGTATGAACTCTCCTCATTTTTAATCCCTGTTTTAACTGCGGTCTCACACTGAGCAGCAATTTAATGCAGGCTAAGGTCATTCCAGTTTGCAAAAAGTTCTGGTTCATTTCCACTAGGTTTTCTAAAGCCTAAGTTATCCTGTTATTTTTCAATTTGCTAAGATTCAGGAATCTAATGTTTCTAATGTGTGTTTGTTTCCATTGCCTTTGCAGCTCTTCCCCAGAAATCTCCTCCTGGCTCTCATGAAATTTTTCTTGACCAGCAGTTAATTGCTCCCACTGGTAAAGCTGGATGCAAGAGAACTACAGGTACAAAAGTTCACAGCAGAGAACAGCATTCGGGCAAGAACTTGCCATTTCCTGGAGTTCTGCCTCTCCCTCCTTCTCCCCTGCCTGACAGAGCTGCAATTTCACTTTCTGCTTCCAACAGAAGGGGCACACAAGCATATTTACAACCAGCAAACTCTTGTTAAACCCAACATCATGTGTAGGGTTCAACGCTCATCATGCATGGAATCCAGTTCTTTAGCCAATCAATTTTCCCCACTGTGAATTACCAAAATTCATTACTGTCAGGATGGGAGCAAAAAATAAGGTGAATAAATAAATAGAGACAACTTGACAATAACCAGGGAAGCCCTTGCTGTCACCCAGCAGCTTCTCAGCAGTCAACCTGCCCGACTGCTGCAGACACAACAGATCTCCTCCAACACCCTCTGCTTACACTGTTGCTGTACAGAAACATTATTTTTTGCACAGGCAGAAAGACCCTGAAACCAGATACTCCGCAGCTCTTCAGCTGGTGCTGGTGATTCTTTTCAGTCCATCCCCCAAGACGGAGAACAGCACCCTGAAGAAGTATTTCAAGGCCATTTCAAAAGGAATCATACATTATGCAAAGCCCCTTTCACAACAGACACCAGGGCTAGAGATCCATGGTAGAAAGCCAGTAGATCTATGAATAAAATACAAAATCAGGACTCACTGCATTGGATTTTGTGTTTCCCTCAGCCATTCACTTTCTGTATTACCCAAACCCAAATCTCCTGCCCTTAATAACCCTGTGGTCAGACATGGCCCTCTGTGCCTTGCAGTGTTCACATGATTGCATACCGAGATACTTGCAGACATGATGACAATACCTAATTTTAATTGTTAGATCTTTATCTGTGAGTTTGCTTTATTTCCTTAATACATCTGGTATTAGTCCAATGATTGCAAAATTACCCAGTCCAGACCTTTCCTTTTGTCGGAAAATTTTCCATTGATGGTAGTTAATGAAACTGAATTCTAGAAATTAAAACTGACTCTTTCTGGCTTTCCTTGGTAAGAACTACCTCAAATCAGTTTTTCCCAACCAGAGCTTTAGACCTGAGAGAAGATGAATCCTTGTGCTCTCTTAAGCATGCCTCATCAAAATCTCATGGTAAAAACCATTATTCTTCTGAACATGCTCCGTCTGGAGCTATACAGGATCAATGCCCAAAACCAAACTACCAGGGATGATACACAGGGAAGAATTAAAAAAACCCCCAAAACAACAAAAACCCAGAATATAGTGTATTATTACTCCTGCAGCATTATATTATTTGTGGCTGAATTCTATGTCTGTTAGCTTTTATGTCAACTCAGTTAAGTATAATTTCTATATTTAACCTCCCCTGAGATGGCCTATTATGATTTTTTGAAGTTAGCATACATTTCACATAGCAGCTAAAAGTGGAGAAAGTGGGGAAAAGCAAACCCTTGAGCAAAAACAAGCCAGAGGGCACTTCCACAGACACTACACTAGAGAATGCAGGGATTGCCTTTTCTTTTTCTTTTCTTTTTAATTTTTTTTTCCCTAATCTCATTCACTATTGCATGGAATAGATGTAACCTATATTTCAGTATGAATATGCAGATCTTAAAAATAAAAATGCGTGGCTATTCCTCTCAAAGCATACAGAAACCATTATTGGGAAAGGGAAATGAGCAAAGCTGGGCATGCTAAAATAAACACAATTATATTTCAATCTTTGGAAGTTAAACAGTCCTTCAGAAGGGTCAGGAATTAAGCATTTCATCATGAATGAATTATACATTAGTTTTACTTTCTTCTGCAAAATCTTAACTGGCACAGCAAGGAACAAGAAGGGCAGCAGAGAAACACTCTGGGAGCAGGAGAGACATACTCATGCACAGCAGAACATCTGGTTTTTCTGAACTGCCACATTCCAAACCTAAACAAGGAATCTCTGCAATATTTGCTGTAGGTATCAGGTTTTGTACAGAGGAATACAGACACTAGTTCCCATGCTTACAAGCACAGGAGCTGCTGCACCCACACAGTCTTAACCAGGCCCCAAGGTTTGATTTCTGTCTCTCCACAGAGGCTATCTCATGGCAGGTGTTCCACCTGGCTGCTAAAACCTAAACAAACAAGAATACTCTCCTTTTTCCTCTCTTACTCTTGCTACTTTTATCATTTCCCTCACATACCCTTCCTGCATCCCCAGTGCTGGCCTGCCCTCTCCTATCTCTTTGTGCCACTTGAGGCCTCCTTCCCTTCAAACTTCTCTCTGCTCCATCACACCCTCCTGCCAAGCCTGCCTGGTGTAAGATACAGGAGAGTGCTGCCTGCAGGTGTTTATGTAAGACATGGGCTTTGCCTTCTGCAGTACCGCACTTAAAACTACAATTTGGGGCATGATGAAATAGGTAGCAGCAAGAGAAGCAGCTGATGCCTCAAGTTCAGCTGAATCCAGCACTCCTGAATAAAAATATTGTCCCCATCCTTCCCCACTGCCCTGCTTGCCATGATTTAACTCTTGCTCTTGGACAGGCAAAGGGAAGGGCTGGGCAGGAAACTGCCCCAGTGGAGGATGCCCCAACCTCCTCCTCATCCCAACTTTGCCTTCAGCCACAGCAGAGGAATGCAAGTTTCAGCACTGGCTTAGGAGGGGTTATTAATGGTAACAGGACTAAAACAGGAACTGGAGAGAGGCCTTGATTTCAACAGGAAGAACTGAGGGAATGAACTCTTCACTGGATTGTTCAGTGCTTCCTATTAGCTCACTTGAATTAGACTTCCTAGTAAATATAAGGGCATGGGAAGAGTTTATCCCTGTTTATGTTAGCGATTAATGGTAGAGCAGGAATTAGGAGAGCAGGAATTAGGAATTGTGAGTCTACTCCAGTGCTCAGCCAACTGGAGAATCTTACACATGCAAACATAAAATAGCTTTCAGTGGGATGCTGCTCTGCTGCTTCCAAAACATCCATCTCTTTTACTTTGTGTATTCAGAAAAAGCCATAGAGAGGGACAAAGACTGCAGCAACAGAAGGCAAGGTTAAAAGAAAAACCTGAGTCCCAAAACCAGAGCTCTCTGCATTTTTGGTTCTGCACTCACATAGGTAAAACTCTCCTTACAGAGTAGAGACTAAATATTACCACCACTGTAAACCCCTAACAGCCCTCCTTCCACGCAGCACTCACAGGCACCAACAAATGCATTTCCCAGAAGCCAAGGGGCACAAGAAATCTGACCCTCATGCTGGTCAGTACTGGAGCACTGGTTCACATCCCATACAAATCCCTAGTGGTCAAACCACTGTAACACAGCAGCTAGCCCATTCTGTCGAGGTAGGATCAACTCGTGCCCTGGTATTGGGGCTGCAGTGACAGGCTGCACAAGCATAGAAAATCCATGCTTGCTCAATAGATGTCAAAGGATGGCAGATCTTCTTGCAACACTGGTATCAAAATCAGAAGTCCACACCATGATAAACTCCAAGAAATTAAACAACATTGCTGAGAAATCTACAATCTGAGTACTCAGGGTAAATTTTCGGAATGACAAGGCATCAGGGATAGGGAAAAGAACCACCATAAATTGTAAACATTTCCTTTGAATAAACAATTTTCTTTTAGTGACACTGAAAATGAAATAAAAACTTCAGTGTTTTGATTGTGGTTTGGGGATGACTTCGAGACAGGTAGTCTTCTTCTGAGGAGACAAAGTTCCAAAAAGTGACCACAATCCAAAGCATGCCAGATATATAGCCTGTGGAGTGTCACCAGCTTCCCAATTGCCAAACAGTTTCCTAAGCTTTTTAAGACTAGCCTAAGAAAGGAACACATGCATAGAGGTGGAACCAGTTTAAAAAACAACTCTAATGAAAAACAGTCATTTACACAGGGCAGTAAATAGCTACCCACCAAAATGCCTACTCCTACCAGCACATCTCAAGTCATCCTATAGTGGGTTCCCAGCTAAACTCCCTGTATAGCCACGCCTCCAAACACAGTCAGGGGAAAGTGTGCTGAGTAATAGTCTCCCCATCCCAAAGGCAATTTCAAAATCAGGCCCCATGTGCACCCTGCATAGGAGATAATATTAAAGGGCATGCTTGTTATAATACTAATTTGTCCCAACAGGACGGGTTTTTGGGAAGCATCAACACCAAAGGAAAATGTACAGCACAAATGAAAACAGGGTAGAGATGTGCAAAGGAGGAGGGGTGGAGAAAACAGGCAGGAAGAGGAAAATTGATTTTAATGCAAAAGGAGATGAGACACCAGTGAATGAGGCAGACAGCGTTGAACTCAGAGAAGGAGCACTCCTCCCACTCTGGCTCCCGGAAAAGCAGGATTACAGGGGCAAACTAAAAGCCCTGAATTTACAGCAAAACAGAGCAAATCAAAAACATGACAAGAAGAGACCTGCCTGTTTGGTCACTAGCACTAGCTTCTGCTTGAATTAAACCCACCAATTGTGAATAACCATATTTTTTTAAAAAAGCACAATTCCTATTAAAGCAGCTGCAAACAGGAAGGGGTAATACCCTGTCTTCTACTTATTTAGTATCTGAGAGGCATCTGCTGTGTCCTGAACTCCAAACCAATTAACCTGTGTCACTGCAACATAAGTCACAGACAGTTGTACCAGGCTGGGAAGTTCAGTGACTCAGGTTTTTCCAGACTTCGGCATTTTTAATTAGTGAGTTGTAATGCAGACTAACATTGAGCAAAACTGGTTTAATTTGCATTTAATTGCAGCAGTAGATCAAGCAACACTGGTCTGGCATCAATTTCATTAGAGGAAACTAACGAATACTCAAAGTGTGCAAGAGAAACAGGAATTTCAGCTAAGTGAAAATTCCAGTTCCTACAAAGACAAGAGATGGCAAGAGACCAGAGAGGTATGCAAGAGAAATACAGGAAGCAAAGTTTTTAATTTTGACATGCCAAAAATACTTGGTCAGCTAGGTAAAGGAATTAGATTAATAAATTACATGGAATCAAGAACATAGATCTGGATACATAGAACTTTTAATTATTAGTATTTGCCTTATTATTAATCAGAGACATGAATAAGAAAGAAAAAACAAAACCCAAAGTGGACTAAAGCAGAAAAAAACTCCCAGAGCGCAGACCAAAACCCACATCAATCCAAACCAGCCAACAGCCCTAATTCCCAGACTATAAAGCCTTCAAGGCTTCTTTCCCAGTTTTTTCCCTTCTGGTCCCGTGACCTTCCCTTCAGCAGGAGGTATAGACAGGACTCCTGTTTCATACCTCTCCGTGCACTCTGCCGGCCTTCAGACTGAAGAGATCACTTAATGAAAAGTACCCATCATTGTCCTTAAAGGAGTAGAAAAAAACAAAAACCAAGCTAACAAACCAAGGAGAGGGATATCAACTGAGTTCAGGCATTTAGGGTTACCTTGTAAAGTTACTGGGCAGCAAGTCCAGGCTCCTGGGCCCAGCAACCTCCCAAGAAAATGCTTACTCATGTACAGTTGTATAGTAAGAAAATGCCAGAAAAAGAGCTCCTACCAGGTTCTTTCACATCTTCACAGTTGTCTCAGTTTGTCTTATTTCAGTGATCACTTTGGTGCTGATCTAGAACACCGGAGAGAGGACGGATGCTGTTAAGGTGGGCGCTGTTGAAGTGAATGAGTCATGCATGACACCTCCAGAGTGGACATTACTGCTAATACATAAAACTGTTGTCCCTTCTGCCAGAAAGCTTGCCCTTGGGTTAGTAGGCTGAATTAGCACTGCACCTTCACTGGACCTGGCCCAAGGATCCTGCAGCAAGGACAGGAGGAGAGGACTAATGGTAGCAACAACCTGCAGCTACAGAGACCAGGGATGGTGGCCTAAGCTCTGCCAACAGCCTGCTGCCACCATCAGAGGGGGCATTACAACTCTTCTACATATTCTTGGGGTCATAAGGCATCTGAAGGAGGCCTGAAACATTTCACTGGAGCTTTATTACTGCTACCTGACATACATGCCTTGCACCAAGCTCTTCTGGTGTATTAGATATGACTGGGCAGGTTATGCCAGGGCATAGTGTAGGTATTTCAACACATAAAACTTACTGAAAAGACACAGAAGCCAGTCTGAAGCAAAAATCAGCACAGACTGAAGTGCACTGCAGCTTTATGCAGAGCATCATTCCAACAGCTAAACACTGCATATGCCAGGGAGGCATGTTCATGAATTATGGTGTGAAATGAGCATTCTGTACAGGAACAGGCAGCAACCCTACCCCTCATACTGTAGGCCAAAACAGTAAGAACTAGAATATAAATCCCTCTCCCAACTACTACACAAATCCTCCTTGTTACTGTTCTAGAAATCCTAACTCAATCTTACAAGCTTGCTAGAACCTTGCAGGCAGCTGAGGAGCCAGTGTTGACCCCAGTGCAGTGACAGCTCGCAGTCCTGCAGCCTTGCAGTGCTGCTGCCACAGTGCTGGAGCCTCCTGGGCTCCCTGTGACCCTGCACAGCAGAGAGAGTAAAGTGAAAAGCCATCTAGTGAAGAGCTGGATGAGGCTGGTAACAACCATGGCTGTAAAATAACACGACAAAAATATGACACCACAGGTAGAGGAAAGAAAAAGCAAACCCAAGAATTTTCAAAGCTTTCTACTGATACTTGCATAAACTAAAAATAATCAAAGCACCTGCAAGCAGCAGGCACAGACTTCATTTAACAGGTGATGAAAGACACGTATTATTTGTATGAAGGTATGAAGCTTCTATGGCAGCAAAGAAACCAGAAATAGAACATTTGTTATCAGTTCTGTGCTCTAAACTGATACCTCATTGTTTTTATCCGTCCTATATTTTTTTTCTTACTGGCTTCTTTTTAAAGAAGATAGAATGACTACCAGATGCTAAGCAGTGCCGTCGTCAGTGAAAGGGTAATTAGCAGACGAAAGTTCAGCAGTTGTTTCCAGTTACAATCAGATGAGCTCTACACTTCCTATCCCCTAAGTGAAGGGCAGAGATGAGCGATCCAACCTCCGCCTCCATTCCCCACTGTAACCCAGTACAAAGCAGCACCTGTCAAGTGGGACCTGGAGGTACAGAGATAGTGAACTTGAGTGGTCCAGCTTTGTTTTAGGTTTTGTCTCCAGAATTTAATAATTGCTATTACTTACAATACTAACTTTGCCAAAATTTTAAGACTATTCACTGCATATAATAAAGCTGATGAAAAAAATCTGTACTAGAGATCTATGTTGATCAGTGAGAAATGTGTATTGCACAGATTCATGGCTATTTATTCATAAAAAACTGTGCTTTTTCTGTTGTAAATAAAGCTTGTACGGATACAACTCCTGGAGCTCTGCTGCTCTTCCAAATGTAAACAAATGAGTGGAACTACTCGAGCAATGCGAGGAATTGCAACATTTTGTATGAATGAATGCAATGTATGGCTTCAAATAACTCTAACCCAGCGCAGTTACTACTCGTCTGACTCAGCTGGCCAGAGCACGGTGCTGACAACACCAAGGCTGGGGGCTCAGTCTCCATATGGGCCATTCACTTAAGAGCTGGACTTGATGATCCCTGGGGGTCCCTTCCAACTCGGAATACTCTGTGACTGGACTTACTAGATGGCTGTCACAGTTTTCATTACCGCTTAGCTAACCTTAAAAATATGTCAGTTTGGGCTTGTTTGCTATTTCTGCTTCAGGGTTTGGTTGCGAAATACTTAAACTGCAGCCATAAAACCAAGCAAATGACATAAAATAAGGACAAGCTTAGTTAGTCCTCATAATTATTCATCTGAACTTTAGTTTCTACAAGAGTAAGACCAAGTGCCTCAAAAGATTACAAATCAAGAGTCATTCCACAAGTGTAAACTAGAGTAGCACCAACACAATTGAAAATATCACTATTGTCAAACCCTTGGTGATTAGATATTCAGTGTTTCAGAAATAAGAAAACATTACTTTGGGGATTTGTATCACCCAGAACAAATTTCACCTGGCACTAACATTAATGACTCCATATAAGCAACCATGTCACACATGCTTATAGATAGCATGGGAAGAAGGTTAATAAAACTCAGCCTGTAAATTCTGAATTACTCTTGAAAAAAAAAAAAAAAAAAAAAAAGGTTTACAATGTTTTCTTTTGGGGAAGGCAAGGCCTGGGAGAGAGTGCAGCATGTTTTGTTTTAAGGATGGTGAGGAAAGTTTAAAAAAAAAAAAAAACCACACAAAAAAAAAATCCCAAAAACAACACTCTAAAAAGAAATGAACGCCAAAAACCATCACCAGTATACCTCTGACACCAAAGACAATAAATTACTACCTAATGGTATTTAACTCAAAAATCCCCATTTTAGATTACTACATATATAAACAGAAAGCAATTTTTTTCCCCCTCTAAACAACCCACAAGCTGACCAAAAATCCTGAAAATATATTTCCAAAATACCAACCCACAAGCTGACCAAAAAGCCTGAAAAAACATAGTTATACCATTAACCGCTCTACAGAGTTAAAAATAGTTCAGGACAATTTACTCAAAGCCATTTACTAAAGAAAATATGAAGCCTTATATTAAACACTTCCATATTTATTATATCCTCTGGGAGTTGTTATAGAGAGCTGAACTACATACCAGCTTACAGCAAAATAACTAAATCTGTTTTCATTTCACACTTTGTGCTAATTTTCAGGAAATCTGCATGTGCACATTTATTTTGGAATCAGATGGTTTTTCAGAATGTTGCCACTGGCATTGAAAAGGTGGCAAGAGGCACTTCCAACACCAAGTGGTTATAAAGCAATGGAGGGCTAGCCAGAGAAGTACCACAGCTGGCTCCTGTTTGATGTTACTGTCTTGAGTACAACCAAAACCACGGGCTGCTCTAGCTCCTATTCATGGGCTGTATTGGCCATGCTTGCTCAAGTCATTCCCCCCATTCGCTCATCATAAGTTGCAAGTTGCCCCATGCACGACACACACTGCCTCTGTGCCAGCCAGTGATTTTGTCCATCCTTCTGTGGAGTTATGTGAGCACCTACTTGGGATTGTTGCTGCTTTTTTTATCTCTTGTTGTTGTTACATGCATACCAATACAGAAGTATGCAAAGTCAATGACTTTTTAAATGAATGCAAGTGTGGACTAATGTCTCTTTCCTCAACATTAAAAAAAACCATGTGTGATTTTCAGAGTTTCATAATCTCCAGTTCTGTATAGCATTTGCTTTGTTGAAATCCAAACCTGTTTTAATGTCCTGAGTTAAAGCTGGAGGCTGGTGGAACTACTACTGCTGCTTTATCTCTCCAACAAAGGTGCTTTCAACCCTGCTTCTTGGTACCCCTCTGCATATCTGATCATCAGGTTTGGATAGGGACCAGCTGAGGACCAAGCAAGATGCTGCAGCAGGAAGCTGCTGGTCACCAGCTGAACCATTTGAAAAGATCAGTTTTCTCTTACGACAGAAAGGACAGTGCTGCTCTGCATGGCGCAGATGTGGGCATCCCTACAGAAACTGCACCAAACACACAAAAAGGCTGCATTACATTAGCAAAAATTCTTTTTATTTTCAATAACTATTCAAGTCCCATTTCTACATCACCCTAGTATCTGCAGGTCTGTGCTGTGGCCCTCTAAAACCAAACACCAGGTGATCAGTCAGCTGTGCTTAACACTGGTCACATTAACTCAACACAAACAGATTAGGGCTGATTTTATTCATGTTTGCTCCAACACCAAGATCTTCCCAGCAGCCAAGAAGAAGCCAGTCTGTAACCAAAGTGAGAGTGGTCCCACCAGTAGCCTGCTGTATAAGCCTGGACTGCCACTTCCTGGGGGGAGAGTGAGAGGGCTGCTGTAAGATGTCATCGCAGAGCAGCCACGACACAGCATGGATGGGCTCAAATGGCTCCCGCCACAGATGCGCATGGGAAATTAGGACCTGAAAGCCTCTGCTGCCATGTGCACAGTCCAAAAACACAGCTGGCATGATACCACTCAAAAAGTTGTCTAAGGAGTGCTAGACAAAGCCCAGCATCAGGAAGCAAGACTGTGGTAGTGCACACTGTCGGAGAAAAGACGAGCACGTCAGCAGCCTCACCACTGAAACCTGTTTTTGAGGCAGCAGTTACCCAAACAGTGCAGGCAAGATAAGCACAGGCTGTCTACCTATCTGGATTGGAGATCTCACACTTTCATGTGTTCAACTATGCTTTCCTTTACCACAACAGATGTTTCATGATATTTCCTTTACACCTAAGTAGAGAAACTTTGTTTTCCCGATCCCCTGCATGCAGCACGCGCAGGACTCCCATGACAACGCTGATCTCAGCACTCCAGCACAAGATGTGTTCCCGTCCTGCCTCCAACCTCCTCAGAAAGGCTATGCCCTGGCAAAGAAAACTCATGGTCTTCAAGTATTAGTACAGATATTGTGAGCCCTGAAAGTCAATTTTATGCCTATAAAGAAAACTTCTACGTGTTCAGCTCAGTGTTTGTCCATTTCTCATTTTTTAGTTGCCAGCAAAAACCACTCTGAAAAATTTAGGACTTCATGTAACAAAGAAAAATTGTTAATCATTCTGCTGCCAAAAAAACGCATCTTTATTGAGGTACTCAGAAATGGAACCCTATCATGCCATCTGAAGTGTATTATAGCAGATTTTCGCAGGCAGCAGTTGGAATTAAGTACATACCTTTCCATTTGGTATTTTTCACTTCACAGCCTTAATCTAATTTCTTTGAAGACACTCAACTATTGTTCTGGCAGAAGCATAAGGAATAATTTATAACAAAGCCTCACAATTTTAAGTCAGTGGGAGTTAAACACCAGACCTTAAATTCTAGACCCTATCTCAGAAGCTATGTAAAATATTTTTCCCATTAGCACTTTTTACATCTAAAATTTCAGAAGTCACTGCAGACATTTACATCTACCATTCACAGACTTTTTATTGGGAATCCTTCTGAGATTCATATTATATAACTCAGCTGGGATAAGTATTTGAGAGCAATTAATCACTGGGGATATTGCATACATATCTTCAGTGAAATTTACTTAACCAAAGTAAAAAAAAAAAAAAAAAGCATTTGAGCCTTTCCACAGAAATCCTCAGATGTACCTCATAAAGTAATTTTAGTATGTACATCACCATCCTTTACAAATTTATGTGGTAAATCCATTCTTCAATTTGTTTGCAAGGGTTTGCTATAATTAATCAAAATAGGTTTTTTTGATGAAGGCATTTCAGGATTGTTAAAGCAGCAGGAAAGATTCCAGCCCAGGCATTAACCAGCAGAGTAACAAGAAGGCAAGCTGGATTTGAAGGAGCAAGCCTGTCTCTGGGCATGCACACATCCTTGGAGATGGACAGGAAATCCAAGACATCTTTGGGCCACTGCAATATTGATCATGAGAGAAGGCACTTTTATGGTGATTTCCTACAGCACCAAAATACTAGAAACATTAATTTCATACAACGTTGTAATAAAAATCAATGCCTTGTATTTAAAGGTCTACAGAATGTTACAGGAAATAATGTAATTCTTTTCCTTTATCCACTAAAGTAATCTTACTCATCACAATCATCCCAGGTCTGCAAAACAGCAGGCACTCCTACTCCCTTCCTCCTCAGATCTGGTGGATAGATTTGGGCACTGGTGCCCTATGCATCAAAGCCAAACAGATCAAAGTACAGTTCAACACAAGGCAAGCCCATTCCAGCCAGATCTTGCACAACCTATGAACTGGAAGGCAGCTTAATCCATTGGGATCTCCTATTTCAGCAGTGTTGGGATGCAGGCTCAGGTATTAGTTTGCACGGATGTGGCAGTTGACCTTTGAGTTATCCTTGTTTAACTGTAAAATAGAAATTCTGCCATCCTCAAAGCCCTTTTGAAAATGATGAGAGAGAACACCTTCAGCTATAGCTATGGCCACATCACATTGGCCCCATCTATGCTCACTTTGAAGCACCAGCCTTCAAGAAAATGATGTTGCTCTTCCGCTGAAGGATAGTGGTGGTATTTTCATACAGAGGTTTCTCACTTCTTTGTGCATCAGTCCATTGTTCTGCACCCACAAATTGAGAACTTCCAGTTTCCAAGATCAAGATCTGTCTCTACAAGGCTTGCAGAGGAAGATCTCTGACCTTCAAGCAAGCCTCAATCACCCTAAAGGATAACTTGCAAGGTTACAGTACCAGACTGCTGTAATTATTAGAGGTCTCATAGGGATGCTGGCAACCATGAGCATTCTCAGCATCTGTAGTACCCATAGGATTTAATCCACAGCATTTTAACATCTGTAGATTTTTCATATTCTTTTTTTTTCCTAAAATCCCTTCTAGCAAAATAAGTGACACACCCCTCCCTTTCTATGTTTATTTTTCTTCCAGAAACAAACCAACCCCCCCACTAAGCAGCACTAAGACAACACATATGAGAGTCTAACTTGACTTCAAGATGACAGCAGAAGACAGAACTTCATTAGGTCAATGGGACTGATGCCTGCCTCATGCTAATTTTGTTTCATTTCAGTCCATCCCTTTCCATTTGTGCCATCTGTTCTTGTAACAAATTTACCTTTTCCATCCACGGCAAAACAGATTAATTAAATTAAACACAAGGGAGGCAGCTAGAGGAGCTTTAAAGGTCCCTTCCAGCATAGACTAGTTTATGATACGACAGCACAGGTAGCCACGTTGTCCCATTTTCTGGTCTCAGGACCCCCCAGGCCGCTGGCAGAATCCCAGGAGCGACAGTGCCAGCCCAGCACGGCACGGCTACAGCTCTATGGGAGTGCTGCTCTCACACCACACTCAGGGCTGAATATTAATGAAGCTTGATTAAAAACACAAGGGCAACCCCTAGCAGGGGCAACTCTGTTTTCAGATTTCAGTATTGCAAAATATGGTCTCCAGAGTGTTCCTGGATATATCACCACACGGGTTGCTACTTCCACTGCTGCTAGTTTCCTCTCCTCCCAAAACAACCTCTCCCCTCCTTTTATAGTATTTCAGTGAAGAAGTTCAGCAAAGTCAACAAAAAACAAACTCGTGATAGCTAGAGGTACTGAAATAAATGGAAAGCTGGGAGGGATAGTGCTCAAAAAGGTTCTTTTTATAAAAAAGTAATTAAAAAAAAATGTACCACAATCCACACAAAGCAAGCTGTTTGCAGAGAGAAGACAAAAGACAAGAGCATTTCCTATGCAATAGATAGGCAAGATGTTTATCTAAAGCAATTCTTCATTAGGAAACACTGGGGCACATCCTCCCACTGAAAGAAAAAAGTAGAAAACAATCCCAAAACTTACCTACACACTTTTGACTTCTCTCTGTCTCCTACATCTTCATTATTATAAACAGACTCCCGAAGTGCCAGCCTCAGCATTTTTGTGTCCTGAAGCAGCAGACTCTTGCCTATGAAGGCAGCACTTCAGGGTAAGGATGGACTGAGCTCTGAGGATGTGAGCATGGGGGAGGGAAGCTTCAATATTACAACCCATCCATCAACCACTTCTATAAAGCTCTTTTGTTCCAAGTTCATACTTAGCAACTCAAGGTCAAAACTGATGTTGGAAAATGCAAATCATAAGTCAACCCAGACTTTCACCCCATGTGTCTTCTTGACCTTAAACACAAACGTGAAACAGGCAAAAAGAAGTTTCAGCTACCTAATCTATTTATATAAAAATATGTGTAGAGGAAGACTAACAAATTAAAAATTACTGGGGGTTAATCTACATTAGTACTGATATAGATTAGAAAAAAAATCAGAATATGTGCATTTAGGATAAAGGGCCCTTACTTTTTTGGCTTTCTTACACTTTGGGCAAAGTCAATTTCACCTGGTAGGGGCTTTTCTGTTTGTTTTTTTCGTTGTCTATTGGGATTTGATTTTTTAGTTTTGAGCTGGTTTTTTGTTTTTGGTTTGTTTTTTTTTTGGTTTTTTTTGTTTTTTTTTTTTTCCTTTGAAAGAGACACACACAAGGTTTGATTGAAAGCACCACAGGGAAAACTAGCTGGCTGAAAAAACCCCAACCTTTCCTCTCCAGTACAAAACAAAGGAACTCATCTCTATTAGCCTTTGTCTTTAAGAAGTCCTGGGTCAGATGTTGGCAGCCTCCACAAAGAGGAAAAATAGTAGGTATTACCAATAAAAAGCAAGGGTTTCATTGCAGCCAAGAAAACAGGATGTATTCCACAGGCTATAACTATTCTCCTTAGAAACACAATATGGGGAGGAAAAAAAAGAAAAATTATTCATTACGCTCAAATACTTAAGAGGAGACTTTTCAATGAACCCCATTTTTGCAGGATTCCATGGCAGAAAGCAACAGAGGTGCCAAATACCTGAGATTACAAGCTTATCCAGTGGATATTTCCCAGAGGCGCTGTAAGAAAAATCAATTTACATGGACAACAGAAAGGCAGTGTAAGACAAGAGAACTCTGACAAAGAACATTAATCTAGTATTTAAAATCTCTTAATTTTAGATGATCTGGCAGTCTTTACAATTGTCATCACAAAACTTTGAGTTTTAGTCCAAGAGTTTACATATAACATCTTTCATATGGAAAAAGTCCTGCCAAGAGCTTTAAATATAGCTGTGTTGGATGCCAGTTTGGCTTCCTCCATGTGAATTTGGACAATTTTAACAAGAGTTTATGAACTTGCACTGGGAAAAAAAAATGTATAATGATAGTTTGCCATCCATGTATGTAAGTTATAACTTATGTAAAACACCAGATTCTGCAGTCTAGCAAAAATATTTTAAAACTATTTCTCTCCAATAGCTTTGATTTGGCCCTTAAATCACAACTTTCTTCTAAAGCACCATCACACTTACAGTCCTGGCAATTTAAGTCAGCCTGAAGAGTTGCTTACTTAGGGGAAGGACAGGAAAATGTGTTTAAATAGCAGTAATTCAGGCTACTGAGGAACTGCTTTATTTGATCAACTATGCTGTGGATGATCAAAAGGTGCTTCCTGTAATTCTCATTGGAGTTCCCTTGCTTGCCCCAAGCAAGATGAAGGACAGAACGATATGGTATGTTTTCCATCCTCCTTAATAAAGCTCCCATCAACAAGCAAAAAAATAGGGTACTGTAGTAATGTAACCTAGATCCTAGACAGTTTCCAAAAACCCAGCCAAGGATCTTTGTCAGAATTTCAAAGAGAAGCCGCTGCTGAAATTCTTAAGCATACGGAAGGGTTGTTCAGGACTCCTCCTGCACACACTGAATGCTTTTCACTCCCTAAGAGATCGCTGCCAGCAGGATCTGCAAGGTGAGACACTGGAAACAGTTTCCACTTTTCCACTGGAGACAGTTTCCATCTTTCTGAGATCAACTTTATTACCTTGCCTTTCAACAGAAACAATAGGTATTTTTATGGAGAGTATTAAAGTTCCAAGAAGCGCTGCAAGGTCAGAAGTACTCAAGTAAATAATTATAAGTAAAAAAAAAAAATATTAATTTTAATTTTTAGAATGTGTTTTTTGGCTCCCAGCTCTATAACTTGATTAACTAACACCTTCCCTTGCCTATCCTTTTTCAAATAAATGTGCTAAGACATAGTCACAGTTTAGGAATGGTATTTTCCAGTTTAGTACTCCTGCTAAAACCACACCACTGCTTGCTCCACCTTTACTCTAACTGAGGGCACAGGTGGAGATAAGAACAATTAACTGGAAACAGCAATGAGATAAGAAAACTAATGGCAGCCATATTAATAAAAAAAGGTATAAGACAAAGAAACTATTTACATGGAAGGCCCATGACAACAAGCAAATACCAGACAGCTTCCCTCACCACCTCTTCTTAACTGGGGAACCTCCTTCTCCCCAGAACAGAGAGAGAGAGTAAGAGCAAGTCCCTTTTTCCCCTGGCTGCAGCAATGGCCTGAGGTGGTACAAAGTAACATCTGGGTCCCGGCCACACACCCTCCTATCTAAAAATTACCCTGTCCTGGCCAAAACCAGGACAGACATTTACCAAAGGCCACAGAGTATCCAGCTCTAATGATCAAGTTGTTTTTTGTCTTGGGTCTCACTAGTACCTCTCTACCACGGCCTTCCAGTAAGGAGTGTATTCGTGTTCATGGTTACAATGCTTTGACAAGAGGCAATGAGAACAAACTGTAATGCATGAAACTCCATCTAAGCATATGGAAAAACAGTTTTACTGTGAGGGTTGTGATTGCTCCTCCCTTGGAGATGCTCAAAACCCAACTGAACACAGCCCTCCACACCTGGCTCCCACTCAGCCTATCCTGAAAAGGAGCTGGATTAGGCGGCTGCAGACAGAAGGTAGTGACCAATAACTCAGTGGAGATGGAGACGGGTGACAAGCGGGGCCATGCTGGGACCAATTTGTTTAATGCCATCAGTGACAAAGACGAAGGGATCAAGTGCACCCTCAGCAACTTTGCAGGTGACAGACACCAAGCTGAGTGGTGTGGCTGGCACGCCTGAGGGGCATGATGCCATCCAGAAGGATCTGGATAAGCTCAACACACGGGCCCATGGGAACGCTACAGGTTTACCCATTTGGTTGCAATGCTCTCAAGACAGCGCCTTTGGTGACAACTCAAGCAGCCTCAAGAAGTCTCCCTTGAAAAGTTTTATTCCATTCAAACTCACTGTCTCAGCTTTGACAACAGCCACCAAGGTAGGGGGAGAAAGGTAATGCAGCACATGGCACACAGTTAAAGTATCTTTTACAATACCCTGTAAGTGGAGGCTGTGCTCTTGTGGTAACCATGACCATGCAGAACATTCAGGTTGACAATGAGTGACACTGCTCACTTCAGTGTTCACATACAGAGCTCATACCTGCACTTGCTATTTGGTGCTATCTGCCTTTTGTCAGTCAGTCATTTTTCCAATTGGCTGTTTCTATTAAAAGCTGAGATATTCTGGAGTTCTCCCTAATAAACTCAAAGTTCCCCTAGAAGTATGCCCATACTTTCATTTGCCTTTGGGATTAACTTTATTCATATTTTTATAAACCACTAAGAGTAATCTAAATTAGAAATACCGTATGTGCATAGACACAGCTAGTGATAAAACCAGTGGAGCACAAACATGCCAAGCTGACAGGAGCTCAAAAGAAGACAAGCTTTTGTCTATCATGACCTAATTCATTTTTCTACCAGTTGCACTACACAATGCATTTAAATCATTTAAATATTTGATGTGTTAACTTGCAGCACATTATCTCTATGTACAATGCTAAATTACCCACTCTTCATCCTACCTTTTACAAGCTGCAGCTATTTCCACACTTGGAAAGCAAGTTTCATGATTTGTCAGCAAGGTTACTAACAGTAAAAAAATGTTTTGTAAAGAAAAAGCTACTGTATTTTATGTTTGGGAAAAGGGTAGGAGAGGAAAACATGCTCTCAAGTTAGAGCACCAGGGTCAAAACAACAAGCCTTGAAGAGCACTCCCCTCCCATGTTACATACCACACTCTTCAGAGGGGAGATCACAAATTACAGAATTCAAGCCAAACTCAGCAATGAGTGGGAGCAGGCAAGATAATAAGCACTGCAGATGGTTTTAGTCTTCATTACCATCCAGTAGACACAATGTCTCTGTAACAGATATGGACAAACAGAGGCTTTTGTAACATGACAAACTAAAAAGCACCAAGAGCTGTATGTTTTTGTGGTATTCTTCACCTCAGGCAAACACCCTGTGGATTTCTAATTACCTGCTCTTCCTCTAGACCTCAAAAAAGCCCATGCCTGTTGTGAAACTTTGGGTTCTTCAAAACAGACTGTTTTAAGCCACACTTAACTAAATTACCATCTTCTGGATTCACTCATCTGTTATGACTAGTCTCTTTCAGGGCAAAGAGCCTTCTAAATCACACTTAAATCTGCACTGTGGCTGTGCTGTGTAAGTGCTTCCTAATGTTTTAAGGAAATTTGTTATCACAAACAGGCCAATGTTGCAGTTTGACCTCCTTTCAGGATAAGCAAGCACAGTCTCTCTCCTCTCCATGCAGATTTGGAGAAGGGCAGCCCTATTTCTACCACTGACAATCAAGACAAGGCAGGGCAAGAGAACTGACGCACACTTGCCTCGTTTTCTCCAGCCTTCCTTTCTCTCCTGAAGGTAAAGATCACGATTATAGATTACAATTCTACGTATTTCATAATTATTATACAATTACAACAGCAACAGTAATTTCAAAATCAACTGCAATAATGTATTTACACTGAAACCACCCTTGTTATGATCCTGCTCGTCTCCCCGGGACAAGGCAAACCCTGCGCGATGCCGCCCGGGATTTCCGAAGCGCAGAGGCAGAGCCACTTGGGCTGGCGTTGCACAAGCGGGGCCGAGCCCAGCTGCAGCCCCACGGGGTCAGGGCCCCCCCGCCCCGAGACTGCTCCCTGCAGGGCTCAGGCTGCCCCAGCCTGCCCAACAGGACTGCACACGCTCCCAGTGCGAGGGCAGCAGCCGGAGATAGCAGGAAGGGTGTTGGCCCCACCGCGATCAGTTGCCATACCAGTTTCCCGTATCTGGGCTTCCAACAAGGTCGTGAATGAAACTGGTACAAAACCTTTCAGTTCTAACCCCATCATCACCCTTCTGTTTCCTGCCATAGCCATTCCCTATGGCATGCCTTCAGCCATGCAGAATGGGTTTATGGTAAGTGTATTTATACCTTAAAATATGCGACCTTCCATCACATATGCATAATTAAAATGAAGTTAGCAGGAGGAACCAGATAGTGACAACCTACCTTTATTTTAATAGAACAAGGAAATAGCTCAATGAACAACTTTTAGGAAACTGCATCTAAACGAACACACCAATACATATTTATGAACATTACTGTATTTTCATTCTTTCTTCCTCACAACAGATCTGGAACAAACTTATTTCTTTCTCATATTTAAAAAATCTTAAAGTTCACATAAGAAGGCCTCCACGTTTCCAACACTACAAATCAAAATAATGTAAAGGAGACTATAACCATGTACTTAATTGCACTATTGTTCATATAAACGTGAACATATATCTTCAATATTACAGAGTGATCATTTTCAGAAATTTCTGGGTTCTTGAACTTCTGCAAATAAATATTTTTCAGTGTCTAGGACATATATTGGAGAGAAAAAAAAAATTCAAAATTTTAGTAGAAAGGATTTCATTTGCATCACGTCCAGAATAATGGGTGATGGATTTTGCTGTGTTATCAATCAAGCTTTGCTTGTGCTATCTTTCTTCTAAATTAAAGATCAAATACCACAGTTAATGAAAAGTTTTGTAAGAGCTCGTTCCCATTTCCTGGTAGTTGGGTTCTTTTTTCTACTTCAAAATATTTTAAGGGTCTCTAAGGACAATGTGGCTAACAACATTTTGATATTTTCTTTTTAACTTTTAATGATACTGCTTTAGCCAAGCATCACTTGGTTTCTCAGTAGTTCCAAGCAGATTCAGTTACTCACCATGAACTAGATACTGAACAGGAAGGGAAAGACAACACCATTTGCTTGGGAGCTCTTCCCTTCCATACAGCAGGAACAAAAGGTGCCACCAGAGATAACCCACAACACACTCATCTTGGATCCTGCTGAGCTTCCTGTAAGCAAACTCCATCTCCTGCCAAAAGCCAAAACTTGCTAAAGTAGAAAACTAAAGACAGATACCCATTTGCAAGGAGAAAGACTGGGCTTGCTTTCTTACTCAAACCCAAGATTTTGAGAAACTTTACAAATGTAACAGCCAGACACAAAGAATGTATATAAGTCAGTGAGTGACAATATTTATTCCACCAGTTAAAAGCTGACAAGAGCTCTTCTGTGACCAGCATTTTAATGCTTAAAAAAAAAAATTTTGGGAGGACCAAGAAGAAAGAAGAGCATTCAAGTACAACTCATTACCATTTAAAACATGCTGTAGAAGTGTCTTGTTTTCATTTTCCAATTGGTTGCTCAACCAGGGAAAAAAAATCCCACCATTGTCACTATTATTCAATATGCTTGGAATCGCTATCATTTTTCCATTATGGTTAACATTTGCATTTAGTTCTAGCAGAAAAAATGAAGTGCCGCAGTCCTTCAGAGAGCATCCATAGTTACAACATACTTCAGGAGGCAGCTGTTCTAGTCCTAATCTCTCAAAAGTAGGAGCTAAATTAATTTAAAAATTACAATCTTAGATTAATCAAAATTTGGTTAGCTAGGCTACAGCCTGATTACAGTAAAAGGAACATCCAATCAACTAAATTAACAGGTCTACTTGTTATCAAGATGTCAAATTTCAAATTAAAACAGAGCTGCTGCTCACATTAGGGAAATTAAACTTACTGAAACATTAAAACGTCCTCTAAGTTGGAAAGTTGTAAGAACTCAGACACACATTAAAGTCAGTTCCTTTGAGGATTTTTTATTTCAAATAATACCTTGGCATTCTCACTTCCATCACTGTAATGGTGTAAATGGTTTTACACTTGCTTTATACTCCTATAGCAGAGCAATGGACATGTTTGGAAGGGAAGCAATGGAAATGAAGAAAGGGGCAGCCCAGTTATTATGGTGCTACCCACTGTGCCACATCAGCAGGCAGGAAGGCCTTACGCTGTGGCTAACACCAAGGGGTTATGAAATAGAGGGGTGAGAGGGGCTGTCGGGAGAAAGCCACAAGCTCCATCAAATCTCACCCTTCCCTGTCTCTGCCTTCTATCTCCTCACCTCCTTACTCACTAACCCAGCCGACTGTCAGGCCTGCAGAGGGTGTTGTGTTTGAGGAAGGTGAAATGCTGAGTTTTAACAAGTGACATGGGTGGTGAGGTGCAGAGCAGACACTGGGACTGTCACAACTCAGAACAGGGAGAGGCAGCTCAGAGCACACCTGGGCTGAGCGAGGAGTCAAAACTACTAAAGAAAAATGAGGAGGAGAAAATAATAAGAAGGAAATAAAAAAAAATAATCAGGTCTTAACCTAAAAACTGTGTAGTCCAGTGGCTTCAACAGGGTAACTATCCAGAAGAGTGATAGCAAAGCAATTACTTGGCTCTGCCTCTCTGTGCAGGAGTAACTACCCTGCCTGCAGACTGCAGAGTGCCTGAAGCTCCATCACATTCATTGGACCTTAAACATTTCTATCCTAACTACTCCTACTTCATGAAGGGCAAGGAAATCTCATATGCACAATGCTGATTAAAGGACAAGAGGCCAATAAATAAATAAATAAAACCAGCCTAACTTAAACCACCATAATTTACAATTGACAAAGAGAAAAAACCCATGACAGCCTGAAGCCAGAAGCAGCCCTGCCCAACTAAAATATGGTAGGATATAAGTACAAACAACTTGCAAAGTCCACCCACATTAATCTGTGCTAAACCCACAGGTAGCAAAATATTTTTTCTAGTCTCTTAAATTGCATGACATCCAGGCTCTCTGGAGACTGCCATCCAACCAGCAGGTTTCCTATCCAACCTACAGCCAAGAACAACATTTAATTAGCATGTTTAATTGATCTTGTTAACTGTTAGGGTGGACAGCTTTGATCTCGCCTGCTGATAGCTAGTTTAGGACTACAAAAGAAACTGGGGCTTTGCATAATTGCCAAGCTCTCGATGTGTGTCTTTTAAATCCTTGTGTTTCTCAATTCCCTTTCTGTTTCTGCTGCACTAGTGCCCCGGATAACAGGAAGCAAAGAACATGTCATCATTTATTTTATCATTTATTTGAGCATGTAGGCGAAAAAAAAGGAAGACAAGGAAAGGGAAATTGCTGCTCCTTCACCCAGAAACACAGGAAAAGGCCAGGAATTACCACAATGAATCTGGCCTAGGCAACATTAAATTAAGTACCCCATGGCTGAGGGCAGCCAGCACCAAACACTTCAGTGGAAGATGCAGGGAACACTAAGCATGTGTGGGATAAGCTGCTCCCAACCCCCCTTGCAAGCCTGATCCCACATTCTGTTGATTAGAGGCTGGTTTAAATTCTAGGATAGAGGGTTTGAGGAATTTCAGTGGCTCTCCACTGTGTTGTTCTATGTTTATTAATAGGCTCATCCAAAAAATTATTCTTCTGCAGGAGATTCATATTAGCTTAGAGAGAAGCCCACAAGACCAAGATTACTAGCTTGCACTCAGGATGGGACTGTGCCAATACTAATAGGAAGAGAAACTTCTGAGGACATTTTAGTGCATCCTAAAATATCTAGCAACCTTCAGAATAGATACTAATTGAAAACAACTAAATACAAGTATGTTTAATTCATTAACTACCTCTCCTAAACACTGTTTTCCTGAATGATCAAGCCACTCATAAGTTCCACGGAAATAAATGTTCGTAGGTGGTGTATAATAGGTTCTGAAACATGTACAAAGCAGCTCTACATTTCAGCCAAAGAGTGTCAACTGTGTTCAGAACAGCAAGCCAAACCCTCATCAAACTGAATTCAGTTGGAGCGTTGCCACTCAGCAGGACAACGACTTGGCCCACCATCCCCATGGGAAATCTTTTTCTAACTCAGACTTTCTTCCTGCTTATTTCAAATGAAATATCCTTTGAATCAGGTTGAATCTCTACAGATAATTAGTCTTGCACTAGCTAAATAAAACAAGAGTTATATTGCTTCTGAGCAGCAAACTGAATAATTACAACAGGGTTAAAGAGAAAATTTCTTCTTTTCTTTCCCGGGGGAACTTAGGAATTAACTGTTTAACATGGTTGAACTTTGCTGTTGAATCTTCGTATTGCACAGCAACAGAGAAAAGTACCACAGTTCAGTCATCTCAAGCATATGTAATCATGGATGAATTGTAGCTCCCAAATACTTCTAGAATGGAGTTCTTCACCTAAAAGCCTGTCTTTTCCCACCAAAGGTTTCTCATGAGCACACTGTGGTTTTGGTGGTTAGTTTGGGGATTTTGGTTGTGGTGTGTTTTGTTTGCTTTTGTGGGGGCGTGTGTTGTTTGACTTTTTTTTTATCCCTAAACCTTTTTCTGAAGAAGGATTCTTCTTATTGCTGCAGGATGATGAATATCTTGTATTCTCTGTCCTCACACCAGAAACTATAGAAAGCCAGCCAGCCCCTTCATCTCCTGCCTACTGCTGATACTGTCTCAAATAATGCTCACTTTTGGTGGCTTGGGATGGAGGAGGGGTTTCCCTAGGAATAAGCTGAATAAAGCTTCCTGTTCAGCTAAAGCAGGAAATGTGCTCCAGTACTGCCTTGCACACAAAGAGTGGAAAATACTTACTAAACAAAATAGCAGGAGATGAAGTGTAAACTGGATTGTCCTTCCATCATGCAGACAAATAAAAAGCTATACTCCCCATGCCCCCAGCTCTCTTGCACTAATGTCCTTAAACTTGGAGGGGGGGGGAAAAAAAGCAACAAAACCAGCAAAAAACATACATATGTATAGACATTGTGCACCAAAATCAAATTATTGTGCTGTGTCTTTAAAATCAAACACTGAAGGATTTTAAGCAACACTAATTAGGAGGCAGCATTTCCTCCCTCCCACAAAATCAGCTTCTTGTTAAAACAGGAGGTGCAACTGGCCAAACCCCATCCTGCTAGTGAAGACACTGAACCAGAAGTTGTCATTATGTTAACCTCCCAGCATCTCTCTCAAATCACCTCTTCAGAAAGACTTTAAAATAGCAGAGGGGATGGAAGGAACAGCCTTCCAGTCTGTCAAACCATAGGGATTTACAGAAAAACCCAGCAATAATATTTTTTGCATAAATAACAGCAGATGGCAGAAGACAAATATTAATGGAAAAATGTCCTTCTTCATGCCCTACAAAAACAATGACTGTTTAAGGCCCCACAGCATTTCCCAAGAGCTGGCCTTGTAATTCATGCAAGATTTCTCTGCAGCCATCATATGCCTTTTGACGAGCTCTGATCACTTCAAAGAGGCACTTGTCTTCACCAACCCTAACATTTGAGAACCAAAAGTGATGAAAAACTACATCACCTGATGCTAGGTCACAGCTACAGATGCACACTGCTAGAAAATAAAAAGCTGTTAGGCAAGTCCCGTGGTGTAAAACACATTATGGCAGCTGGATGCTGGAAACATATGACAAAACATCATGCAAAACAGCAACACACATAAGCTTAATGAAAACCTGATGAAAGACTGTTTGAAAATGTACTGAATCTAATTAATTCTCTAGATGTGACTAGTGCAGCTGAACTAAGGTCACAAGTACTGCATACTACTCTTGAATTTTATAAGCCACCTTGAGCCATTAGTGCCTCCCATCACCATGAGTTATAAACCAGTCACCAGCCCATAAGGCCATGTCTCATCATATTTTGATGTCCCTTCTTGTGGCACAACACCCTGCTCATTCTGCAAAGCTCAAATACATGTCAGGAAACCATTTTACTGACTGGCCTTAAAAATAGCCTTGTACTGAAATCAAGTCAAGAACAATTTTCTCAGCTGGGGGGATAGAGCGCGAAACTTCTCTACCACTGTAAACAAAAAGTTAAAGAGAGCTAAAACAAACCAGAGAAAGCAGTCATTCTAGTGAATCTGAAAACTCAGTCATTCTAGTGAATTTGAAAACTCAGTCATCACCAAGACTGCATACATCTGAAAACTACCTTCAAAGTGCTGAAGCAGACATGAAATTAAACTGTCCAAGTACATGCAGCACACCAGTACAAAACCCTTGGAAAGGAGACCTCCCAGCTGAAGGGCATGGCTGAACTCCAGACATGGGGAAGTTTATCCCTAGTAAGGGTTGTAAAGACATAGCACCTGCTGCACTACAGCACATCCTTAACCAGTTTGCCACATCAGAGTGTTCTCTCCCATGTGGAGCAGTGAATGGATGTTGCATTCACAACAGAATACCGGTGAGTATGTAACCAAAGAAAACCTCAGAGATCATCTGAGACACATTTACCTATTCCTACTCTAATATTTAGACCTAGGAGCATATGGATCCTACACACACACAAGGACACACTGTACAGACAGACCAGCAAGCACAGTCAATGACTGCAGAGAGTGACTGAAGACAAAGAGCTTTGTTCTGCCTGCTTTCCCTCCCTCACACGCCTGCCCATGCTCAGTGAGGAACAAACACTGATGGACTCCTCTTATCTGAAGGGTACTGCATGTAAACTTTACTTTGAAACAAAATTATGATAGTACAAAAATAAAAAAAAACAAAAAAACAAACCCACAATTTCAAAGTATGTACCTTCCCAAGCACCACGGACACACACAGCATATGTTCTACCAGCTGCCAGTCTGCAGCTACATCCCAAAAAGTGGTTGCAACCCAGATTTGAAGTTTTCTAGTCTCCTTCTGGTCCTACCCATACAACATCACGCTGGGATCGCAGAAGTTGTTCTGGGACCTTCAGTTACAAGAGGAAATTATTGTCTGGGCCCCACAAAGAGAACAAAAGCAATTTATTCAAGTAGAAATTACCCGTGATTTGAAAAGCAGGTGTACAGGGTCCTATCCCCTCATCCTGAATGCAAGAGCAAATTACTTAAGTCATCTGACACGATGTCATGCTGCACCTGTGTGTGTACTTGTGCACCACAAAAGGTGCAGTAGTTTACAATATCTCAAAAGGCTTATGATTAGCAAAAACCTAGTAAATGGGAAAGCAATTATACAATCCTTGTTGTTCTTACATTCTGCACCAGCAAACAGTTTTCTCCATGAGGCTTCAAAAAATAAAAGGAAAAATCCCCCTTGCTGTTTTTCCCAGACAAAGACAGCATTACTAAACCATTTTCTTTGTTTTCCATATAGTTCCCTTTAATGACAGGAACAGGGTTAAATTTGCAGACAAGTCTTGACGGTTTGTATTAATATGTTCATGACTCTGAATGCAACTGAGCATCCTAACTGATCTCCTTGACCAGATTGCAGTACCTAGAGAGCTTGTGGGAATTGTCATAGCTTTATATGCAGCTTCATGTCAATATGCTCAGCCTACACATCAATTCCTAGTGACTGAATAAGTAAATAACCTTCCCTTACAAACAAAACAAAAACCCCCAACCAACAAACCACGAACAACCAACCAAAACACCAAAAAAAAAATTAGAGCTAAATAATTGTTAATTCTCTTAGACTTAAATTAATGAGATCTTTGAAAAGTGAATATAGCAGCAGCAATGAGATTCCAAGTAGCAAAACTGAATGAACAGAAGACATGACACCCAGCAAAGAATTTAAAACCAAACAGAGAAAGCCAAACATAAGAACTGCATCCTGTTTTGGGCATCACAATCACAAAAGCAAAGACCATCAAATTAAAAGCAATAACAGGCTTAGCCCAAAAAACTGAGTTATAACAACAAAAACACGAATATACAATTTGTGCAGAAGGATGACTGAGAAAGCACACAATCACTAAGAGTCTGGCACCTAGAATTTCAGGGCTTGCACAGTGCAGCAGAAGCCTTATTTCACCCTTGCCTTTATATACATTGCATCAGTATATGGTAATTGTTAGCATTCTATTTAAACTGAGATAAATAAATATTGCTTCCTATCAGGCAATCAATTTAATATACCACTATACTGGAGGTATCCCCAGTAATAACACACTTGCATTTCAAGTGTGACAGCACCATGCCACGCCTGATTAACACAATGATATTGGCAGAAAAGGTTATACTTGTCTTGGTGAGGAAGAAATGGTCCTTCCATTTATCATTCAGTTATAAAGCACCTAAAAAAGTAAAGCTGGTTAACACAAAACTTTAGCCTCACATTTAAAGACCACAAGGTTTGGTATGGATGATGAAGGTGTCCTCCCCCACAGAAATCATGAAAAACTCAAGTATACCAGAAGGAATACTTCTGCAATGAAACAGGTAAGTTATCCATACAGGGTTCATACCATTTACATCTTATTTCTGAAATTATCAATTAGTTTATTTCCTTATCAATTTTGCTCATAAGTGCACCATGTGGAAAGCAAGCTTTTTACTTCCAGTCAGAAGAAAACTGTCAGTGGTCTCTGAGCAACAACTCTATTTAGGCTGGGCTTACGCCTTATATAGCTGCCACAAAAGTTGCAACACAATTCTTTGGGTTCCTGAATGTATCCAGCACATTGAGAAAGCTAAGCTGATGTTGCAAGCCATCTCCCACATTGTCTGTGGGGAGCTTGGTCACACATAAACAAATCTTCACATACCACATTCAATTTTTACTGGATCCTTTCTCCAAAGTTGGACTAAGCTCAGGAAAAAAACCCAAACCACCTTTTCCTATAGCTCTGTGTAGGTGTACAATTAGTCACTTCTAAGGGCCACTCTACAGGTTCTGAAAAAACTTCCAATGCTGCCACTACTTAGGAATCGGAGGCCGAATCGGTATTTTGCTGTCTGGGCTCCGTATGAAGTTGAAATTTCAAAGTTTGAGATCAACTCTGCACAAAGAGCAGAGAAGCTCGAGAGAACCGAGAGACACAGCTGCAAAATACATCCAGGTTTCTATTTACTGCGGTCTTCCCATGCACGTACAAAAGAATTAATCAGGCATGTGGGCTGAACTGTCAGAAGCTCGGCTGATCCCAAGTCTAGCGCAAACCCGGCATAAGCATATAAACAAACTCCCCCGGGATCGCGGCGCTCCCAGCTCCCGGTGCGGCGGCCCCCCGCCCCCGGCCAGCCCGCTGCCCGCCCCGCGGACACGTTCTCCCCGCTGGGCGAGGGCTCCGCCGCCAGAAGCACAGGGGCAACACCGAGCCGCCAGTCCCGCACGCTGACACCGCCCTCCGGTACGGGCCGGCGACATCCAGGGCCGGAGCCACGGGACGGAGCCGGGGCCGGGGTATCCCGGAGGGCGATGAGCAGCGCCGCGCTACAGCCCCTGGGCACCGGCGGGGCCGGGACGAGCGGCCGCCGCCCCCGAGCGCGGGAAAAGAGAGACGGGGATGCTTAGGTGTCCCTCTTTGCTTTCTCTTTTCAAATAAATCACAAACTAGAGTCCAGCCTGCCGCGCCAACAGCTCCGCCACCGGGAGGCCGCCCTCCCGCCGGTCCTCCCGCTCCCCGAGCCGCCCCGCCACCGTCCCGGACGAGCTCGCAGCGCTGGGCAAGGGTGGTACTCACGGATCTTGACTTTGCGGTGGTCGAGGCGGGCGAGGAGCTCTTCCAGGGCGCCCAGGCGGCGCTGGAGCCGGGCGTTGCGGTGGCACAGGGAGTCCGCCTCGCTGAGGATCCCGCCGAAGATGTCGCCGGCGCAGCGGGAGAGGTCGGAGAGCTGCATCAGCAGCGACACCAGCGCGTACGAGCTGACCTGCTCCAGCGTCCCGAAGAGCGGCACCGCGCTGCGGCGGCGCCCGCCGCCCTCCTCCGCCGTCCCGGCGTGGTCCCCGGGAGCCGGGCCGCCCCGCTCCGCGCCATCCCCGCCGGCCTCTTCCAACCTGCACAGCTTCAGCGGCTCCAGGGTCCGCAGGGGGAACGGCATCGCGGCCGGGGACGGGGAGAGCAGGGGCACGGCAGCGGCAGGGGTGGCGGGGAGAGCTAGGCGTCCCCGGCGCGAAAAGTCTGCATCCGCGCAGCAGTGACAAAAGTTCAGAGAGCGGAGAGGGAGGGAGGGAGAGAGAACAGCACAACAACAAATGAATCGGGGTGGGAGGGAGGGCGGCCGGGCTAGGCGCTGCGGGGCTGGGGGGGAGCCGCCGCCGCCGCCGCCTGGGCGCAGGGGGAGCCCCGCGCGGCGCCCATGTGCGGGAGTGGCCCCCGGAGGCGGGAGCGGCCCCGGGAGGAGGGAGGGGATGGGAGGGGAAGGGAGAGGAGGGGGAGCGGAGCGGAGCGCAGCACCGCTGCACGGCGGGCGCGGTGAGAGCCCGGGACGGCCGGGAGACAGGAAAGAGCCCGGCTTTCTCTCCCCGAAGTGAGGATGAGGCGGGGAGGGAGAGAAAGAGGAAGCGTGGGAGGGGGACTGAAGCGCCCTGGATGCGGCCACAAAGGAGGAAAGCCAGCCAGAGGAGGAGGGGAGAGAAAGCCCGGACCAGCTCCACCTGGAGAACCCCGCGCCGTTGCAGGCACTTTTCTGAACGCACCGAACTCCCAACCCGGAAAGCGAGTGCTGGAAAAAGAGGAGGAGGGAAAGGAGGGGTGAAAAAAACCTCCACGAACCTGGGAAAAGCAGGAGGCCGCCGCCTACCTGTGGCTCCCCGAACTGGAGCCTCTCCCTTCCCGGGCAGCCAAGGTAGCTGCTCGGTCCAGCGGGACTCCCCAGGGAGAAGCCAGCCCGTCCGCCCTCCTCTGCTCGGCGAAAGGGGCCAAGCAAGAGAGGGGGCACGTCTCACCTCAGCCTTTCCCCTGCCGCGCCGCGGGTCAGGCCAGAGGTGCTGCTCCAAGGCAGGGAAAGAAGAGCAGCCTGTCTGGGAACGGCGTGTTCTCTGTGGTTAATTTTTAGTACGATTTACACTAAGGTAGGAGAAGAAAAGTTTGGCCCGTGACACCGAGTGTGGCAGCACCAAACGTTGCACGTAATGCTGGTGTGGACCGAAGGCAGGTTCCAGCCTTAGAAGCCCCCGCGCTCAGGACACAATCAGCTCTTCATGGAGATGACGGCTCTAATGAGCTATTCCCCACAGAACCAATTTAGCCCACAAGCAACTGTCAGCAGCTGCTATTTAATTTTAATTGGACAATGCCCTACTGGCTCTGGCTCCTGCTATATGATAAAGAGAGGAACCCAATCCCTCTCTTCTTGTGGGAAAGGGCCCTGGGGAAAAGTGGTTGTATAGTTCCTTCCTGCCTCATAGCTTGTTCTGGCTCCTGCTGTAGCTCATGAATATATGTGATGAAAGAAAGAGAATCAGCTGGAGGAGGAAGGGTCCAGGGAAGTATCCACCTTCATTAGTATCTTGAGGACACACAGTTTATGTAACAAAATATTCTGCATCATAGTATGTATCATTCGTAGCTTTAGTGTTCATAACTTAAAGGAAACCTGAAGGAAACCATTCCACCAGTAGTGCTTCAGAAATTCCTTGGTGCATGGAGAAGTATGGGGGCTGCAGACAGAGGAATATGAACCAAAGGCTTGGTGGCACACTGGAGAGTTAAGATTTACAGGAAAGGCTTGTAAGGGTGATAGTCATAGCAAAACCTGCAAGCCACTACTTCTTCTCTTACATTAGTCAAGGTAAGTTTCATCGTCAAGTTTTCCCCGGGGGGCGGGGGGGGGAGGAAGCAATGCCATCTAGTGTTTAAAAAATAAAGAGCAAAGCCTCCTTTCTTAACACCTCTGTCCAAACAGGTTACCAATGGAAAACCTTGCAACTTGGAATGCTCCCACTCGTTTTGTGTTACAGACAGTACCACTGAGCGCACATGTGCAATATTTATAGAAATTGGTCAGAAGAACAGGGTGCAAACAGGCAAAATGGTGTTTAATCAGGGGTTTAAGCACATAAGGAATCCAAAGAATTAGTTTTGCAATGGGGAAGCTGTCAGGATTGATTATCAGAGGATGGGAAGCAGTCATTTTGTCATATTGAACTCTCCTGGTTTTATTTTGGGACATAATGTCTTCATTAATTTTTAGACATGTTTGTTTGGAGTAGTTGTTTGATAAAAAAATGCATCCAAATGCATTCAAACATGTATCACTAGCATGTTTGAATGGGGAGGAGTGATTCTTTGTATGTTTTGTTTAAACTACAGGAGTGCCATCAGTGAGGTGGACTTCAATATAAAACACTGTAGGAAGAAAGTGAGCAAAGAGGTTAGTTCAGGTGTCAGCAGAAGAAAATCTACAGCAACACATCTGCTAGGGTAGATATCATAAGGCTGTGTGTTTGTTTGATTGGAAATTACTAATTTTTAGTACTTTCAAAAAGGTACATTTACCACTCTATTTTTTTTTCTGCAAAAGTGGATTACATCCTGATGTTACAAATATTTTTTGCGTGCTCTTATCTGTAAGCAGGAAAAGGCACTTAGAACAGATCTGAGCACAGGGAGAGTAATAGCCAGAAGTCAAAGCTTTAGACAACACCTAAATGCAGTAAAAAGCCTTAGCTACTGTGAGTGAATGGGATTTCACTGCCAGTGAAGTCTACTTTACCTATTTCACTGGTTCTTATGTTTGCAAACTAAAACAAACTCTATTGACAGCTTGAATATTTCTGGTGGGAATAATGTATCATAAAATAAGGTTTTTTAGGACTGCCAGTTAAACCAAGTTAAGAAATAAACCTGAATTTTAAATGCAATGGTGTTCTTGAAATATTCAGAGTCTCTGTGTTTATTCCAGAATGATACTTTTTTTTCCTCATTAATTTATATGGTCTGTTTTTCTGGGGTGGGTTGTTACCACATGGAACACTCAGAAAAGAAAACAAGCATAAAACAATGTAAATATTGAATGACTGAAATGTGAAGAAAGGTTAACTGAAACCAGTGAAGGTTGTTTCCTTCTGTGCTAAAGGAAGGGACATAGGAAAGAAAATTAAGTTTAAATACTCACAGAGTTGTGGATTTAAAGTATTCATCATGCTGAAAAGGAAGCATTTAAAATTTCTACATTCAGCAGAAGTACTGACTTTCTTAGGGACACCCCATCTCCCTCAGGTAGCCATGCACATTGTCTGTTTCCAGAGGTTAAAACTGGAAAATGTTTCCTTTTTCTGGCAGAGCTGTGAGGATGCTGATGACTTTTTAAAATCTCTTGCAGGCCCAGGGGGACACTGAGTCAAGGCAGGCACCACTGGCTGGAAGTGACTGCCCCAGTGGCAGGGCACTGCCCTCAGGAGACCCATCCCTGTCCTTGGGTGAGCTCATCATGGCCCCACCTGCTCACACAGTGCAGTTTTTTGGTAATTGTGTAACTGGTGGGAGCAAGAGGTGGCTTTCCATGTAGCTGCATCCACTGGAGAAGGAGGTCTGTGACCTCAGTGGGCAGCAGTCACTTCCACTTGCACAGCTACTATGCCTGGCAGAGCTGTGACCCCATGTTCTGAGTCTCCTGACCCTCAGTCAGGAGTGGGAGATCCTCTTAGAAGAGGAACAGAGCACAGAAAAATGAGAGACAAAGGAGAAAGGTAGACAAAAGGACAGCAGAGACTCCACTAAATATTTCAAGCCAATATTTATTACACTTTTAATCAAAGTTCAAGTTCACTGGAAAGTTCATTATGTCTGAATTGTAGCTTTCATCCTTCGGCATTTTAAGCGTCAAGTTAAATTACCAAATTAAAGACCTAATAACTTTCATGTTCTACTTCAAGAAATAGAAGAAAAGTCTTGTGGGACTTACTCATCACCCACTGCAGAGTGAACACACTCTTCCCTCAGCTTGCTTCTGCAATCCTTTTGGGCTCTCCGAAGCAAGTGGTGAGCAGTAGTACAAAAGTCACGGGCCAACCATGTAACATCAGGCAGCTCTTCCTGAAATTGTACTTTCGTGCCAAGAGGGTAGTTTAGATGTAGTCAGCTGGGATCACCAAGCTCATCCATTGCATTTTATCCCACAGATTGAAGCTGTTTGCCTGTGTAGGCTAGGAAAACCCAACCAAAATGGATACATAGAAATGACAAAAGTGTAACTTGTAGGGATGGAGGAGGACATTTCTTGGTAAGGGCAGCTCCAATGAGCTCTTGTTTGTAGTGGAGAAAGTAAGCTCAATGTCCTGCACACATAGCCAGCTTATGTATTTTTTACTTACTTTAGCTGTTGAGCTGTAGAAGTTTGGTGTAAGCATAAAACAGAGACAATTCTGCAAGAAGCGTTCTGACACTTTATTCTTTCTTGGTTAACCAAAAGTATGTGGATGCTTTCAGTCTTACTGGGTCACTGGGCTCTTTTAATCATCATGTAGTCATTTGTCTTAGTAGAAAACCTTTTTCAAGGAAACCTGCATAAGATAGACAACAAATGGGAGTAGATATGATTCCAAAGAAAGTCTGTCCCCTCATGACTACATACTTTTTGTGCATTATATAAATATCAAATTATAAAATGAATTACAGCTAAAAAAATTACAGCTGCTTTGCTCAGTTTCTCCAGACTTCTACACTACTGCATTAGGTCACAGATCACCTTTGCCTAACTATGCAGCAGAACTTTCAAGCCTTACTTTTTTTCCAGCTTCCCAATATCAGGAACTGATATTTTTGTGTGCTTGAGTTAATATCCAGCATGGCCCAAAAGACCTGCTTTGTCCAGAAAAAGAATATTGTGGATATTCTTTTAAAACAAATAGCAGAACTTCTCGGACGATGACAGGTTTGTCTCTAACACAGGTTACTTACAAGGTTCTGTTTTCCTGAACATTAATAATTTCCAACTTTTGTGAACCCCGAGCTCTCCTTGTCTGGCATATCCCTGGATCACATGCTTACATGAAGCCTGGAACTGAGCTGCATTTTCTGTTTTATTCTGCAGTACGTTTTTCTAATTTTCTTCACCATGTTATTGTCAACATTAAACAAAGACAGTAGTGTAATTCCAACACCTTCATCCCTATTATTCAAAGAACTGAGTAGATGTATTCACAATTTCAATGTAGATGAGTTCAGTATTTTCTTGAGCACTGTCTTAAAGTTAGTCGTTGTTGCACCAGTCCCAGTGATTTGTCTCTTTTCTCACTAACATTAAGCTGGAACTTACTCTTTGAGTCTGCCCAGCTTGTGGTTTAGACCATGGGTTGTTCTGCTTAGCTGGCCTGAGCTTTTCTGTGCTACAGCGCTCTGCCAATCCACAGAAGTGTGAGAGTCAGCACACTGTGTTCAGCCTGCCTATAACCTCTCCAACCCTTTCTCATTCTTCTATCTATACAGAGTTTTCTTTGGATAAAAGCCATGCTACTAGTGGTGCAATGGAACAATCAAACTGCAGTGGGAATGACACTGGAGGAAGCGGTAGTTGTGATGGCCTAAGGATGTGATTCAACTGCACACCAACAACATGCAACAGCTCTTTGCCTCTAAAAGAGGAGCCCTCCCACCCCTGCATCCTTCCTTCCATTCTTGCTCACAGATGCATGATCTGAAGCTTGCTCTGCAAGCATCTGAAGTCATCAGTGTAGAAGAGCTGCAGCTCTGCTGCATGAAAAGAGGCAGCTGACATGCTATGAAAAAAATTGCAGGAAAAGATACTCTGCACTTCGAGACACAGAGTATGTTGGATCATTCTCACGGGAGCTGAACAGTGGAGGCAGTCGAGACTGTGAATAAAAACACTTGCAAGAGATCATAGGGCCTAGGAAAATACAACTATAGCATAACAGCCCCTTCAGAACAAAAAAAGACTGTCAGTCATCATGGTTGTGTGGAATTCAGAGACAACCTGCCTTTAAGACTCCAATTCTTGGAAAATGGAAAGAAACCCAGCCTATACCTCGCTAAAGAGAAACCAAGTTGCTGAGAAATTATCTCAGTGGGCCAATAATAGTACTCTCAGAGTTGCCATACTAATTTTCTTCATTTGGTTGAGGCATTTCTGTGTCTCCTAACAAAGAACATTCTGTGCTTCCACTTCTTCCATAGCAGAAAAACTTCTGATACATTTTTTTCATTGATAAAGTGGAAACACTTTCCACTAGACCAGGTTTCTCAAAGCCCCACCCACCCTGATCTTCACCAGTTCAAGGGATGGGTTGTCCACAGCTTCTCTGGGCTACTTGTTCCAGTGCCCCAGCACCCTCACCATGAAAAAGTTCTTTCTTATAGATAATCTAAGTCATGTATTCATTATTACTGAGTTACACAGCTACAGGTATGCAAACAGCCAGTGACTGTACAACAGGAATACGGATGTCATTATTTGTGTAAGAAAACCTTCATCTGGAAAAACAAAGGCTGTAGGAATTATCAACTGAAAATCAGAATAAGCATATGGAAATTTCACAGAGGCTGACCAAAGTAATTTGCTGGTGTTCTTAGCATTAATGAAAACAGATCATGTCAAAAGCTGGTGTAAGTTCTGTATATAATTTTTATTTATCTAGGACACTGACCACATTTATGTCTTCTCTAATTATATTTGGTCTCCTTTGAAGCAATTACACAGTTTACATTTTGATTCACTAACTAAATATTGTACCTAATTTTAAAACAATTAGAAAAAAACATTCCATCAAACAAGATGAAATTGTATTATTTTAACAGAGCTGATTATCATCTCAAAGGAATGCCTCAGGACTCAGGGTAAACAATACATCCAACGGACAAAAGCCTCTTAATTGCATCCCAAACATGCAGACTGTGCTGGTCACCAAAGCAGAACTGAATTTCTCTTTAGGTATTAGCTTCCTACCAACAGGGACTACAGCTACAGCAAAGTACTTTAAACTATACGTATAACATTTGTTTTCAAAAGATGCCACCCTGTTTCATTTCAGTTATGAACACAAATGGATAGTATGCCAGTCAGTCATGAATGAGTTTTGAGCTTCTGCCTCACAAACAAAATGCAGAGTTTGGTCACTGAAAAAAACGCAGGGCATGATAAACCCTCTATCAACCACCACAGCTTTCCCCATTCTCTTCCTTGTGAGTGAGCATGACTTGTCCCTGGGACCTCCACTGTGGATGAAATAATCACTGGTGAAATGATAGTGGGTGTGTGTGCAGAAATCTGTGACTCCACCACTGTCTAAACTCCCCTCTCAATTTTCAGATTAAAGAAAAGACAAATTATTTCCTAAATATATTTAGTATACTCATGTTCTTAATACTTGCATGATGCCAGAATTTTTTTTCCTTCCTAAATATTCATTTGGGAAGACTTTGTCACTGTGGTAGATCATTAAAGGTCCCTGGCTGCCTTGTTTATTTTCCTTTGCACAATTTCACCTACCTGGTGATGTTTGTGATGAAATACAATGTGTTTGTGCTGCAAACCTTGGTGGTTTTGTTTATATATAAAGTCAGTCTCAAAGACTGGCACATTGCCAATAAACTAGAAAAAAATATATTAATATTCCACAATAATTGTTTGAAAGATGGATGGCATTATGGCTATCTAGAAATTACACTGAGTAGTAAAGTCTATGCTACGTGGAGTAGCTGAGCCGAGGATTGCTCAAAGCAATACCTCTGACAAGTGCCACCTTTTTATTTTCTATGAACTATGCAATGGCAGTACCAGTTTTTACAACTGGGGCAAACAATCTAAATTACAGATAATTTAGATTCTGTTGTTGCAGAATCATTACTACTAAAATATCTAACTTATACAAACTAAAGCCTTACATTAAATATAAAATAAATTGAGAGAAACAAAGAGGGTAAGGGAAATTAGGATTTTAACTGCTCTTTGAATATTCCCAGAAGTTTGGGAGCACCAAATGTGTGATTATGTAATAAATGCAGCTGTGTTTATTTCACTGCATGGACCCAACAAACTGTACGAGGTAAGCACCAGTGTCTTGTTCATAAAAAATTGTAGCACAGTATGCAAGATAGATTTTCTTTCTCTTCCAAGTGTTTTCAGATTTGGCAGAATACACATTCCTTAGAGAACTATGAACATGCCCAGTTTTAATAATTTCTAGCAAGATAAATCTTTAGTTCAAGAAAAAAACATGTTATGCTTTGCTTAATATCATAGGAATCAACTTTGAAATCCAGCGAAATCCAGCTAAAGAAGTTCTGTTTGTTTTTTCTTAGAAATGAGGTGGAAGAAAGTGTAAAGAATCTCAGTGTATTTCAGGAATAGCTTCTTTAGAAGGAAGAAAAAAATAGTTGATTATATTTAGCTTCCTCCCAGGACTCACCCTCGCGGTCTCTTTCCAGAAGTTTGAATATTTAATCCCCAGTTGTACATACACAGAAAAAAAGAAATAAAACCCAAACAAAACCAAAGAAACAGTGTTACAATGATTCCAATTTGTCTCTTTGCTGTGTCAATTTTTCTGTGCTTTGCATTTTATGACAGTTGCAACTGAAGTCTTGAATACTAACACAATCATTGTGATCCACAATCCATTGAAGCCATATAGTCAGTCATTTTCTACTGCACTCTGTAACTCTTTACCATGCTTTCCAAATAGGTGGGGGGAACTCATTAATATCCCTTTAAAAGGAGGGATCATTTAAACCCATTATTCTATTACCAATAATTTAAGGAAGACTTAAAATAGAATTTTTTCCCACAAATATCTACTGTACCACACTATAATTAACTATTAGTCTGTAAACAATTGCCTTCAGCGAAACCATGCTGCTCACATGCCCACTGTATTCCATCACTGGTTTATTTTAAAAGCTCATATTTAAGCCTTAAACAGATTTCTCCAAAGGCCCTCTTTATCCTACATCAATATGGTGCCCACTGTCACAGTTGTCCTGTTTGGAGCTGAGAACTGTAGCTGCTATTCCTCTTCAGCATTTCCAATGCAAAGGAAAATGCTTCAGATGCTTAATTTTTCCTTTGCTAATTAGACTTACTGGAGTAAAATAATATTAAAAAGAAAACTTTAGAATACTGTTTAGTGTCTGCATTGCTTGGAAACAGTTTTCTGCAAAGATATTTCTGTGTACACTTATTCTCTTTAGGGAATGGATTTGTGTTTGTTTTTAGTTCTGCATTTGTATATGTTTAACAAAACAGAGGCTGAAATTACAAACATGCTTTCCAATGTCTGCTTTTAGAGAACAGACATTTAGTCAGTGGAACTTCTCAGTAACATATCTTCTAGCCTGGAAAAAAAAGTCACTTGATGCTCTTAAAACATTGCAGCAGTTGTATTTGTACTAAACCACCAAGCTGTAGTTTTTAAACAACACAGAGAAATTACTCGAGGCCGACTACAAATCTGACCAGGAAAAATTGCAGACTGCAAATAACTCACAATCCTACTTTGATATAAAGATAATAATCTGAGTTATATTTCTAGAATATAAGTTTATTTCTATAACTGTAACTATGAGAGCTGTATTTCATACTCTTAGCACATTCAGTAAAGGAAACCTAGCTGCTTGCCTTCATAGTTCTTGAAGGCATAATTTTCACAGATCTCACTTGGAAAAATGACTGGATTTTCCTGAGCTGAAGTTTCCAAATGAGGCTTATTATTTTGGATGTGGAGTTTACCACTGGGAAAAAAAAAAAAAAAAAGAAAAAAAAAAAAAAGAAAAAACAAAGGCACATATTTGAGATAGTTTTGTATTGTGCGGCTTAAAAAGAAAATTGTGAGTTTGACCAGTTTTCTTTTAAGCCAAATGATCCATCCAAAAAAACCACCTACAAATTCTTTCCCGTAAGCTATGAATTCATCATTGCCCTTGATGCCAGCAGAACCTTTGACACAGTGGATCACGTAGATACAGGTTATCTACAGGAATCTACATTTCCTTTTTCCTCTTTTGTGTTGTATCCATCTGGTTTACGGTTTGTGTGATAGGAATTGTGTTTATTTACTCCCTGAGTTTGTACAGAGTCTCACACCATTGGGATTCTTGCCCATGACATTCAGAGGTGTATACAGGTGATTATGTCCTCAAGCCTATGTTTGTGCATAGTGGAGGTGAGGCTGAAATTGCTTTGAAAAGTTAAATGTTATTTACTCAGCCTTCCCTGGCATGCCTGGGTTACTCTGTACTAGTAATACTGTTCAGTGGCATCTCATGGAGACAATATGAATAGTAGTTTCTTCTTACTGACATGAAGTGTAAACACCAGCAAAGAAAATAAACCCATTTTTGTAGGCACTTAGCCAAACTATTAAAAAAACTGAGCAAGGATTTAATTTCAATTGTGACCTTAAGGCTGTTGGGTTTTTTTCCTGCAAGGTCTTGTTCCATTATGGTCTTCTTGTGATAAATTACTGAACAGCTTAAAAAACAGGCTACAGAAAACAAAGGATGTACATAGGTTCTTTGTGCTATGAGCTGCATGTTCTATCTTGTATTAAATTAATCATAAACATTATTCAATATTTCAAAGTGGAAAAGAGCAGGTGCCTGCTGAGAACAGGTGTTACCAATTTTACCTTAAATAAAATCCAACAATCCTTTCCACGTATTGCTTCTATAATATGCATCAGAAACCATACTTTGCACAATACATCCCCAGCTGTAGAGAAGAAGAACCTTTTGTCACATATTTTCTGATCTGGTCTTGTTTCTAGAATTTACTCGCCATTTTGGTTTACAAGGGTTAATTTTAGCTGATTTTCATAGAATTCTGTAAATACCATGATGATAATCTTAGAGTGATTGTAAATATTGTTCTATTTAAAGTGAGTAGCCCAGTGACTACCTGCAAAAATAATTCAGCAGGCTGCCCAAGGGGGAAGAATTTGCTGAAGGTTTATTTTAATTTATTTCAAAACCTCATACGAAGTTCACTGTTGTCAATTACTGAACATGCATGCAGGAGTGGTGCTATGTTATCCCACCCTTTTCTCATGTCTATCAATGGGTTGAGTCCTGTAAGAAAGGTTTTTTTACACTAAAATTAGTGAAATTGAATTACTTGATTATAATGTAGATGGAATTATTTTATTATAATGTATTTTAACATGTAAACAAGCATTGTTCAAGCAAGACAGTGGTGTGAGATGGAAATCAGCCATCATCATTATCCTTCAGAAAACCCTACTCTTTTTACAACATGCCAGCATCTAAAACCATGGAAACAATTTTGAAATAATTCTAAAGGAGAACCCATTAAGCACTAGGGAACCACCATTGCATTTATGGATAATCTTAGTTTTACATCCCTGACAGAGTCTGAAAAATGTTATTAGGTTTGGGACTGTACCTGAAATACTGGTTGTGCTGGCAGAACCAACGACAGACTTCTTCCTTTTCCACCTGGAGTAGTGGGATTGCTAAAACAACTAAAGTACAGTTCTAAAGTCCTTTTTCATTGGGGATCTTAATGCATATTGCAAATATTTAAATATTTAGAGGAAGGTAAATGTAATTGTACAATAGCTTCTATATCTACTGAACACATCAAAATATTAACATGCTCTTAAACAACTAAAAATTGTATACGGAAAACTTCTTCACCAGGATAGTAATGCACTACTGAAATAAATTGTCTGCAGGGGTTGTAGAGTCTCCATTCTTGAATGTTTCAAGGCCTGGCCAGACAAAGACAGAGCTGGCCTGATGTGGCAGTAACCCTACTCTGAGAAGGAGGCTGTGCTAGAGAACACTGGTGCAGATTTCATCCTAGAAAATTTTCAAGGGAAGCTGGATAAAATCTGGGAGCCTGGTCTACGCACACAGTTGACCTGCTTTGACTCAGACCTCATGATGTCTCTTACAAACTGAGTTAGCTCATGTTGCTATGACCTCCAGAAGTGCTTCCCTACCACTATTACTTCCATGATACTGTGAATGTGAAATCCAGACTAACTAGTGGATATATTCATAACATTCTTTAAAAATCATTTTCCAGGTGTCCATGCAGGAGCTGAAGAGAGAGCTGGGGATGCTTAGGCAGGAATTGAAGTCCCCAGGCTGGGCTGAAGTGGGGCTCCTGGACTCCTCCACAGTGGGGTAGGGGACAGGTGGGGCTGTCCAGGGACATTTGGGCCTTAGAGGCCTAGTTCTTGGGATGACTGCTGCTTTCCAAGGGATTCAGCAAGTCCCTTCTGTTCTCCCTCCTTCCTCCCTCGTCACTATGTGTCCTGGCTGCCTGAATTACCACACTGCTGGCCCAAGGAGGTCCTTTATTCTTCATCCACATTCAGGTAAAATATTTGTTCAGTTTATAAGCAGGTCATGTATTTAATGTCTTGGTAGCTAATCAAGTATTGATTTTTTGCAATCAGAACACTTCATGAGCACACAGTACTGGTGGAGGTTTTAAACTGCTTGTTCTTGTGTAACAGCACTGATTTCAATGGACTATTCATACTAGAGATGTGGAAACTGATCAATAATAGCACATAAATCTAATGATTTATATGATCTTATATATGAACATATTCCTTCACTTAGTATAATGATAGTGTGGGGAGAGAGATACAGTGTAAGTATACATGCTGACACATTTTCAGTCACATTTCTTGAGACATATCTGTCACCAATCTGTAAAGAGTACATGTGTCTAACCCACACAATTCTACATCCATATTACTCCAGTGGTAATTAGTTACATGTGTAATTTCAACTTTGCTGCATTGTTCTGCACATTTATCTGGCTGATAGATACATATACACCTTGTTATGCTGCTCCTCACAAACCAACAATAAGTACTCTCCTTCCTATGAGCAGATAGGTCCCAGACCGTGCTCTTTTCTGGAAGGTGCTGCTACAGCAATGTCAGGATTCCATGAGTACAAGGTGCCAACCTGTGAAATACTTCTGATATTAATTATAGAAGCTAAAGAACCCAGTGCTTTCATCACTGTCTTGGAAGCCTTTAGAACCGACTTGCCATCTCATGTTAACTGAATAGGGTTTTCAGAAAGAAGAATCTGATTTTATTTGCATGCATATCTCAATACAAAGTACAGACTTAACTTTGAAGTTCTTCTTCAAAGCATCTTCAAAGGTGGGCATCTAGTTTGTAAGGAGATATACATGTAAATAAAATCAGATTCAATTAAGTTTTTAATTTGCTGCTTTAACAATAACATTGTTGCCATTAAAACACTGTTACCTTTGGAGCATTTCAGTCAACAAGTATACAAGTATACACAAATGCTACCACTGTAATGCATGGTGGAGTTGTCAGAAAAAAAATCCTTTTAAAGGAAGAAAAAAGCCTTTTCTGGACCATGAATCATTATCACAATACAAAATTGGGCAAAATCTCAGATAGAGATAGTCCAAAATATGCCTTTTTCCTCCCTCAAACTCTATTTGATTCTAGGCAACAATGTTATCTGCAATAGGATTTCTAGTAACAAATAAGACCATACTACCTTTAATTCTTTGCTCTTAACTTACTATTGTCTTTTAAAAGAACTTAATTATTCACTATAGGATTACTTTCTCTATGAAAACATAAAATCTGATGATTTTCAAATTATCTGCCCTTGTAGGCTCTGTTAAATCAGATATAAAAACAACAGGGGCACCTTAATAATAATTCTAATGTGGTGCAGGGATAAGTGATTCACTTGGAGCAAAATATTTCCTGCATGCTAAAATTTATTGTCTTTTCTGTAATATTTATTCCCTCCTACTGAGACACTAAACTGAAGCCGGGTTAACTGTGGAATCCAACTGCGTCCTGAATATGAAGGTAATTTCATTTTAAAAATGCTTAGTGATGGAAACATTTCCCCTTTATTTAAAAACAGACCATCAGTCATTCTGTTTCAACTGCTTTGGTAGAAACAAAGGACACCCAGTCACCTTCCATCCACACAGAACACCTTTAATCACACGGGGAAAACAAACCACACCTCTATATACCAACTGCAAGGCAGGTACATTTACTTGCTCATACAGCATGTGAGAAATGAGCTGCACGAACACAAACATTCCCAACATTTCTCCATTACCATGGGAAAGCAGTACTTATCTCATACAATTTTCCCAAATGGTTGCAGAAATCTGCCTGTAAGTCTCAATTTGTCCACTTGTTGTATCCCCCTATATATCTGTGCATACACATATATGTATGTGTGCAAATGAGGATTCTGCTTGGGCAGCCCTGTGACTGAGAGTTTGTGTCTGGCTCACAGCCCGTGTGACTTTTGCTAGCTCTTGTTTCCCTGTAGCACATGCCAAACCAGATACCAGAAGCCTTTTGTATTACAGAATCAACTGTTTCAGCTTCTCTACTTGTCCCTCAAGTCTTGTGCCACTGCCTCTTTGTGTAATACATCTCCAGTGTCACAGAGATAAATTTCTTTCGTCTCAGTTGCCTACATGCAAAGACCTTCAGGTTGTTTATTCCTGCCGAGTGAGCTGTCAGGGTATCGCTAGTCTGTCACTCGCCTCTTGCAACAACAGTGGTCACAATGTATCAGAACTGATCCAGCTCCTCAGACCCAAACTGCGTCCCACTGCAAGGAATTACTTTGTCTGCAGGGTGACCTTCAGTGGACATTGGGTCCCTGTCACTCACATGAGAACCACTCCAAATGGAATCTCCTTTTGACAGACAATCTCCCATTTTGGGTCTCCAGGTGGCCACTGGGTCTCACAGCTGTAACATCCCATCCAAGTCTCAATGAGACACTGCTATTTAATAGCCCCTCAGCTCTAATTCAAGGTCCATAAAAAGGTTCAGTATCAGGGTACAACTGCAGAATCATTCTCCTGGTATCATGGACAGTTGAGACAGAGATAGGGATGCATTCTAGGTGCTGCACACCTGTTCAGTCATGACGTAGCTTCACACTGAGACACACACTTGCAAACACCAGTAAAGCTTCTGGTCAATGTTTTTTCACTGTGGTTGATGCAGATTATAGCACCTCTCACAGCTGGTGTGTGAATAATGTCTGAGAGTTTTCCTCACAAAACATACCATAATGAACAACATGCTTCTCAAGTCAAAAATAAGTTCTCATTGCAGGTTTACGAAATTCAAGCTGACAAGTTGTAGAGATAGTTGATAAGTTCATTTCTCTAGGTCACAAACTACTTTCACGTGGGGGGAAAACAGCTCGGGCTACCAGCCACAGGTAGAAAGGTGTGCCGACCATTCAAGTCCACAAAGCCACGACCGGCAGGGAGCACTGAGGTGAGAAGTGACGACCAGAAACGCAATAGCGACAGCACCAGGAAATAGACTTGGTGGGGCTGAACTCGTTAATTACTCAGGCTAGGTAGGCACACCCTGCTAATTATACTGCCTGCCTTCAAAATTAAGTTCCTGCAAGCCAGCGACTCAGGACTGAAATCCAGGTCGGAAACGACACAGAGAGCTGCATCCAGCTCAGCGTGGCAGCAGGGTTCCTCGTTTATCTGGGACGATAGCCGGGCCGAGCACATCTGTCGCGGGGACGAGCATGGCTCCTCCTTGCCCACGGCACCCGTTCCCGCCGGCGGCGCCTCGGCAGGCAGAGCTGGGAGCCGGGACAGGAGCGGCGGAGCGCGGGGAGGCGCTGCTCCCTGCGGGCGGGACCGGCACTGCCGGCGCCGTGCCGCCCGTGTCCCTGCGGGCGACACCCACACGGCCCCGAGCGCCCCGGGCACGGCCCGCCGCGGGGTGATGGACCCTCCCGCCCCCCTCCCGCCTGCAGGGCTACGGGAGCACGGGAATTAGGTTGGGAAACGCCTCTGAGACCATCGAGTTCAACCTGTGACCGAGCAGCGCCTTGTGAAATAGACCCCGTCCAGTCTCGCCTTAACAGCCCCCAGGACGGTGACTCCACCGCCTTCCAGGGCGGCTCACTCCAATGTCTAGTCACCCTTTCTGTGAAGAAATTCCTCCTAATGTCAAACCTAAACTTGTCCAGGCTCAGCTTAATACTATGTCCTCTTGTCATCAGGAATTTGCTGTTCCAGCGGCATCATCCCTAGCCCATACATCTTTATGTGAATATACTGAGTTCTTCCAGCCTGTCCTCTTAGGGGAATTCCTGCTGCTGACCCTATCTGGAGATAGCGATGCCTTGCAACACCTGAGGATCACTTCCGCCTGTATAAGCACAGTTCAACTGGCTGTAAACATTTGTTAATAAACACAGGTAACAAAGGCTACAAATGAGTCAGGCCCCCGACTGCGGCTCCACATAAATCATTAATGTGAGGTGCCCGCTGCTCAGTGAAGCCCTAGAAAGCAAAAGCGGCCGAGGCCTCTTCGGTATAGAGCGGGTTGCGGCTGGGGTGTAATTACAAGCAGGAGATGGAGTGAGCATGGGAGAAGGCAGAGCGCTACGGCACGGCGTCAGCTGGGAAAGGGAGCAGGTCGGCAGTGCGGTGTTTTAACACGCGTGCACTTGGATCAGATATTTCGGGAGAAACCCCGGCCCTAACAGCCACGACTGTCGGCCCTCAGCCCACCCCACCCGCGCAGCGCCGCGAGGCGTTCTGGGAGCTGTAGTCCGCCCGCGGGGGAAATGGTGGCTTGGGGCGGGACTCCCACAATGCACCTCGCGGCGCCGCCGGGCCGCCCCGCTGTCACGTGGTGCGCGCGCCGGGACGAGCCGGCCGCTTCCGCGGGGGTCCGCGCGCGCGCCGGGGGCGGGGCTTCTCTCAGGTAG
>NW_024505892.1:16436588-16557314 GCF_017590055.1 Onychostruthus taczanowskii | reverse complement strand
GGGGGGCGCGGGGCCGGGGCTGAGGCGGGACGGGGAGGCTGCGTCCAGTTCCCGCTGCTCCCGGACCGCAGCCCGCGTCCCGAGCCTCCGCGGCAATGAAGCGGCGGTACGCGGCTGCGGCTGCCCGGGCTGCGCGCAGGGGTCTCCTCATCCCGGGAGGTAGCGGCGGGTCCGCGATGGCGCCCGGGGGTCACGTCGCCGTGCCCTCGGCGCCCTCTGCCCCTTCCGAGGTGTAACCGGTGTCCAAGGCGTTTCCCCGACGAGGAGGTGGCGAGGAGCGCCCGGTAACCGCACACGGTGGGCTGTGCGTGCGGGGCTGGGCAGGGCCCGTCGGCAGTGCCGGAGTAATAACAATAGCATAACCAGTAATAGCAATAAAATAAGCAGCAATAATACAATAAGCAATAATAATACAATATGCGAGTCATGGCAGTAACAGCGAGAGCTGTAGCAGTAATAGCAGGTGTAGAACAGCAGTAACAAGAGCTGCGTCACAGCAAGAGCAGCCCGGCATCGGCTGGGCTTCCCCTCAGCGGGGGAGGAGGTTCTGTGGCACGGATGGGTGGCAGCATCCCCGTGCCACAGCACTTGGCGGTGTTGTTCCTGCTGTGGGCCTGAGCAGTCGTGGTGTTTCCGAGGCGTCATCCACGGGACACAATGCTTGAGATCATTTGGAGGTTGGTTGATGGGGGTTTCAAGTCCTGCCCTTTCTGCTCATCAAGCAGGCCGGGCAGGTTCTCCTGAAAACTGGGTTCTCTTGTTCTCAGAAATGAGTGATGCTCATCTCTGAATGAACTACAGGTTTCCTTTCCACAAGCTGTCTTTCCACTTGCTTTTATTGTGAATGGCGGTTTTAATGGATTTTCCCCTCACTTTCTTTTCTTCCCTATGAAGACATTAGTCTAGATGCAGTAAGTTGGAAGAAATGGAAGAAAGGAAGATCAAGAGGAGGAGCCCCAAATCATCTTCCAGTCACTCTGCTCAGGTTGCTAACTCCAAGAAAAGCTCAGTGCCAGTCAGTAAAAGTACAGCCTTTTCCAACCCTGCCCCACAGCCTGCTGTACAAAAACCAAAGTTAAAACGGTAAGCTCGGGGCGTCTACAGACTTAGAGGGAGTGAGAGCTAGAAACTAAGACAGTCTAAGGGATGTTTAGACTGGCTGTGACAGAAGAGTTTCAGACTTGTGAAAAGTTTTGATGATGTGTCTTTTTTAGCAGCATGATTTGTTTAATGCAATATGATGGTTATTTTACAGCAAAGGAAGGTGTTTTACGCTTTTCTTGTAAGCTTAATGAAATGTTACACAGTGCTGTAAACCCATACCAACAATTTAGCTGAATATAACCTGATGTGACTGGTGGAAGACGCAAGTTGGGTGGTCAGATTTGGGCATCATACGGGAGATAGTAGAGCCCCAGATGTACAGCTGTGAGCGACAAATGAATATTGCACGACTGCAAGGTTGGAACTGACAAGTACGGCAGGAAATGAAGGTCATAAATTGAACAGGATGAGCTAGAACTGGAATTTCCAGGTGTTTTGTGACTGGGGACATCTCAGCTGGGGCAGAGTCTTGAGTAAAGAGAGACATTCAGTTCTTCAGAAAGTACCACATCAGAATAGTTTGTGTTTTGTTGATGATATGTTGGTTTCAGTTTGAGAACATTAATTTACCTGCATGTTAGAAAATGTGTTTCTTGGCTGTGGCAGACACAGGAGATAAATAAATGAAGAGGAATTTTAAAGTGAAATGTTAGCTGGAGAGAGGCAGCAGAATTGACTGACCTCTGAGTTTTAGTAGGAGATTAAATCAGAACTGTCAGCATCAGCACAGAGAGTCTGTTTGAAGGATGCAGTATTTGCCTGATGAGTAATGAATTTCTGCAGTGTAAAATCTGTACATTATTTTTCAGGAAAACCGTGTTACTACTTAGAGGGCAATATTAGTAAATACTAATGTGCTGTAAATTGGTGGCTTCTGCAGTTGACTGAGCAGTCTGCTCAACATTCTCCTGGGATTTACTAGAAATTAATTACTTGCAGTCCACAAGATTGTCTAGAGAAGAAAATGTCCTTTTTGCTGTAAGTTCTGGCCATTCTGGCACAATTGTTAAACTTGCCAAGCAAGTTGCTGATACAGACAGTTGTCTGAACTTTCCAAGCAGGAGAGCTAATTGACATGATAATGTGAGGATGAACAGCTCTTGTGATAATGGAGTAAGAGTATTTAATTAATTTTCACTTTATCTGCAAGAATGCAATGAAGTAAGTTTTCCAAGACCAGTAGTATATTTTATTAAACATTAGAATTGAAATGGATGACCTGTCTGCTGTACAAACCATTAAGTCTGAAATTGAAGCAGAACCTAAATTGAGATGCTCTGAGTTGAACTGGGTATGGTGGTTGTTGGACTGCTGGTTGTTTCTATAGCATATAGTCTACATGATGTTTTATAGACTACAGAAGCTCTTGGGCTGGACAAAGAATTACTATTTCCCGTAAGAGAGAATTTGCAGAGCATGGGAAGGGTAGGGCTTACTGTGCTTTAAACCCCATTATCTTCACTAATTAAATCCTCTTTTTTAAGTCTGTGATTTTTTTAAAATATCCCATAGTATTCTAAATTAAAATTTTTAGGCTCAGTTTTTTTCACTGGATCAGGTTCTGAACAATTCGTCATAAGGCTGCAGGACAGCCTCTTACCTAAACTGTATTAGGATGCAGCCTGTCTGTCTGTCTGTCTCTGGGTCAGAGATGGAACATGCTGCTTCTCACTGGTAGCTGTGTGTTTAAATTCCATATTGGTTGTGTGTTTACAGGGATTTAACATGGTTATTATTTTTCATCCATGTAGTTTTTATGGGCACATGGTGCTCTGAATAAGTGCTATGTCTAGAGAGAAGTGCATGGGAGATCCAGGAATTTTCATTATTTTCTTGCAGGAAGGGTTGTAGAGTATTTTTAGCAATTTCATGTTTGGGCATGGACTAGTTTCATTTGGTATATTGGAGTAGCGGGAGAGTGGTTTTGATGGTGAGATTTACAAAATTGGGATGTTATTTGTGGGTTGAAAGAAAGAGCTCTAAGAAAATTTATGTGGAAGCAAGGTCACCTTCCAAAGCTTATAACCAGCTGTTTTCCACATGGGTTGGAGTCTATAGGTGTTTGTGGCAAGAGGAGAGTGTGATTTTTGAGGGGGTTTCTCTCTGGCTTGCAGATGCTTTTTGGGTGATTTTATGTAGATAGTGTCTGCCTGAGGAAGTAGTGGAGTCACCATCCCTGGAAATGTTAAAAAATCGTGAGTGTGGCGCTTGGGGACATGGGTTAGTGGTGAACATGGCTGTGCTGGGTTAATGGTTGGACTCGATGATCTTCTCTGTGCTAATGCCCTGCATGTCACTGCTGGGTAATGGTGGCCCGCTTTAGATTACTAAGATGGCCATCACAGGTGTGGTCCATTGATGGTTCCTGCTATGAGCAGGAAAGCAGATTGTTGGAACCCTTCATTTTGCATTATCAAAATGTTGAGATACTCATGTTCTTTGTTTGTAAGACAAGATGGTGGTCCAGTGTTTATCTTAAAAGCAGTGACTGAATTATGCAGTGTGTATTTCCCATTTAATTTTCAAAGCTCAGATGTACACTTCCTTACATTTCAAATTTACAGTGAAATTGAAAGCAGGAAATAATATTTGTTTTGTGCAATTATTTTTTTTTTTTAGCGTAATCAAAGAGAAAGCCAAACCTCCAGGAGGTGAAGCAAAAGGGGCACAGGCAGCACCAATCCAGCATTCTTTTCTCACAGATGTATCAGATGTCCAGGAAATGGAAAGGGGACTTCTGAGTCTCTTGAATGACTTCCACTCTGGCAAACTTCAGGCATTTGGTAAGTGCATGAATTGTGTGTGTACAATAGTTGTTTTTTGTAGCTGTACAGTGGTAACATTTGCAAACAAGTGTGCTGCTTGGACAGACTGCCAGCTGTTAGTTGGACTATGCCACATGAAATCAAGATAATTAATACATCTTACTGAATTTTTAAATTACAGTCCCACTGTAAAGTTATCTGTGTTGTGAGGTTATTCATATGCCATTTAATTATTCCTTCCACTGGGGAAGCACCTTTCCTTAAGATACCAAGTTTAAAATCAGTTATTTATGTAGGAAGAAGTAACTGTATTTAGTGCCCAGTTTTGTTGCATATGAACATTTAAAACTGTTGGTAACAACTTTTATGAAATTCAGTGCAAGCTGCATTTTACCCAGGTTACTCTTCTGTCTTAGTGTCTTAGTATTTTTACAGCCTCAGAGTTGACCGAGGTTTTAGAAGAAACATTGCACATTTTTGCTTCTTTTCTCCTTTGTACTAAGTAGAAAAATACATGCATACTTTTGCAAGTTTAGTGTTAGGTCAGTGTGTCAATTTCACACTGATTTTACAAAAGAACCTGAGAAGTTTGTATTTTATAAACCATCTGTTCCAAAAAAGCAACCTTTAGATAAATCAGAATTGGAAAGCAGGTTTTTTTGACTAAATTTTAAGTTAAAAACCAGGGCCTTTCTGAATCAGAGAAAAGTTCAAGAGTATAGAAAAACCACATGCATTCTAAAAAACTCAGAGAACATTGGGATAGCCACTGTAAATTAGACACAACACAACATCAAATAGGATGACAGAAACTTCAATAGTGAAACAGTGAGAAATCATCACGAAAGCAAATGTACTTATAAAATTGATGTTTAAATTCTCTGATGTAAAAAGCTGCATCTCTCTTCTCTGATCTAAAAAGCTGCATCTCCACACCTTCATTTTCTCTTTTGGGTTTCTTTATATAAAAAGTTTTTGCCTGTTGTTTTAGGAAATGAATGTTCCATAGAGCAGATGGAGCACGTGCGGAGCATGCAGGAGAAACTTGCTCGCCTCAATCTGGAGCTCTACGGGGAGATGGAAGAACTCCCTGAAGATAAAAGAAAACTAGCCAGTGATTCCAACCTGGATAGACTGCTGTCAGATGTAAGTACTGGGAAGGCAGAAATCACGGAACTTAGCCCACAGCAAAGCTTGGTTCAGGAAAACCCCGCTCCTGTGTGCGCAGTGATTTGCAGTTGAGGAGTACGTAGCTCTTCAATGAACCAAGATGTGGCCTGCCCTCCTTTTGGTTCTGAGAAAACACAGGAGTTGTTTTCATTTGTCACAGCTGCTGGTTGCTTTGGGGCGGGGAGCAGGCTGGCTGCAAGCTGCCCGAGCATGTCAGCCTGCTTAGGGACAGCCCATGTACTAGGGAACTACAACCAGTTTCCCTGCAGTCCATCCTCCTGCATCTGGGGAAGGTGACACATAACAAGGAATATAGATCTGTATATTCTGCACTTTGTCTAATGTATTTCCATAACAAACAGAACTGTTAAAATGTCTTTAAATTTCTTGAGATCAGTAGATTTAAACTTAATTTGGAACTTAGCTCATTGTATAGAATTTAGTGTAGGTTTGATTTGATTTTTGTACGAAATCATACATTTCAGCCCAAACTCTTAGTTATTTCCTTCATTGCTTTAATGTATTTATTTCAGCATAGCAGCATAATTGTTGCATATCTTTGACTAACAAAAGTGCTATTTCTCCTAATATCTACATTTACATTGCAGCTAGAAGAACTAAATTCATCTATGTATCCTTTTTCTAAAATGTTTATTTTGCATTATAATTACTAACTGTAGTCAAATTGCAGTGTGTTTCCCTAGTAACTGACGTCTTTACAATAGTCAGATTCCTTCGATAATGCCTTTGTGTTGTTTTTTAATTTTACACAGAATCAAAGTGCAAATCCAGGTGTTTATTTTGCACATTCCTCTGAGCATTGCACAGCTCAGTACCTAGAGTTGTAGTTAATTGTGATGCTGTGCTTCTAAATTAGTACTATAATACAGCATCAATTTTTAGGTTCTTCCAAATACATAAGTGACTGTATCTTAACACATCTAATTATAGGTTGTTTTTTTTCACCTGGTGATTTATTTAGCTACCATGTACCACTTGTGTACTACAATGTGTTGTCAGTGGCAAAACCCATCAGCAGCAGGGTCTTTCTGCATGCATGTTATTGAGACATTCTGGAAAAAACATCCATAGTAATATTGCTTCAGCAATATTCAGAGGCATCTGTCCCACTGATAAGTAAATTCTATTACCTTTTAGGTTTTTTCTAGAAATGTGTGTGATTGTTTATCACTGCTTGACTGTGGAGAGTGAGCTGACCTAATTTTTTATTTCTAGAGTCAGGTACTTCAGCAGAGCTTAGGTAACTGAACAAATGTGTGCTCTTAGGCCACAGGAAAGATAAAGCTGAATGTCTCAGCTTGTCTTTCACACTGTGCTTTTGATAAGCCAGGATGGCAGTGGAGGAGTGTAGCACTCAGTTTACTCGGCAATCTGGTTATTTCTGTTATTACACACTTTGTATGCACTGTGGAGGCAAGGCTCTAATTTTTGGGGCTTAATATCCTGCACTGGTATCTACATTCCCTGCATATCAGTGGAAAGCTCTTTAAGGCAGACTTCATAAAGAGGACAAGTGGAATGTGATAATAATATGTAATAGTGATAAAAATAATCTGCCATCACCCTTGATCCCCAGGCTAATGCTGGAGATATGTAATGCTCAAGTGTCATTGAGAAATATTAATCTGCTGGTGGAGAACTAGCACAGGACTCACCAGAACAGAGTTTGTCTGGGCTGGTGCATACCCAGAGTAAGCAGAGTTTCATGTAACACTGCTGTCTTGTTTATGCCTTATCTGTATGTGAAAGTGTTATTCCTTAATGATTTGCTTCAGCCAAAAGCTACATTTAGCCGACGCTCAAGATATTCCAAATGGTACTACAGGCTGAGAGAGAACATCTTTGTCAATCTGGATTCTCCAGCTTTGCTTTGTTTTTCTGGACAGTGGAATCAAGAAGAGTTGTGACTTTGTGTTGTTTTTTAATTTTACACAAAAAAGAATCAAAGTGCAAATCCAGGTGTTTATTTTGCACATTCCTCTGAGCACTGCATTATGTCAGGGCTCAATACCTAGAGTTGTAGTTAATTGTGATGCTGTGCTTATTATTGCCTTACTTAACAGAAAAATTGGAGAAACTTGGAAATATATTTCTTCTGCTCAGTGTTCATATGGTTGCAAGTGGTACATGTATATAAGTTCATTGGCATTTCTCCAGTTTTTATGAAGGTAGTGATAATGTTGCCTTTCTGATCGTTATACAGACAATCTGCTCACTATCTCTTTAGTGTTTTGTTGATTGGTGATGCCACAGATTAATTTATTGTTAATAAAGTGAAAAGCTTTAAATATAGGATGTTTCATTTGCAGAAGCTGCTATTGGAAGATGAGTTTTAGCATTGTCCGAATGTCTGCAGAGTTTACATTTTTCCGTACTATGAATAATTATAAAATCTCACCAAATTAAAATTAGCATGCATGCTAGCAGTCTACATAAATTAAGTATTGTGAAATTCCAAAACTGGGTAAATAGTTACTGTTCAATAAATCCAGGATAATCAATTTTGTAGTTACTCTGATGTTGTAAATAGGCTACTGTTGTTACAATCTTTCTGTGCACAACCAGAAGGGGAAAAAAATCTGTATTAGTGTAAAATCAGACTGATTTTAGATCCAAAATTTCTATCTTGGTCCATCAAACCATGCCTTTGGTTCTAGATTGATTTTATATTCAGTTTTTAGGTAATACATTCAGATTCCACACTGATTTTGCAGTTACTGAACAAGGAATGGAATCTTTATCCTTCTACCTGAATGCAAAGCTTTCATCAGCCCAGAGTGGGCACATGGCCAGGGAATAGAAGATTTCTTGTGTTCGGCATCTTTGGAGAAGAGGCTCCTTCAGCCACAAGACGTAGTTTTGGACTGTGCAGCACACTGGGGACAGAAGGATCCTTTAACCACCACTGAGGGCTCTGGCTACAGATTCAGCTGCAAATTCCCTGCCTCACCTATCACGCAAATCTCCATGATTTAGAAACCAGTAGGGATCCCAGTGGTTATCCCCTCAGGTTGTTCTTGTTCTTTCCGCAATTGATCTCCTTCATTGCCAAGATTCTCTAGGAGTTTGCGTGCTGGTAAATGTACCTGGGAGTCCCTGCCTGCAGCTGGGTATGTACCTGTGATGTTGTGAAATCCGAAGTCAGCTTAAGAGAACTAGAATACAACAAGCTTCTCACAGAGTGATGCCAAGGTTGATATTTGTTCTCTGCGTGCACACCTCTGACCAGTAATTGGGCAATTACCATTTCTGCGCAGCACCTTCTCACATCAGCGCTATGCTCTTGTTTCTGGGCAGACTTCTGAACAACGAGCAAAAAAGTAGTATCTTTTAGCCTCGTGCCTCATACCAGGTGTGGCAAATGTCACCAGCAGAGCTGCAGTTATACAAACAAAATTGTATTCTTGCAGCTCACTTGGATGCAGGAGCAGAGCACGTGCTCACTAGCAGCCTCTTGCCAGCAAGTGCAGTGTATTGCAGCATTGTAACGCACTCGTCCCAAACCACACTTTTAATCTCAGAATTTAGATATTGTATATTAGAGGCAGCTCTTTTCCATTTTTGGGCTCTGACATCAAACTGCTTAGGCTTACTATTTCAAACACATTTCAAATCACTTACAAACATGCTGAATGTCCTGATCTTGTTTGTGTAGCAATTTATGCAAGGATAGAGGGTATAATTTGAGATACAGATATAAACAAATGTTTAGAATTATACAAGAATTAGCCCCTTCAATCATTTTAAGCCTGTGGGCAATTACTAGTCACAAAGAATGCATTAACTGCAAATAATGGAGAAATTAAGAAATTCTTTTCCCCTTACCTCCTCCTGGATACAACTTTGTGTCTTTGACACAGTCCTTTAATGGTTGGTGCTTATTAACTTCTGGATTCATACAAGAAAAATTTGTAGCAAGACTTGAGATACTGAACTCTTTTATGTGGTAATGAGCTAATCACATTTTTGGGCTCCTGCAGGAAAAGGAAAAAAATCTACTGTAACATATTTCTGGAAGATCTTTTGTAATTAGAGAAGTATGTAAGTGGCTGCAGAAAATGAGCTCATTTTCTATTATATTGTTTCCTGAAGAGCTGTTTATGGAGATGAAAGTGTATTAACATTAAATGTTTAATATAGTGTGAGTTTAGGTCAGTGCTGTGGTGTAAAAACTCACACTGATAAATGGGTTTGGTGTTTGGAAGAAGGTGGTCTTTGCTGCATCATTGTGGGGAATCTGGGGCACAAGTCTCCTCTGTACTTCCAGTTGAAGGCAACAACACTGGAAGAAACAGATGGGCTGAGTCTCTTAGTGTGTGGCATCACATGGCCTCTTTATGGTGCCACTGCCAAAATTTTGCCATTTTTGACAATGCCATTGCCTGTGCAGCACCAGGCCTGCTGCATCCCCTGATGTGAGGAGAGTGATCATCCTTCTCGGTGACGGAGGAGAGTGTTTGCTCAGGAAGCAGCAGGGCTCACTGGCAGAGCTCTACAATACATGTGGAGGGGGATTGGGACAGTTACCAGGCTTGTTGCTGGCAAGACGTGGGATGAGATGCAGAGGTCAGAGGGACAGGGTGGTGGCAAAGGTCCTCTGCTGCTCTCAGCTGTGCTGGCCCCACGGGAGCACACCTGCAATCCCAGGGACTCATCTGGTAGCAGAAGCCCAGGAAAACACCAAGGAGGAAACATGTCAAAGAAATTAAGGTTCAATCCTTTGGGAAATATTGATTCTGCAATGAGACCAGACATTGCAGATTTCTAAATCAGCGCTGAACTTTGTTGAAATAAAGCTTTACAAAGAGACTTGTGGCACACATCCACAAGAGCTGCACATCTCTCTCTCCTAAGTAAAAACAAAAGAAAAACCTTATATTTTTAGTAGTTGATGTTAGATATAAATTTTGAATCTTAAAAATTAGTCATTGTAATAGATCATAATTTTCCCACTGTTTAGAAATAGTGAGATTAATATGAGACCTCAAATTTACAGCTCTTTAATCATATTAAACCAACAAAAACCAGAACATGAAATAACAACAATTCCCAACAAACTGAGAGGCTGGGACCAGACTGAATGAATGAGTAGTTTGCAAATTATCTGATCACCCTGATCAATGCAATACTGCAGAATCTAGTCAAAATACTAAAACAGACACAGTCTAACAGTGCTAATTCTTGTATTACAAGAAATATTACACAGAACTCTAAAAATTGCAATGCATGTGTGAAGGAAAATAGGTGTATTTTAGAACAAAAATCTATGCCATCTTCATGAAAATTTCAAACCCAAAATCCTACCTTACAATCCAAATTACATCTACTTTCAGTTTTAGACAGTACTCACTTTGGATTAATTTAGATCAAGACAGTTTTGAGCTGTGACAGTTGAAATGCAACCCCCCTTAAACCAATATGTAATAATCTTTTCCACAAGAGAAAAGAAAATCTACATGAAGAGGTATTTGCAAAAAGGAAGTTTTAAAACCTTAAAAAAAAAAAATCAATGTTCTAAAAAGCTGGAGGAAAAAAGGATAAACACTGACAAAATTGGTACTTTTGACATGAAAAGTTCTGATACGTTATAAATTTTAGCACATTTTTTGGTTAGCAAATTCACTGTGGAGGTAATGTCATAAAAACCATAGCATCTGTCAAAATTACCAGCCTCTTAATTTTGAAAAAAATGACATGTGAATAATTACTGTTTTTCCTCAGAACATCTTGCTTTAATGCTACTTTATCCCAAAAGGCTAAATGCAAAGTAAACCAGGGAATATGTGCTTTTTAGGTACCCTTCTACAGCAAAAAGACCTCCTGACTGGTCTATGATCTCTTGGTTCCTCTGGATGAGAAGGCAGGTGACCAAATTCCTTCACAAGGGCAGTGAAAGACAATGGATTGAAGCTCTAGAAGAAAGGCTTGTTATAAACTGAACCACTCTTCTTCCAAAGGCAGGATATGTAACAGAAAAAACGAGTAACATGCTCGAGGCATAGCACTTCTGCATTTTCTGACAGAATATAATGAATTACAACTTCCTACAAAATTCCTTTCATCTGTTTCTTGAAATACACTCTGTATTTCCATACCTTGATTAACTTAAGCTTTCTATCAGCTCAAGCTATGCAAAATAAGGCACAGAAGCACTTACTAGTGCTGAATTTCATAGCATTTTAATGAAATACACACCTAAGTTAACACAGGAATTCCCAAAGTATTTCCTTTGCCTTCTGCAGAGAAATCATATATTGCTGAAGCTCCTTACTACACATAAATTTCTTGCTAAGTCTGACACAGCCAGTCAGGATGCTAGGCCTTCAGAAGCCCTTAGGTGAGTGTTCTCAGCAGCTGTTGTAATGTTTATTCCACTTCCTGCTCCCCCAGCTCTCAGGAAAATAACTGATTCTCAATATGAAATGAATTTATTTTCTCAATATGCAACCAGTCTTTCAAATGCGAGTGTTCCTTACTTGTCTTTGTTTGGACACTAAAAACCACAGGCTCTTTGTAGAAGACAGTCCTGATCCAGAGTGCAGCTTTTTACAGTGAACATGTTCTACCCCATGGACCATCCCCTCTTCTGTCAGTTTAAATGCAGCCTTACTTGAGCTGAAGAAAGAAAAGCAGTCAGACCTCTGAGGTTAAGTGACAGAAAGCAAGAGGCACCACTGCAGATCTAAGGGATACACCAAAGAGCATATGTGCACTGCAGAGCATGATGCATCTCCCACCTCCCACAGACTGGGAAACAATACAGCCACACGTGGTTCAACAGCAGTACTGCCAAAATTTGGGTTTCCATCAACATACTTGAAAGTCAGCTTAAATTACTTTTATTATTTTTGATGTTTTGGTAATTTCATAGGCCACTCAGAAATGAGACCAGTCAAAAGAACAAGAGTAATTTCAGCAGCTTCCAGATTAAACAAATCAATATCTCTGAGAGTGAAAGTGTCAAGAATATATTTTACCAGAGATGAAATAGAATTAATCTAGCTTTCTGTAGCCCAGAATGCTGGTGAAGTGTGATAAACAGTACTAAGAGTCTTCTTAAAGCTTTGCATTTAAGCTGTGAGATCACAAACTTCTTATTTCATAGAGTCACAGTACCCAATTTTTTAGTATTATAATTAAAAAAAGACTGTTTTGGACAAGAATTTAAATGCAAGGCATTGAATACCTATATACCAGTAGGTTAGAAAAAGGTACTGTGAAATCACGTTGAAACACACAGTGTACAACCAGGTACAACTAGTGTACAATCATAATATGATTTAGGTACAAATAATGTACAATCTACCTTTAAAGCAGAAACTGCATCTTTAAAACCCATTTTGCCAATTTAAAGAAATATTACTGAAAGGAAATTACACAGTATTCAACTTCCCCCCTCCATATCCCCAAACAAAGGCAATTAATTCGAAGACTCCTGTGACGTCTATATTTTGCTTGTGTACTATCAGGACAACCCTACCTTGTCTCATTTGGTTATTGGTATGTAGACATTATTAACATCTTTCCTGGACAATACCTAGTTCATTGTTAAGACTATTAAGAGAACATAGCATTTAATTTTTTTTTGTTATTAGATAATGAAGTCCTTGGTTTTCTTCTAGACAGCTGTATGGTAAAAGATTGGTACATCAATATACATGGCAAGACAAGCATGCTGCATAAGCATGCAAATATATTCAAAATAAACAAGTTATTTTTTCATCTTCCTCACAGAGTAAGAACTGCATTGTTATTACTCACTTAGAAGGAATGTGCTTTTGCAACACATTACAATTTCATGAAACTACGTTCCACTAGAAACTAAGATTAGAATGAGCTGGGAGTCAGGACACAATGATTTGCTATTTTTTACCATTTTAGGAAAAAGTGATTAAGGCTAGGCCACCCATAAAGTGACATTTAGAGACAAACTGCACAGCTGAAACCAGAAGAGTAATTCTCAACTCTGCTCTAAATGTAGAGAAAACACAGCACACCCCATCCATAAGGGACAGAGACATGTCACACAAGAAACAATGCTGCAAATTTATTTTCTTTAGTTTTAAGTTTTTATAACCTCAACTTTGTTTATCCCACATAAGACATTTCCAGTAATATGAGATCATCTAGTTCATCACAATTGCAAGAAAAATGAGGTGCATGGGAAGTACAAAAAAATTGAAAATACTCGCTTACATTGGATAGACTTAGAATACTGCTCAAAACAAAGCGGCTTTTCAGCTTTTTACCTTTGCATTTTGGAAATCTTCTCTGCAGTCCAAAGATAGGCAATGAATGGAGAAAAAAGCAACTCCAAAGCAGGTGGAATGAAGAAAGAGGCACATTATTAGGAGACACAAAAGAAACGCAAATCAAACGAGGAGAGACACTCTTCCAATGACAAAGTCCAGAGAAAACCATTCCCCAGGTGTTTCAGAAAGGCCTGCTGCTGTCCATCCATCCCAGCTGGGTGCATGAATCACACTCCATACTATTTAGTAGTCTACATTTATACTTGCAATAGAGAGAGCACCTCTTTTGTACTGTACATAATTCCTTGCCCCAAAGAGCTCACAATCTAAGTTCATACAAAAGAATGCATCAAGTAGCTGGATCGAGATCAAAGAAATGGAAAAGACAGGGAAATAATTCTATAAGGGATTAAAGTTGGGTTACATTACTAAATGAGGTAACTTTTGAACACCATTGGCAGTGATGTTCTTAAGACATTAAGTAGTTTTTCAGTTAGAAGGTCTTCTGATCATGAAAAACTGGTTTAAAATGTACAGAATGATGCATCAAAAGTAATCCACAAAAGTTTCTAAAAACAGACTTGTTGGCAAGACACAAAAAGGTTCAGATTTTCTTCACCTGAGACACTAACTTGTCATTAGGAAGATATGGATGTTAGAGAAATTCATATGTACATGTAACATTTGAATGTAAAAGGCTTTTCACATTTAAGCTTAAAATGTTAAATTCTGATTTAAGAATCCTGTTGCTATAAACACAGGCTTAACACTTAAATATTAATATGAAAATAGTGCTATTTTTAAAATGTATTTTAAACTTTAAAATAAACTATGGACAAGATACAGTTGGTTCAAAAGATCAACATTCTTAAACTGCAGTGACTCACTTTTCCCACTTTTTAAAAAAGGGAAAAACTTCTTCCCACTCTGTCCCTGCTACTTGTCAGTTATAAGAGAAGTGATCGGATCAACGTTAAGGTTTTACTTTACTTCGGGGGGGAGGTGGTCATTTGTTTTGCTGGGTTTTTCTTCACATTTCCCTATTCATATATAGTTTTCTGAAGTCAAAGCCTTGCACTTTAAATAATATTTATATGTCACCTTTGTGACCATTTAGCTATCATTTCTTAATCCCTTTACATGCAAACAGAAACCACCATCTTTCATGCAATTATGACATCCTTTCATATCAGAGAATTTTGCTTTAGATTATATACATAAACCATCTGCAACACTTCCATGATATTTGAAAAAGTTACAGTAGTAAAAATTCACCACAATTATCCAGTCTGTTTATGATAACCAAAACCAGAAATATTTTTCACCGTAACAGCATAACCAGTGGTAAATCTGATTTGACCTATCCTTTTGGAAGGGAAGCAGATGTTAAGAGAATTTCATTTATGCACAAAAGTGAGACAATGATGTTAAGGACCGCTAACAGAGGATGATTTATCTTTAATTTTTAAAGAAATTTTTGAGGAAATCAAACCAGATACTAAGCCTAAAGAACTATAAATATATTTGACCCAAGTCAATACTAACATTTACTTTTTTAGAAATTACATTTGTATTAAATTTGCTTACAGGAGGATACAAAAGGAGTATAGCCACAGATTACCAAGAGAATCACTTCCGATCAACAGCTAAAAATGAGGGAAGGAAATGGTCACAAAATTAAGATCAATCACTTCTTGTACATGCCACAAAATTACAAAAAATCACCTGCAAACCTGTAATAAAGCCCTCCCCCTTATTTGAATGAGTTTCAATTCCCAGGTAAAGATGAATCAACAAAATTAAAATATTGTGCTGTTTTATTGGTGTAAAAATCACACAATTGCTAGTTCTGATTCTGCAGAGATACATCCATGCAGTTAAACATCTATGATCCCACAGCCAGAAGAAGCCATTAAATAGAATATCTGCTGTTAGTCAGCAATTAATGCAAATTTACATATGAGATCAAAATGTGTGTATCGTACAATATACAACAAATCCTAATACAGTACATCAACCTGAAGAGCAAGATACACTCAAGGAACTCTGTTAATAGTGAAACCTGTCTATATGCCAGAGAAGTAAGGCCTGGAAACAAGATGACAGAAGGTACCCCAGAATTCCTAAAAAGAAAAACTGTTCATTTTTTGTTCTATATATTTTTTTTTTGCCAGGAATTCAAAGTTTATAGAGGTATTGACACATTACTTGACAATACAATTTGTTATAGTAAAGACTGGTGGATGTGATCTGCTATTAAAAGGTAACGTGTGAGACATGCAATTACAGGTGGTGCTTAGATAATGTGCAATTAATGTTTGGGACCTACACCCAACTCTTTTCACAAAGGGGAGAACTAAAGAAGACCTGTTTGATAGACTACCAATTGTGCCATAAATGCTTCTACACATGCGGCTGAATCAGGAAGATGAATGGATAAAATGTTAACACCTGGCAATCTGTGGTTACATAGTCTGTAATGTATGCAACAAAAATCACAAAATCCAATCCAGTTGATATGGCAAACAGCCTGCAAGAACTCTCCCAACCTGAGTAAACTGGGGAATTGCAAAGAGGCAGGCTTTCTAGAATCGTGAACAATATTCCAATTGTGAAAGGCAGCTTGGGAAGTAACATTGGCTGATGACAGATTAGTAGTTTGCCTCTTTTCTGGCACAGTAAAATAAATGCCATAGTGAATTAAGAGTTTACGTGCTTAAAATCAACTGATTAGCAACCCTCTTCTGCAAAGATGTTTCAACAGGAAAAAAAAAAAAATCCATGAAAAAATTCCAGTTGGAAATTTTGGCGACAAACTCCGCAAACTCAAGTCCAACAAAGATCATGGATGCCCACAGAGAAAGATGTGAGAGGCAGTGTCACATTCAAGAAAAAAGTAGTTCTTTTTTTTTTTCTCTCTGTACTGAAATTAAAATACTTAAAATACAAAAGTGGACAAATTGACAAAACAGAACCACAACATTTAATGTAGAATAGAGTGCATTGAGCTAGATGCATGGATATTTAAATAGGCCTTGAAACCACTACCCCTTTCAAAATTAGTAAATTCACAGTTAACGGCAGTAGGCTTAGAGGTGAGAGAAGGGTCGAAGTTGTTCCAGTTGGACTTCCAGGGAGATTCTCTCTTCAAGAACATCCTACAAAAGAAAGATTTTCTACTGACAGTCCACAGAGAATAAGCACTGAAAATTTCCTCATGCAATCAAAATCTGCTTCAGTTTGAAAACTAACTTATATTCTGGACTCTCGGTAACTCCTCTCAGAAACTGAATAGAAGACTGTCTGGCTGATGATGACTTATCATTGGAAATCAGTAGTTTGCTCCAAGGTGATGCCAAGTATTTTTTCCTTTCTTTCAAATCACCCAAACCCAGATGTGTAACCAGATGCAAATCCAACTATAATATTTTCAAATGATATCTAAATGTTAAGGGGATAAGCTCTCACCTGAATTAAGTGTATTAGAAAACTCACAGTTTTTGTCCCCAGTTTTTCCTCCTATGTGAATTTTATGCACCTTGACTCTCATGAACAGTAACAAGTGAAATTCAGGCTTGAGTTTTTCAAATGACCTAACTTCCATTCTAGACAGTATCATATTAATTCATATTTTCATTTAAGATATTTTAAAAAATTATCTTCACAGTTAAAATCATATATCTTAGGTAAGAAAGATGGCAGGCAAAAGACACTAAGCTGATGCCTACAGATAGCTCCAAAATAATGATAGCTGACCTAGACAAAAAAATGACTATTGTTGCACTAATTATTAAACTGCAAGTAGTTTTGTATTTCAGATTATTGTATTTGTTTAAAAACATTTATAATTTATAATTTTATTTAAACTTTAAGGCTTTTTTTTTCCTTCAGAAGAACACAAACCACTTCAGCTGCTCTTATCAGTACTGTTTTTAAAGTATGTGTTGAAGACAACAGGTAACCTAGTATTGATAATGTGAGGTAAAATTTTTTTGTAGCTACAAGCAAATCAATACATTGAAAAATAAGCATTGTAGCAGCAAAAGTGTGATTTGTAGTTTCACAAAGCTTGTAACAAATATGTATATTCTATGAGCTACAAAAATAGCTAAATATTTCATATCAATATCCTCAATTACATTTATCAGTGGATTGCAGAGATGCCTGTTACTGTGCATCACTAACATCTTGCTCTCTGAAGCTCTTCTCTTACACAGATAAAGACAAGGAATTACCTTTAGTTGCTGCTGTAGTTCACTGTTCAATCTGGCCAAAACAGTGTTGGTTTCCTTGTTACGTCTGATTGATGCCTGAATTGCCTTCTTGTCTTTTCCCACTGATCTGAGAAGATATTAGAAGTACTGTAATAAGTAATTTTGCCACTTAGCTGAACATCTCACTTATAGTCCCCATTCTTTAAGTGAGCAGAATCCTCTTTTCAAAATTTTTTTACTTGTTATACTGTTAAATTTTCCCACTTCTGTATGGCTTGATTAACCATGTTTGTTTGCATGGAAACACAGATATCTAAGTTTTATATATGCACACATAGTTGGTTTCAAAGATCACACAGCGCATTTTAAAAACTTGTCATTATCAACTTTCTGAAGGCCCATCACAGCGAACCACATTCATTTTCCTCCAAGTGACTACTGCAATAGACTAGTTTCATGTTAGGACACACAGACGGCACATTTTGGACTGTCCATAGCAAGCATTTAAAATTATATGCTACATCTTAATACTTCCACCACTTATTTCCAACATACTTGTGGAAGTTAAAGAGTTCACACTCCAAAATTCAAAATATCTTAAAAGTCTCCCAGCAGTAGCAGCTTTGGGATGACCATATTTAAAAACCAAAAACTTCTAAAATTGTTGAATTAATCTAAATTAAACACACTGAAATTGTTTGTAATTCCTGGAACAGAAAGTGTGTATGTTTAAATGTAAACTTTCCAGTAACAGATGTATTTATATACTTCTTGGGTTACCTAGGAATAGATGGCTGTGAAGCAAGAACAGCAGCTATGACACCTGTTTTCTGTGTATGTTCCTCAGCTTCAGGTCTTAGCTCATCTTCTGATTTTAATCTTCTACGAATAGGCTTCGGTGGTGGAGCAAGTGGGGTAGTGCCTTTACCCTGAAGAGGAAAACACAGCCCATTAATTCTCTGAAACTACATTTTATTTGGATTATAACCTGGTAGCTTGTGTTTCATATTTAGTTACTGAGGCAACTGAATTCACAGCCCATCAGGTATTTTCTGATGGAGATCTAGCTGCATTCTCATTTGGTCTGGAAAAAACCTCAACTACTAAATCCAGCCACATGGTGAAAGGCTAGGAATTTGCTTCACACTGACAAAGAACTGTTTCTGCAAGCAGAAAAACCACAGTACAAGTGAGTACTGTAAACACACAGCAACGCAGAACACGCTTTCCCCCCAGTAATTATATGTCTGTAATCAAATAAAAAGCTACTGTTAATCAAGTTCTGCACTAAACATTTTGATCTGTTTCAAAAATTTGAAAACTTACAAGTATCTTTTCTGCTGTCTCAAGAATAAATCTAATCATCATCATCTGCTGCAAAAATTCACCATACACATGCCTATTTGAAGCACCTACTAGGCTTAGAAAACTGGGTTCAAGTGGACACATATAAAGCTGCTGTTGCAAATCAAAACAAACATTTAATTTCATATACATCAGACAACTGCGCTTTGTTCCAAGGGTACTTTGCCTACCGCACTACTGGGGACATTTGCAGGTGCTTTGTCTTCAACTCTTCCATCTGCTTTGGCAACTCTAAGAGAACTTGCAGAATCAGAGGGCTTTTCAACCTAAAGGAATGTAAACTGTATTTAGAAATCTACTTCTTAACATATACTTCATTTGGCAACAACTGGAATGGAAACAAGTATGCTGTGTTCTGATACATGAATACAGTTAACACCTAAAATTCTAGTTCAATTCTCATTTAGAAACACATGTCATGAGGCACTGTATAGCACAAAAGAGTCTGTGGCCTGACCACAAACTGCTACAGCTGTTTCTGCTACTACAGTACCACCATTATCTATTTGTCAATGCCAAAGGTTAATCCCTCCAATGGAACACAATGTGACTGTTCCACATTGTCCTCAATGCAAAACAATCAGCAAGCTTAACTTAAGCAGTTTGCAGTGACATGTTGAGCTACCATAGCTGGTTTTGCAATGAGGTACATGGAGAGTGCTCAAATGGGGCTACTGACCTTCCTGAACAAGTGAAGCAAGACCATGCTGCTGACAGCTGGGACAACTTTAAAGCACAACAGGGACTTTTGCGAGTGAGGATGCAGAAGTGTCCCAGAGAACTTACAATCTGGATAAAAGCTACAAATTATCAAAGGAGAACATGAAGCAATTTCTGCAATAACTGCTAGCAATGACATTAATACTAATGCTTCCAAACTTTCAATTCCTATGTCTGTAGTAGGAAACAAGTTTTTTTAAAACATCTTTAATGACAGAAGAATGCCAGAGCTCTATTCAGTTTAGTTGTTTGTCCAATGACTTTGAAGAAAAGCAAATTAATGGAATTTTAGCAGATGTTTACAATACATGACAGTCATCTCCTTTATTAAGGCATGTCTTTTTTAAGACATTATTTTAAAATTACCAGCAAGTCATTTGGAAGACTGGCAAGGATTAGCAGAAGAAAGGTTTTTCCCTGTGCTGAGTCTCAAATTATGTGTATTACCAACACAATTATGTTTGTGCCCACGTATGCTAATAAGCATAAAAATCTTTTACATTACAATCAAGACCTGAGACGAAAAGAATTCCTCCTGCCTAGGCGTTTGGCAATTACTAAATAAGTGCAGCAGTGTGCAATGTAATTGCTTTCTAGAAATGGATTGAGACATCATAAAAGCCCAAAACAGAACAAAAAACCCAACAAACAACACACCACTGACAGAGAACAGCAGAAATATGTTTTAACAGTCTCATAACTGTTGGTGGTATTAAAGCAATTGACAAGATATTCCTTTCTACTCACCTGCAAGACTTCTGAGTGTGTTTCAATTTCATCTTCTTCCTCTTTGTTTACACCTGAAACAGCAAATGCCTCAAACTGGCTGAAGTCTGCAAAATTTGGCTGTTCTGGTATTTGCTGAGGTGAGGTACTGGTATGAGCTATTAGGCCATCAGCATCCACTGAGCGATGCACATGAGGACCTGTGCCCTGCAATAAAATAAAATATTAAGGGACAGAATGTTAAGGATTATTTGCCTTTTTAGTGGACAAAAATTGATGTACTATCAGTAGGACAACATGCATCTCATGCAAGACATACATGCAGAAATATTTAAGAGAAAGGAAGTTCAGATATGCTATTATCCAGGAAATAAGACCAAAGAGGGATGTAACGTAGCACTAGCTAGACTCATTCAACAATAAATATTTCTGCTGTGAGAGAGCCATTTGGCCTCTGGGGGCTTGATACAGACTTTTAGTCTAGTTTCACAGGGAAATGTGCTCATGTAATCACTGTGTGGAATATGTATGTCCTTGTACACTTCCTTCATCCCTTTAGAAAATTTCTGAATGCTTGTAGATGATTTCTGCATCAATGACTGACTCCAGTTGCTGGTAACTCAAGATTCTAACAAGTAGCTGCTGGTGAGAAACAACTAAAAAGCAATTTTATCTGTCCCATGTTGGAACTGTACAGCAGGTGAAGGGTTCAGCTGGCTAAGACAAAGAAAAAACCTTTTCAAGATGTGCTTTCTACCAAATCAGCTAACTGATATCACTCAGACTGCAACTGCAAAGATCACCAAGTCTGTGACAAGTGAAGAAGTGGAATCACTCCTTTTGGGGGCAGGTATATTATGTAAAGCTCTACCCTATGCCAGACAAATGGAAGACAAAGCCTTATTTTGCAAAACTTTGGAAAATGGCTCTCGCAGTCTTTGTTACAGCATATGCACTATACAGGAATAGACAATGAAATGTGAAAGGATAATTTTTCTCTCTTTCCCACAATTCAGAGCTCCAGAGCCACTCATTCCTCCTCAATACCTACCTTAATCCCTACCCATAGTTCCACTAGAAGCACTTATTTTATTTAGGAAATACTAACACTTGGCTGTAGTCTAGGTTTTGCCATCATTCACATCCTGGTGCTTTCAAAAATATGTCAAGCAATGATAATCACTTTAGAGATATATTAAAACTCAGTTACACAAAAACAATGCACCAAGTTAGAATATGATTTTTTTCGAAGTGACATCACCTGTGAAGGCTGTGGTCTTGGAGGCACTGCAGGCGGATAGGCAACAACTCCAGCCTGTTGCTGTCCTGTAAAAGACACATCACATTTGGCCACGATTGTTACTTTGTACATTACAGCGCTACTAAATTTTCTTAACTGTCAACACGAAGAAACATTGCATTTTGCCACATATTAACCTGTCATATTCGGGCCCATAATTGTAATTTCACCTCCTTTCAAACTGGCAAACAGACAAAACCAGGATTAATCAGAACAGGGATCTTGTACACACACGGTCATACTCTTCTGGTTTTAGTATCTTAGTCTTTAGGATTTTTTTACCCTCATTACAAGTTCTTAGTTATTTTCTCATAGTTTGTGATCCTGAATTTAAAAGTACTGACAAGTCAGAAGTCCAATAAAACTCCTTAAACAGAGCAGCAGAAGTGACTTTAATAATTTCCTTTTAAGTCAAATACTGAATACCCATCTTTAATACATGTGATTCCAAAGACTCCCCTTGAAAATTTACTGGCACATGCAATTCACTGGATGTGAGTGTACAACCAGAATACTATTTTCTGACTTTGCTTCCCACATTCATCCAAAAAACTACAATACCAGAATTCAGAATTGACTTTTAAATTAGCTACTTAAGTAAAGGGCAGTATAAATTTTAATACAAACAATATAGTAAGGATGACAACATTTGCAATTTTTTTAATTCAGAAGTGGTGCTTTAAAAATCAATATTCTAAATCATTCCTCAGAGAAAAAAGCACTGTCTGCTTCAGGAATACATGTGCTGAAAAATACTGTACATTCAGAACACAGCATATCTACCTGGGGTAACTGAAAAGGATCTGTTCATATCTAAAGATGACGACCGAGAATGAGAAGCGTGAGGCCTTGGAGGGGGTGGTGGTGGTGCAGTGTTATCTGGAGATGTTCCTGAATGTGATCTGCAAAACACATAAGCATCTGTAGTGATTTTAGGTGGCTACAGCAGAACTAAAAATCAAAAGTTCTTCAAAGAATACAATTAACAAAGTTTGACAGAGGTAAAACCCCCTGACTGCCAAATTAGTTTTAAACTTCCACTATTCTTTGATTTTACAACTGCTTTTATATTTCCATTTACTTAAATACCATTTATTCAAATTATTCTTGTATTATTACATGTAATTTATCGTTGGGAAACCAACGGCTTGATGCATATCTGAAACAATGACAGCTCAAGAACAGAGAATGTTAAATATTGTATTTCCATCCAAAAGATCGTCACTATAATTTTAAAGATGTAGTCAACATCCTGTTTAGGTTAAATGGGGTAAGTTTAATTTCATTAAAGTTTCTCTTGGATCTGCCTCCATGTATATTGAGCTCAAGAAGTATCACAATGTATGAGATTGCAATTTAATTCTCTGCCTGAAATTTTCCAAATCTATACACTTGGCACAATCTTCAGAAATTTGGACTCATTCTTAGGTAGGATCACCATCTAGTGGATATCTGTTGCAAATTCATGGAGAACACAAGCACAAAGGATAGAAGGATAAATTACTGCACTAAGTGCCATTTAAGTGTGATTTATTGTATACAGAACTTTTGTACAACTTCCTTTTAAAACCAGTTTGCAGAAGCTTCCTAACTAGTCTAATTTGAACAAGACACATTTATTGAATCACTGACCTGAATATAGCTGCTTCTTTATTCAACTCATGATAAAATCTTTTCTATGACTGACCTCTGCAACATTTTTCTACAACCATTGTAAAAAGTATACTAGGAGAGGTAAAGGGTACCCAAGTTTCACACAAAACCTGGAATTCCTGAATATTTAAGTCCAGGCACAAAGCTGAGTTATCACAATAGAAAAGTTTATTTTTTTAATATATTCTCTACGGCAATGCCTCTGTAATACTGTATAACTCTCCAGCTGATGAAATTAAATCTAATTATACTGACTCCTTGGGTCATCCCTCTAGCTAGTACAGTAAAAAAAAAATCCAAACACAAGCGGAATTAAAAATGGGAGAAAGTGGTTTAAGGAGAATTCCAAAGTATCATTATCTGACACAGCCATGTCAGTTTTTGCTATGTGAATTACAAAAAAAGTAGTCTTGACTAATGGTAAGATTAAGTACAATGTTATTCAGTGGAAGGAAGTAACAGAGTAAGTAGGACAACAAATTTCCTGTGTGCATACTGCCACAACTACCAGGTCAGGACAGAAGCTCCCTGTGCCTTAATGTGGGAACTCATCAGAAAGCTTCACTCATCTACACAAGTTCAGCAAGAGAACCTAACCCAAAGTCAAAGAGTTGAAACCATCATGTTGACAGTACAAAAACACACGTAAAAGCATGACAGAATCACATTTTCCATTAAGTAACAATGCAGGAAAGAATCTTTCAAGTTGCTGTACTGACAGGCAAATGGAAATCTTTCTTTGCTATTGAAGTCACCCTAATTATTTTTGTTTTGAAACTTACCCCTGAAACTGATTGTAAGATGGTTAATGATGTAGCTGGTTTTAATCCTATTCAGGCAGATTTAGTGGGAACAATTAGCATCAGCTAGTACAATACATTCTCTCATGTGAAATGATGCAGTTGTTGGTTTTGTGCTTGCATAGCTTTCTCCAATCCCTTAATTTACACTGGGCCTATGACTGCCCTTTGTAAGTCCATTATTAAAAGAGATGGAGTTACTGCCATGGTATTCCTAATTTGTGCTTAATTCTTCTTTTAGGCTATAGTGTCATAAGCTTCTTCTCCAATAATCCTAAATGGGTATTTTTAAAAATACAAAAAATTGGTTTCAAGTAACAGCATGGTCTCATGTGCTTACATTCCCGTGTGTTTAAGGGGAAAGTATTAAGATTCGGACTGAATGTGGAGCTTCACATGGAGCACTTGACTGGCCAATCTCAAATTTTTAGATAACTTTCCTTTTTTAATTTTCACTTTGCACACTAACAAAAGCAACATACATTGTTAATGCATTAGAAAACAGACTGTTTCCAGATTCCTGAGTGTTAAAGTTAGGAATCTGTTTTGCCACCATTTTATAAGCTAGTTGTCAAATAACCAGGAGCTGAGAACAGGCTTTTTTAAACACCTTTTACTTGGTTTTTTTCAGTTGCTACTCTACTGACCGTTGCCGTGTTACAGCATTTCCAATTTGCTCCGGATCTGAAGTGTAAGAGTCCGAACTGCTGTAACCATCTGCTGGGAAAAGAAACTACAGTTTCATATTTGCTTCGCATCATTAGCATACCCTAACAGACAGAAGTAACAGATAATTTCAAATATCCAATTCCTTTTGTTACAAAAATGTGTATGTCCTTGTATTGCTTCCCTGTAAGGTATCATCTAGTCAGGATTCAAAATCCTCAAGTCTGAATAATTGAAGGACGCAATACAAACCAACTCCACCCACCCAACACTATCAGTTGTTGGTTACTACTGGCATGTACTGAAGAATAAAGAACAATGGTAATGATGTATTTAAAATACAAAACCTAATTTTTAAACACTTGATATTCCATCACTTCAACAATGTAGTGAACAAGAGTAAGGGACATACAAGGAAAAAAAAGCAAGGGGCAGAACATGCCTGATTTTAGAAGTGCTGAAGGACTGTCACCAACCTCAGAAATCAGAAAAAGGAAAGGGTATGTACAGAACACAGATTAATGCAGTTGCTTTGCTACTACTGTAACTTCTGTACCTCCAAGTCTGGTGGTCAACCTTGTTTTGGACTGAATCTTTTTTAAAACATTCAGCTTTTGATTAAGGAAACCTACAGAAATGAAAGATGCTATTAAAGCATCATAGTCAGATTCTCAAGGACACCCTTACCCTTAGAAGCTCTGCAAAGCTTGAGGGTATTTTCCCCAGAAATGAGGAGCCTCACAAAAATCACAAGATGTATATGGAATGAAGGTAGATAGAAAAATTCACCTCGGGATAATTTATCACAAGGGCACCAGGTAAATCAAAGTTCAAGGTGGAAGTCACTGGAGCAAAGGGACTCAGTTGATTTGTTACCAGTGAAGAGGAAAATTCTACTCAAAAACATTAAGACTTTTCTGAATTACCCACTTTGAAAGGATTACTTTAACCTCCTAGGACACACAAGTTTTCAAAAGTGGTAAGACACGTTGAAGAATGTGTCCAGGCCACAGAAATGAGAATCCTGCAGAGAAGACTCTCCTGATCAGCAAGGCACATTCTTACCTGTCACATTTTTGATACCTTTTCTCCATAACACTGCAGGTACATAGTGCTTATATCTTACACTGCAATGTGGTTTGTTTTATTTCACTATGTTCTTCCTCTGAAGGAAAAACACTCTATTAAAGATTAAAAGATTAGACTACACTCAGATAAGGAAAAGGGAGCACCAAAAGGCTCTTGAACTTCGATCCTGCATACAGCACTAGTTCCACATTCAAAGATGTTTGCTCATTCTTTTGCATCAGAAAACTTTTTAGTAAAAATAAAACTGCTTGAAAAGTAAAACTCAGACATGGTCAGGACACTGGTTAGAACAAAGTGTGCCACTGAAACAGAGTTCAAGAGAAAAGCAAAACGTATTGCAAGATGGTATTTTCTGAATTCCTCCTGTATTATAAACGGATGAAAATACTTCTGGTCTTAATAAGGCAAATTATTTAAAAGAACGACTTCTTGAAACTTTATTTTTACTGAAGAAAAGTTCCCAACTTGAAGAAAACAAAAAAAAGAATCTCAGAAAGACTCCAGAGATTCATTCAGGCAACATATAATCCTGGACCTCTCTTAATATTAGACAAGTGGACTAATCAAATCAACATAATGCAACAGGCTTTGGGCACAGAAGATACTGGAAATTGAAAAGGCTATTAGAAGGAAATAAACATTTGAAAAGCTGTACTAAAAATGGAATGTCTGTAGCATTTGCTTAGTAGCTAAACCAGATGAGAATTTCCTGGAAATTGTGGTCAACACATTTTCACTCTTTAGAAAACATGTTACATGGCTCTGAGAAAGAACAATCAAATGCTTCTTAGAGAACTCCACTTTATCTACATTGAATTTTTCATTCTAGGATTGAAAGAGAGAATAGGAAGATGGAAAAGAACTGACAAAAATAATTTTCTTGAGCACATAGGGTAGGAAAACAACTCCAGTGACATCAGTAGAACTTTCATAATTAATACCTCTAATACATACTCTATATCAGAAATTCTTAGGATAAGTTTATCTCATTTTAGAGCTGCTACCACTTTCCTTCACTGAGGGATATATCAGATCTACATTTTGTGTAATGTAAGAAATGAGACCAGAAAGCACTTTGATACTTACTAACTGTATTTCCAGACGTAAATTTTACAGATGAACTAATTTTATTTTCTTCTGGGAGATCTGATGGTTTCACAAGTAGTGGACTAGTAGGGTTAGCATGATCTAGAGGGAAAAAAGAAATCTAGATAAATGAACTTATTCAAACTAGCCTTTATTTCTGGCACGAAAAATTTACACTGGTTTTCTGCCCTTATCTAAAGTGCTGCACTCAAGACTAAAATTGTATTTTAACTCAGAAATAACACTATTACAACGTAAAACACCAATTTCTCAGCATTAAGAGCTGTGAAATTTCAGCTATTTACAAGGCCAAAGAAATTTTAAAAGAAGCGTGTCGTCAATACTATTTATTCACCTATGCTGAAGACTCTGCATGAGTTCATGACTTTGGAAATACTGGCACACAATTGAAAACTAAGACACCCCCCTCTATTCCTTTAAGAAAATTTATCAAACCACCTTGCTTATTATTGACCAGAGTAAAAAAAGGCCTGCCAATATTCCCAAATGCTTTCAAGTTTCAAAATAATAAATGCAGTATTTCTGACCACAGAAGAACAAGCTTTATGAATGCAGGTTATGATCTCCATCTCCAGTTTCCTTCAGTATTTAACAAGGAAACCCAGACATTCACCTGTAGGTCTTATAATGATGCTGAACCACTCTCCAAGAAACATTCTGCTAGAGATGGTAAAATCTCACTGTAGCAAATGGCCAATTCAAGCTCTGCACTTATCTGAACAGCAATTCTTAACTCAGTAATGATGCTCGTTACAACTCCAGATTTATTCATCCTTGGTGAAGGAGAAAAGTAAGTACATTCAAGGAAGTAAGGCCAACTCTAACTGTATGGAACTTTCCAAATTAGCAACAGAAAATGTCCTACCACTTCCAGTTCTTTTAAGCTCCATTTCCTGCATGTGGATTTTGCTTGGAGTCATTCTTATAGGAACTGGGTGCACAATTGCAGTGTCCTGTGGAAGAGATCACAGTTAGGTCAACCTAGCTTAAATCACTCATAAAAGAGTCTCTGACAGCGAGTCTTTGACATGTGCAATGTCAATTCTTAACAAAATTTCACAGATTTAGTTTATTTGCACAGTTCCAGGAAATTGAATATACCCAGGAAATCAAAGCTCTCTAAGCTGTAGACTCTGTAATGTTAACTTAGCTACTTATAAGGGCGCTACAATATGTTTCTACTAACAAGGTAACTGCAAGTAGGACCTGAATTTTACCAGCTTTCCACCATTTCTAGCATATCAGTACTCTAGTATTCTGAGCACTTGTTAAAAAAAAACAAAAACCAAACCCAACAATTTAAATCTTGACTTCTCAGCTTTACTCAGAAAATAATGGCCTCTCTAAATAGTATGAGTAATGCTCAATGAAATAGGTACTTTGTAGTAATTTCAGACATCTTCTGGTGTCTTTAAAATAGCAAAAATCTAAACATCAGTATAATAAGCTCTAAGCTTCTAGAAAAGCATTGGCCTTACACTTAGTCATTCAGACAAGGATTTGTGTTTAAATGAAAAGGATTGTCTATAAAGTGCTTTAGTTTGAACACTGACAGCAGACAGCTTAAAAAAATAACCTCAAAACTCAGAAGCAGACTAAAAATAGGGCCATGGCTGTCTGAGGTTTTTTACTATAATGCATATTCAAAATATATGAATGGGTGGGCCAATGACAGCACAAGAACACCCCCAGATTATATTATATTCTATCCTAGAAATAAGAAGTTTCAAAACTACCTTTGTATCAGAAATTTAATTTGTTCTGACTATTAAAGTAGCTCAATTTCACTAGGTGTAATACATCTACATTGGTATTTTCTGAAATTATTTCAATTCACTACCCTTGCTGCAAGCAAAACCACTTTCTAGTCACATCTCAAACATTTTTGTTGTAGGAAGCTTTTAGGAGTAGTTACTTCTTTAAAATATACTGCTTTTTCTTCCCTCTCTAATGAGATTATCATGCAAAGATCACTTTTACTGTGGCTGCTTCAGACCTCCACTGTACTCTAATGTGCAGCTGTACAGAAGTCACGCCTCAAATAGTTAAATGGATTTTATATAATTTACATCATTAACCTAATTTTACATAAACAACATGTTACCAACTTTGACTTACAAAAGGCATACTGTGCTGCAATACTAAGGGACAGATGCACTGTTTTACTCTTTCCATTTATGTTTTACCTCCAAAGCTAAAACATACCTCCAAAGCAGCTACTTTTCCAACTAAAAAAGACCTGGTCTGTGAATTTACTCTTTAGACAGTTATTAACAACTGCTCAAGAAAGCTGTTTTTCTCTTCTCTGTGGAACCAGTTGTTCCATAAATCATTCCTATGCATCACTGCTGAAACTGCTAAAACAAAGTCTGCCATCAGCTAACTGAAAATTTGTCATCATTTGTTCTTATTTTAGTATTGAAAACAGAGACTTTAACCCCAAAGTCTGTTACCCTAGCAAGTATCAAAGATGCTCACCAGTCTTTTCTAAACTATATAAGCATTTCAAGAAAAGAACTCAAGGATGTGATCAGCCATAAAAAAATTTTGCATTCCCAGTGGATTTATCTATATACATACACACAAACACATATACTCTATATAAGAGTTTTTCATACACCATCACTGCTCTACTTTTTAGATTACCAACATAATGAAAAAATTCAAACCTCAGGTTTCTGCCATCTGCTAATTATGTGTGAAAATAAATTACTGTCTTATTGCAGAAACAAGACAGTGATAGTCAAGCAATTATACATAGCAAGTAACAACTATGAACTAATTTACATCATGTTTATCTCATTAAAACATAAAAATCCAGTATATTTGAAACAAAAACCATCTCAGATGAAAGAGGGCTGGTTTTTGCTTTAAGTAGGACATTTTCACTTGTTTTAAATGTTTATTAAAGGTTAATTCTGAGCATGAGGAACAGTGCAGTTTGAATTCTAGCTTACAGCATCTAGAAACGCTATTTCTAAATGAACATCAGTGTTAACTTTGGGACTGGAGCACTGATGTATTGAAAATTATGTATATTCATGTATTCTATCTATTCAGAAGTGACAGGTTTAATACTAAGAGCAGTTAAATGTGTATTATCTGCACCTATTATATTTTGTTACACAATCAAATGGACACCAACACTGTAATTAATTAAATTAAAATGGACGCTTGGTGCTAATTAAGTCATAAAAAAGCAGGATGAAAGCAGCAGCTAAATACTGCATTTCTAATACATTTCAGAACTGCTTTAATGTCACATGCTGTAAAGCTTAAAACCAGCAGAACTTGAAACACTGTAGTGTATTTCTGGCTCCCAAACTTGGCAAGATATTTAAATACATAATCCTTCAGAGCACTCCTCACTGAGTAAAGCCTTAGAACACCACAGGTTTAGCTGGAGAGATACTGAAAGCCTTATTAATAAGTAACTTGGTAAAAACATTTGGAATATGAAACACCACACCCATAAAAGCCCAGTAGCTTTTTTTTTCACAGCAGTTGGCACTGGTTTTGTGCAAATCAGGCTCTGCAACTCAGAAAACCCCAAAACAACACTGAAGACAAAATCTACAACAGAACTTGTTTATCATAGGGAGTGGCCCTTGCATCAACTTGCACTTTTTTAAAAAAAAACCCATTATGTTTAAATTCTTCGTGTATGACATATTTTGACAGAAGTGTTGCATTAGGTCAAAATCAACAGGAAAAGCATTCTTTGCAATCACAGATTAAACAAGAGCAGTACTAGAAAATTTATATTCCGAAAATAAGCAAACAAGCTATTTGCCACCATTCCCCAAAAGCAGTCCATGGAATCATGCATAACAGGTAAATACAATGAATGGAAATTCAGTGTTAATAAAATTAATTTCAAACAAGCAAGCTAAGTGATTGACTTACAGGATCAGCTGGTGCAATGTTAGAATCAAATTGGGTCAGAGTTTGTGAGCTTGAAGAGCGTTCGCTAAATGTCTCCCACTGCTGAACAGACAGAGGAGAGAAGTCAGCATGATGAGGAAGATGAGAGTAAAAGATCACTGAGGAGATTTAGCATAGTAGTTCAGAGGTTGCACTGGAAAGAACCATATTTGCACAAGAGAATACTCCACTTGGGAAGCACACTAATATATATACATGTATAAAGTAATCCTATTTCTGAGATTGTTGTGGAACCAAGTTTGTTATCAGTCTAATATCAATCTTTATATTCACATTTTGTAATGAAGATACAGGTGCAAAGGCAACCCAGAAGTACCTTCAGAGTTCATGCTTGCCAACGAACATCATACAAGTAAAAGAACTGGCTAAGCAGTTCATATAATTTAGAGATAAAAATCAGAGACACGTTGTGTGCATTTGTACCCATCAAATCCACAGAAAGGTTCCTCAGCTCTGTAGCTGCTAAGTTTCAAACTTATTTAATAAATGCTGATTTTCTTACAAAATCCCAGATAAATGAGCACTCAGGAGAGTACTCCAATCACACCACTTTAGCTTGCCAGTGCAACCCCTGAGGAGTGATTCTACGCCATAAAAGAGCATTTCCACAAGACTAAATCACTGACAAGGCAAAGAATTAAATCCAAACACACTGTTGATTGCTAAAAGCAATTCAATCTCTGAACAATTTTATAAGATATGGGCAATGCTGTATCAATACATGACTGTCAAGAATCCTCATGTAAACCGAGTAAGTTATAGCCACAACTGGATCAACAAAACATTGAAGTACATAAAATTAATCTGTGATCTGGAAACCAGATTAAAAAAGTCACAAAGAGAATGCTAAACCTCTTATATTTTGGTAAAATAACAAGTAAATATTAAGCAAGTTTTAAACACTACAAATACAAGTTTCAAAAATTAAAAATACAAAATTTTTAGCACTCAGAAAATTTGACAAAAAATTATGTTTGTTATAGTTGTGGACATAACTTGGGTGTTGGACTCTATGACCCTTGGGGGTCCTTTCCAACTCAGAATATTCTCTGTGTCATATTCTTGTCCCATGTCTATAGGTAAATCAATCTAAATGATCCCAGAAGACACAAAACAAACTATATGGTGCTAGCCAACCTAATCTCATGTTCTCCTCTGCACCAAACTACATTCAGTGAACAGACTGTATTGGAAGCAAGTCTAAAACAGTTATTTCAGAAATAATTTCTTAAGGAAATTCCTAAATAACTGTTTACAATCAGATTAAATGACATTCAGAAAAATATTAACTAAATTTGTAATTGCTGTCACGTGTGGTAAAGCTTCTTGTAGAGAAAGAGCTTTGTCTCCTCACTTAAAACTTATAAATGAGGGCAAACATTATGGAATTCTATTCATATGAGGGTGGGTTTCTTTTCTGGTTATTTTTTGTTGTGGTTTTCTGTTGGTTTGAGGGTTTTGTTTGTATTTGTTTTTAACACAAAACTACCCTCTTCATGGACAGAACCTAACAAAACCTTTTGAGTAAGGATTCCCAACTGTTCTGTCCCTGTTTAACACTCCCTGTATTAAACAGTTCATCTCTGTGTCACTCCACCCCTTCATGAAGAGGCAGCATTCAAATTGTTTGGAGCTCTACAAACCTGTTAGTGAGCCAGTTTTTACTAAGTCAGAAATTTAACTGCCAAGTTCTGCCAGCCTTTCTCCTGATTTGGCCTCTTGCATTTGCACAGCTCCTCATTTTCATGAAACATATTAATATTTATCTTAGGTCTACCACTACCCTTCTAAACTTGATTTGGCCAGTGGCTTCCCAGTTACTAGTGAGACTGGCAAACATACCATTTCATTGAAGAAATATTGTTAATTGTTCCAAAAATTCCATAGGGCACACAGCACTTATCTTACAGTTAAGATAAATGGTAAAATATTATTTGTTACAGATGGATGCTTAATCTCTTTTACCACCCTGCTCTGAAGCCAAACTACAGGTACCTTTATTACTTGTCCTTGGGCTCCCTAGCTTTGGAGGATCTGAAGTAGCTCTTAAAACATTGGTTTATTCTAAGCATTGGTTTATTCTAAGACACAGACAGATAAATACCAACACCTGCTCTAGGAAATATGCTGTTGTGTTCTGCCCTGAAATTCTACCAGAAGCCAGCTACTGCTAATTCCCCTGTTAACAGAAAGGTAAATATATTGAGAAACTACTGGACTGCATCTCAAACACTGCAACATTTAAAAGCATTGACAGGGTAAAACTCATGCTAGCTAAAGCTGAAGTATTTGTTCTGTCAAACTGCAAAAATGTTTTTAAATTAGTTTCAAAAGGTTAATTACTAGAAACTAAAACTCACAGCAACCTGAACCACTATGAATAGGACACCAAGGCATTTGAAACAAGGTCTAACAGTTGTGAACTTAAAAGCAAATCACCATATCTGTGTTAAAGCTAGTATGAGAGCTGCATGACACTTGACAGTTGTCAACAAAAAAATTGTAGTAGGCTTTTCTGTTATTTTAAGCTTTGAAAACTAAGTGCTCAGCCTTGAGACTTAGATGGAAAAGAAATCTTAAGTAAGAAAGAAGAGATGAGTGAATAGATGAGAATGTGAAGCATGTAGTATATCCAAAGTTAGGCAGATGTTCATGTTGCTCTTTATTCTGAAGTTTTAAACTGATGCCTTGGTCTATACTTGGGAGCCTCCAGTAACTGGGCCTGGCAACTGCATTCTATAAATCAACAGTGAGCTAGAAAGAAGAGAGTAACCAACAGCTTTGAGACTAACAGAACGAGACTGCCTGGAATGACAGCTAATACAAGGATGCAGAGCTTTTACAAGCAATTCATTTGTTGATGATCCTTATAAGAGGTTGAAAGAGGAAACAATTAGACTGGTGCCTGCAGCAATATAGGAAATTTTTTCATGGAATTAAAACCTTGAGGACTTTGACCTGACTCATGCTGAAAAGAAAATGCCAAGAAGAAAGAAACATGCACAACACCACATCTGAAAAATCAGGAATTCCTTTGGGTTAGAACAAAAAACTAAACATTTAGTTCAACTCTTATTTTAGTATAGTTAGTATCCAGTAGTATAGCTACTGTGAGAATTTTCCAAACCTCTTAAGCTATAGTAGACTTTCAAAAAGAAAATGCCACCTTATTTCATGTGAATGGATAGTCAGTTTCATAAGTCAAGATTCTGGCTGACAAAATGGTAATTCACTTTGTTGCACTAATGCAATTACCCTATTCAATGGGTTTGAGTTGCATTAGATACTGAAGGAATCTGTTCAATTATGATGCAGGTACGAAATGATTAGCTTATTAAATCTTTATTGAAAACAGCAGGGAATGTGTCTGGGCAAATTTTAATACAGATGCAGACATTTGCAGTTTTTTAGCAACAACTGAATGAATCTGCTCCACCTCCCTCTTAAAACACAGCTTCCTACTAGCAGTCTGAGTCACTCTGTCAAACAGAACAACTAAGAATCACTAAATATTGTCCAACGCTTTTTAGTTTGGTAAGGATGTGACTATGAGACTAGCTTTGCCTTTACAAGGAACAGCAGACTTTATAAAGTCCTTCCCTGTTGAGAAATCATGGAAGTTTCCTCTGCTCCTAACTTTAATCCTAAAAATGTGCTTATTTTCTGCTTCATGCTAATTTTCCATTGGTTTGTCTAAATCTTTTACTATAAATTTTCTATTCACTTGAAGTCTAATGAAGAAAGAAAAAGAACCACAAAAAACTCTTTTAATAGAAGGCAATACGCAGCTACTGACAGAACTATCTTACACGTTAAAACAAGTTTTCAATTGTTATTGAGTCACAGATAATAAAAGTTTTCAAAAAATAATTTCATTCTTTTTTCCCTTTTTTCCTTTCTCATAAGGAAAAGTAAGCCTACATCATCTTTGTACATGGCTGCAGTCAGAACGGGATCTGAAGTAGCTCTTAAAACACTGGTTTATTCTAAGTCAGAGGCAAAAATGTTAAAAGAGTAACAAGAAAAATCTAGGAATCAATCCTTTACAGGCCTTTTAAGCAAAGGACATTTGTGGGGAAAAAAATAATATAAAAAATACTGCTTGCTAACTTTACTTTCAAATTCTGACAAAATACAGCTCTACTGCAGAAGACTGCTTATATAACATATATGCTCAAGTATGATGAAGCAGAAGTATGTAACAGTAGCAATTAAAGATTTAAATAAATTTAGCCCATGGCTGGCTTCAGATCCTACTAAGTCTCTGCTTCTGAAAGAGGGTCATGACTTCTCTATGTTACTGGTGATATTTCAGCCTCAAATCACCCCCAGAAGTAAGTCTCAATGTCCAGATCTGTCAGAAACTTATGCTGTAGTTTAGCCAAAGTGTCTGCTAAAAGAAGTTCTTCAGAGGTAACAAAAAACTCCAACCAAAAACATGCCCTAAATGCAAAAAATTAGGAATTGATTCAAATTTTCCAAAACATGTTATGAGATACATTTTGTGATTAATATAAAGCTTAACTACCATTAATAACATTTTAAATAGTATTGCACAATGAGATAGTAAAACCAGAATGAAAACTTTTTTTTTTTTTTTTGCATTTTAACACAGAACCTTCTTGTATCTATTGTCATGCTAACTGTTTCATGATTTGTGATCAGCAATTCACTTATGACAAATTATGGACACACACACACAATTTACTTATTGACTGGCAGTGAAACAACTCTTAGATAAAAGTGCTGACCTCACTGCTCTGATTCAATTCTGGCCAGGTCTGGTTTAGGGATGGCATTGATGGAGACTTGCTTGGAGGTGCTTCTGCTGGAGAGCCAGAGTAACCTACCTCACCAGTCTGTTCCCCAACTTCTGAAACGATAGGAATCACTATGAACAAAAATCAAAAATTGCATTCACTTTATTTTTAGAAGAGTTGTTCACACCTCATGGAAAGTACAAAGTACCCTTTAATTTAATATTTTTCAAGTAAATACTTAGCAGCAGACAAAACCCAAAAACTCTCATTAAGTTAAATACTGTAAAAAACTTTTTATCAGGTACTACTCTTATTTTAAGAATGTTTCTTAAAAACAGACTTTGAAGATAACTCTGTACCATCCTATCCTCCCAGTACTCAGCCTTTAAGCAGCTTTTTCAGATTTTGTTTATATATATAATTAAACAGTTTTTCTTACAGCATGAGAAAATAACTTCACACTAGTGTTTATTACATCATATCCTGCACTGAGCATTTCATCTTACAGAATCAAATACTTCCTTATATGAAAGGTCAGAGCAAAACCAGTATCTCAATGCAAATACAAAAAAGTATGACAACAGATTAAGAAAATCATTCCCCCTTAGACTAGTCCCCAAACAAAATTAGTTTCAAGCCTCCTTACTAAAACAGTGGTGTTTCCATTCACATTTTGCAAATTGAGTAAATCTAGTAGCTGTCACATTGCTACTGTCCTTTGGCACTGTTCAGTTTTCTCTTGAAGTAAATCTGAACAGCAGATCAAACATTCTGTCTAACACAGTATAAAATCCTGCTTACAATGTCTCCTATTCTAGATATCACAATGCAAGCTAAAGCATTAAGACCCTCACAAAACCTGAAAGTTCAAATTACAACTGCACAGTGTACAAGCAACAGAAACAATTGAAAAAGTGACTGATAAGTAGTGAGACATATTAGCATGATGTCAGCAGTCACACAGAATTAAACTCCAAACAAGACAAAATACTAAACAAAAAGTTTAATTAAACTACCATTAGAAAAGACTGCTTCATGGGTATGTGATTGAAGATGATTGTCACAAGAGTATGTTGTATCAAAACCTCTTTGAAATGTACAAAATTTACTGGTTTTAGGTTCCTAAAGAGCTGAACTCTGCAGCCTTCTCTTCTGCTAAGACACGACAATTTTCTGCCTGCTAATTTTCATTTAGAATAAGCTAATAACAAATCCAATGTCAAACTGAACTGAAAACACTTGAATAGCCAGTGGTGACCACCTGTACCTCTGAAAAGTAACAACCGATTATTGCCTCCAGAGATCTGCCAGGGACAGCAAAATACACAGCCAAAAACTGAAGATCAAAAAGAAATTAATTGTGCTGAGGTCAGATGTAACTGCCGTGCTACTACCATGCAAAAAACCACACACTGAAACCAGCAACTCTTCAGTTTCAAAGGTTACGTAAACATCCTTTAAATAGCCAGATGTGAGGCTGTTTCCATAACATTTACAAAATGTTTCCAAAATTGTGCCGCACCTAGCATCTTGAATTGTTTCCATTTAGGTAAAGCAATATAAATAGGTTACATTGAGGTGTCAATGTTACCAACTAGTCAAGCTGACATGCAGTGGTCATTGCAAACAAAGTAATAAACTAAGTCCAAAATATAACAGTGGCAATATTTTGGAAATACATATCACATGTTAATTGCTCTGAAGTGTAATAAGAGTAAAAAGTTTCTATTAAGTTAAAAACCTCAAAATTCTTGTTTTTCTTACAGTATTCTATATAACTGAACTAATTTCCAGTGTTAAACACAAAGTCAAAAGATAAGGCTGAAAATTATTATGGACAGACTATGTAGCTACCTGTAAGTCAAAGAGTTCTGCAGATATCTACACGAAACACACCTACAACACTCTATGGAAAAATTTAAAGGTTAAAGTCATTGTGTAAGACATAAGGCATGACAGATTCTTTTTATTTACAAAGAAATGGCATTGTGGCACCAACCCAAACAAAAATTCAGAGAGAAGTAAAACTTGTTTTTCAGCTTTTGTAAAGGTTGATAGCTTTTAATAACTGAGATAAAATTGAGTTTGAAGGAATTACAATTCTGTAGAGATGTACTGCTCTACTAGAAAAAATGACCAACTACACAAATGCTTAATTATACAGTAAGTCTGTGCCATGTGAGAGAAACACATATCTCTAGTTATGAAACCAGATGTAAAGCAAGATCATATCTCAAACAGGTTTGGAACACCTGCAGCTGGTCACATACTGGATTCACAGGGCTGATGAGGGAGAGGCTGTCAGAGGAGCTCAGGAGATGTCTTCCTTTGCTGGCTGAACACAGCCCAGAGGGTGCAAGGAGCCCTCTGCTACTCCTTCTTCTGCTGGCCACTAGCTCAGAAGTCAAAATGGAAAAACGCAGTACTATTCAAGTGCAGAGGATAAGTGAAGAAGAATAATGGGAAACTTTCTAACAAAAGAACAGGATTAATAATGGCACTGTCAATGCTTTTGAAATAAAGTTTGCGATCTTGCACATGGGTTTAAAAGACATTCAAGGAATTAATCTTCAACAGTTTGATAACACATTATTCATACTGAGGCATGCCAGCAGAAGATCATCAGCCATTTCTTTCTTTGAGAAAGAGTTATACCCATGCAAAAAGTGTACTGAAAAAGACACTCTGGTGTCATACTTTAGTTTCTATTTCTAAGACGATTTTGGAAGAAAGCTTTAATGAAACACAACTTTTACAGGAACTGAAATGAAAAATTATTACCAAAATTTAACTGCTTCATCTTTCTAGGCTGATTTACAGTTCTTAAGATGAATTCCTGTAATTCATCATGCCCAGTAGGCAAAGCTATCACTAACTTTTAAATCAGTAAATGTACGCTGTTGTAACTAAACACAAAACTATAGCCACATCAATAACTTCATCTGAAGTACTTTATTCAACATAGACGTTTTGGCAATAAATCATGTTACATGCTAGATAAGATCAGCTATTTCCAATGCTGCTGACCCAAATAAATAAAATAAAATAAAATAAAATAAAATAAAATAAAATAAAATAAAATAAAATAAAATAAAATAAAATAAAGCTAATTGGATAAAAACCCACAAGTTTGCAAGAACTTCAATTTTTCATTGTAGCTTTTAATAACCACAGATTAAAGTATCAGATTTTCCTATTTTTTAAGCTTACATAGCAAGGTAAACTTTTAACATTCACTAGAACAGGCTAACTTCCCTTTAATACCAAAGGGAAAAACTTCTAAAAGCAAGTTGCCTGTAAAATGAGAACAAAAAACATATACACAATATTTCTGGTTTAGTGTCTGATGTATAAAGTTTCCAGACAACTTTAAGTGAAATCTTATACCAATAACAGATCAAGACAAATATAGCTGTTTGGTGTGGAGTTTTGGGGGGTTTTTTAGTGTGTTTTTGGGGTTTTTTTAGAAACAATAGTTTATACAAATAAGTGTTATTTCACTTCCTACCAAGATTTTTTGCTTGATCACCACTTTAACACAAAAATGGAGAGAATGGAATGGTTTTTGACATTTGCTAGGTTTTAGCCCAATTAACTGCAGCTATTTCTCACAAATGTCTTCATCATAGCAAAATGCTTACTCATACTGAAAAGATTTCAGCAGCAGCTCTTTTTAGAGACAACCTACTCCCACAGAAAATAGGTTCATTATTAAGGCAGAGATAGTAAGAAACACAGTATCTAGTTTAAGAACTCATCCACAATTTTGAGATTAAAGTCTCAGCCTACAAACACAGTATGAAAAGAGTTCCCTTGAAGTATTTAGTGAAAATAAATTTCTAGCAAATCATAGTACCCGTGCACTCAGAATATAACCTGACTTTCCAAGCAAAGACTGCTTGTTAAAAAGTAATCCAAAGCAATTTTAGAATACTCAGTTTCCTTTATCTATTTTAAAATAGAAAAAATGAGATGGTCACAGACATCCTCTTTTTAAAATGCCACTTTAACATGGAACGGTAGTTTGTTTTTCAGTTACGGGACTAAGTTTTTGGCACATATTAACAAGGAGATCTCATACATTCAGTGTTTTTTCTGGGAGTACCAAAAGGTAAAAGGCAATGCACAGAACAACTAGGTGCCCAGACAATGAAGGATAAATCTGCTTACAAGTCAGGAGGTGAATTTCAAAAAAAAGGGCCTGTGGTACTGATCCTGCATTTTTAAACACTTATCCGGCCCTTAGCATTGAATCTGGGAATATTTTTAAAGTACCTTTGATACTTAGAAACTCATATCATATTTTCATAAATGAGGGTGAGTAGAAAGCATACTCATTTGAAAATGAGTCTAAAGTATAGGTGGCTTGGGAAATTGAAATACAACAGCTGGTCATGAATAAAAGCCATACTGTGACAATTTTGTTTTCCTTAACCTTTAAAGGACACAGTCAGTATTTCTAAATGGAATAATGTATGTGTACTTCTCCTAAATAACTGCCCTCTACAGAATTATGTATATGGTCAAATTAGCTTTGAGCAGTAAAACTTCTAAAACTTGTACAATGCTTTAGTTCATATTGACAAGTGCTTTCTGTTCATGCAAACATGTGTCTGCTGTAACAATTAGACCATAATTTTAAAATACTGACATTTGTGTTGAACCCGTATCTTACCCGTTGAGTCTTCCAAATCAATCAGTTTGGGCATTAAACTTTCAGGTAACTTTTCTGGCAAATCATACCCATTCTTCCTAGCAACTACCAGATGAAATGCAGCACAGAACTCGTCCAATGTCAGTGCACCATCTTTATCAAAATCTGACAGTTCCCTAAGAAGGAAAACTTCATGTAAATAAAATTTCTACAACTTATTTTATTTCCAAAAGACAGGCTTCCATTTTGCTACTTGGATGAGCAAAGTTTATTGTTCCCTTTATCCTACTAAACACTTCATATTATGGCTACATACTTTACTCCTCAAGATGATGAGCCTTCATTAATAACAGCTTACAGCTCATTTAAAGTCACTTTTATCTCTCCTAGTTTTTAACGCATTTAAGACAGTACTACACAATATTATTGGCCTCAGATTTTTGGCACAGTATACTACTGATATTATAGTGCTGAGGCAACATGATTAAATGGGAAATTACCTGAAATAGAAATCATTACACTGAAAGAAAGATAGCACCTGCCAAGGTAAGTCGTCATTTCATGACAGTATGCAGTGATGCAGTACAAATTCCAGAATACAATGAAACAGATTTGCCCAAACTCAAAGCTGAATTTGTCACCATGTAACACAAATTTACTTAAAAATGTGTATGTGTACATTTCATTTAAATTTACTTACACAAAAATGAATAAATAAATATAGATAAGGAAATAATTATTTAAACACATTTTTAACAATAAAAACCTTGTATAAATTGTTTCTGTCTCTGAAGAGTTTGAAATTTTCTCAAAGTGCCTTGTAAATAGTACCAGCCCAGGCCCATTAAAACCCACTAAAGTAATCCTGACATAAATATGACCAGGACTGAACATACTAGCGTAATTTTACTTAACAGTTTCTAGTAATTAATTATTAGATGTCCATCAGATAGCTGTCAACTTTCTAACAATTTATCATTAATTTATTATTACTATTATTTTAAATAATCACACTTACCAAATATGAGAAAGTTCAAGAATAGGTAGTTTTGACTTAGTGAAAAATTCTTTAGCTGCAGATCCTAAAAAATGACAACAATGATTTTTAATACTTAAGGTAAGTGAAATCATTAGAAGACTCAGACCTACTGTAAAGGTGATGAGTTATTTAGTAAGGGTTCTGGGGAAAATGGCACTAATTACTAGGGTTAAATGAGGGAAAGAGACAAATTAGTTTCTAGTCTTTCTTGACTTACACTGAACTGCAGTAGAATATTATCAGCAAAATGCACAACTTCCTTCAAAATAGTATGCAAGCCTAAGTACAAAACAAAGTATTCGTAACAGAACTGATGCACCCACAATTATATTATGTAAAGAATAACTCACCTGGTATAAATCCATTTAGATCAGGTTGAATGGTTTTAAACTGATTAACATAATACTGCCTTTGTTCATCAGTTATTTTCCAGGGGTCATCATAACTACTTGATTGCCTACGAATTTCATTTGCTGTTGTAGCTGATGCTACAGTTCGTACTGTTGTCTGGTCCTGAAATGAAATATTTTTCCTCAGTATTATCTACCTAAAATGCTTCTACGAATTCTCAACTTCTTGCCTTCAAAATATAAAGCATAGTTAAAACTCACAGTAGTTTAAAAACTGCAGGAAACCATCAGCAGATGGCATCTCCAGGATAATGGCAGGGTATTTTTGCACACTGATACAATATGGAATGACCGCAGGTATGTAAGCAGAAAAAAAAAAGTATGGCACATATGCATAAAAAGCTAAATATAAATGTTTAAAAGTCATAATTGCTGACATTTTAAAAATTAGTAGCTTTCATTTAATCATTCCAAATTAAAGCAAATCAACAGAACAAGTATCTGTTGGGCAAATAGCACTGAACTGACTACAGCACAGATACACAGTAAACAGCTGCAATGGAAATTATGAAGAAAAAAAAAAAAACAAGGATTGCAACATCAATCTGAATGAGGCAAATCAAATACCAATAAGTGTCACACCTGGACAGAAGCAGGATGTATGGCTAAAAGAGCACTGGTTGGTGGGGTATCAGCAAAACTGACCCAATTTTCTTGATGGGGTGGCGGTGAATGGCCAGACCATACGGGATCACTAGAAGTAGATGAGCCTGAAATTAGAAGAAACATTTCCTTTTCAAAAGACAACCTTGAAAACTGTGAAAGAACTGTGGATATGGAAATATCTCCTGTCAGGGAGATATACTATATAATGATGAGAAAAAATGAAAACCAAAGTGCACCAAGGTGACAAAGTTCACTTCCTAACATCTCACTTCTGTAAATTTTTACATTATGTTAGCTTCAATTTGCACTAAAAAGACAGAACTGTGGAATGAGCTTATTGCAACACATGTAAAATGTAAATTGGATTTTATCCATTTTATGGGTTTTGAATGAGTTAATAAAAACTCCACATTTTCATTTAACTGAAATAAGCAACACTTGTATGAACAAATACTATTTAAAAATGGCATATTATATTAGCATTTGACGTCATTATCAATATTAAACTTTTTTCTTTTTTACATTTTAGTTTGCCAATCAAAGAACAAAGTCTTGGAAATTCTTTTTAAGAATCAGGGGTTTTGGCACAGACAATCCTTTTCCTCTACATCATTTCTAGGCTAACTTAACTCAGTTGCTTAAAAGCAGGCCACGAATAACAAAAAGCATCCATATAGAATGCTGATATCTGCTGCTCTCTATTAACTATCTGGAACACAACAGCTGAAATTTACCCAATGTCCTGCTATAATCTACTTCTGAAGAATGTTAATGTTGAATATCTTAATATTAAAATAACAATGAAGCAACTACAGAAAGATAAGGCCATCCACTGCTCTACATACAAAACCATTAAAATTCTTTAAAATTGCAGTTGCAAATTAAAAATTTAAGGAACTTAGATCAGAGAGAAAACAAAACATTTAGATCAAGTCTGGAAGAATCCCAGGACTCCATTCTACTCTTCAATTCCTGAAAGAAATGCTGAACTCCTAAAATCTAAGCAACACTTGCACAACTAACTGCCTTCTCTTGAAATATGCCAAATAAAAGTCATGCTGGGATAAGAATTTTTGCCATCTATGCAGAAACAGGCTTCCTTTTAAAAGACAGGTCAGCTTCTTGTGAGTTTCTGTAAACCCTCCACACAACAAGAAACAGGACACAGATGTCATAAATTTAGTCCTGCTAGTAAGATTTCATTTCAAGCAATAAACACCAAGAATTTCTTGTCATGATGCTGGCTAAAAAACCTGCTATGACAAGTGCATTCATATAGAGGTAATCAAGTTATGAAGCTGACAAACATCAACAGTTTCAGGTTCTTGAAGCCTTTATGACACTGTACTGCAGTAAAAAGAATGAAGGAAATCTGAGAATCTGTGAGGCATGTTGAGGACTAACATATTAAATGACAGTATAATTGTTAGTGTACAATACTACTATCTAATACCTGGCAACATGAAATTACTTTTTCATTCCATAAATGAAAAGTAATAAGAAAAATGCTTAGAACCAGTTTATCTTTGCTCTTTTCCTACATACAGTAGTCATAATTGTGCAGAACACATTTAAGTTTGCATTACATTGAGTAAAAAGTAGCAATTGCATGAGGAGAATTTAATAATTTTTTTTTTTTTTGTGTGGAGGATTTTTTCTTTCTAAGTTAGCTTTAATATGATGAAAGGCACTATTAACTACTTATTTTGTCTGAAATTCATCCTCGGCTTTTGGAAGCTCCTGATGTAGCCTGGATCTTCTGGTGACTTTATCCAAAAATGCTGAGAATAAAGGTAAGCTGTCTGACAATGCTTTACTTGCTTTGAGGTTCTTCTTCAGTAGTTCACCTAATTCTCACACACTAGAAAAAACTCAACAGAAAAGCTCAGTCTCTTTCCACCTTGTCTCTAACAGAGAGTCAAAGGCAGACAAGACCTTCCCATCAGTCCTTTTGATACGCAACACTCAAATTTTATTTTTGATACACTGACTCTCCCCTTCTCTACCTCTCAGACACCGACATTATTACCATTAACCTTTTATATGTTTACTCCTCCTTCACTTCTCTCAACAACTGATCTTGGTACAATTCAATTCACATCTCACTTAGCACAGGATCTGTTCCAAAGCAGAACTTTGACAGCAACGGAAATGCCAGTAGCACCAAACTGTGATACCTTCAGAGTACTTTAAAGGTATTGCAAGAACTGTTTCATTTCTTTCCTGTTCAAATAATACCAGCAAGAACATTCTTACATTACTGTTCTTGTTATTTACTCTCCAGTGCAATGTTTTAGGATACAGGATGGGATGGCTGGAGAACACTGGAGAAGGATTACTAGCAACTATGGAGACCTGGATCTACACCCATACTCGTGAACTGCCACCAGCCAGTAACTCAATTTGACAAAACCCAATTGGAAACAGAAAGGTGGAAGAGAAAATGGAAGAAAACTGGGTCACAGAGAAGACTCAAAGCCATTGGTCTATTTTTATTTTACGATTTGTAACCCAATGTAGAAAACCTTCAGCGGTCTCTGTGCATCTTCATCAGTGGAAACACCTGCAACACCACTTTAAATGCAGAACAGGCCCAAGACCAATTATCAGATTCGAACAAGCTGGTGAAGTCTAATGCTCTATGTTTAGTATGAAGACCTAACAAATTCCTGTAGCTGCTCTCTTCCTCTAGCTTGAATATCTTACCAACATATTGATAACTTATGGAAAGTTATCTCATTTACGGTGGAATAAAAGGTACCCCCTTTACTTTGAGATATAAATGGAAATATTCTATCTAGTAATAAATATTCTATCTAGTTAACATGTACTTTTCAATAACTTTACTAGAACTAAATTTTCAACTAACTCTAAACTAAGAACAGCTTTCCTTATAATCAATCTGTGGTGAAAGAAAACCAGAAGCTGAATACAATTCAGACAATAAGAGAAAATGCTGGAGAGCTCTTATGCCCAGGTAAGAGTATTCTAAAGCTCGAAACAAGGCCAATGATCATCAGTTACTGAAGCATTAACTAGGGGACAAAGGACTATTCAGTCCCCTGCAAGCCCAGTAAATATCTTAGGGCTCTGAAAATGCAAGGGAACTGTTAGCACAGCAGACATATTGGCATTCAACTTCATTATCAATATTGAACTTTTTTCCACTTGTAGACGAGTTCCACTTCTGTCCCTGAAGTGTTCACAAATGGCTATAAAATTCCTCCCAAAGAGGAAAGAAAGAAGTATGGCTTAGGGCTGCAATTTCTCATGCATACTGAGATATCAACACACAGCTCTGATGTCATGCCAAAGAAAGCTAACACATATCCTAGGACAGAACAGAAGATCTCAGATTTTTTTAACTTGTTTTAGATCATTATTTGGATACTACCAACATAAATAGTCTGCTTTCTTCCAGTCCCAAGAGACAACAAGGTAATAAAAAAATATTTTAGCATTCTGACATGCCACTCAACTATCACTTAAAGTAGGGAAGGGTTCTTTCTCCCAAGTTTGTCAACAGCGTGATCTTATCTTAAACTGCTAAATCAAAGGCACCTGAAACACTTGAGAGACTCAGGCTTTAACAGATTTGGCTCTGACATTGCAGGATGAGACCTGAGCTAACTATAAATATTCTACACAGGTAGTCAATGTCTGTCACTGAATTTTAATTCCTGATACTAAAGTAAAATAAATGCATCCTTTGGGGCCCTCTTTACAAAAATTCTTGAAAAGAGACGGTAACAAGCCTTGGCCTCTGATTTCATGTTTGTAAGCACACTGAGCTAGTGTGACAGTGCCTCAGAAACCAGTAATATACATACAAAGCATTAGCACAATCCTAACTGAATTACAGTGACAGGGCAACACAAGTGACAAAAAACTGTGAAATCCAAATTTTTTTTCTCTGTTGAGACAAGAACAGGTTTTTGTCCAGGAAATTGATAACTACTGCTATGAGTTAGATTTCTAACGCAAGACAACGTGTAAGATTTTTTAAACCAACAATTGACTTATTATCTAATAATTATTCTACAGTCCAATTCAATAGAGGAAACACTGTTTAACTTTGTTCATAGTGGGAGTATGAGGACGCAATGGAACATTTACTATGCATAAGTCAGAATCTTCCTGTTTAAATGTATCTTTCTTCAACAAAAAGATTTGATTTTTGCCCTTCTGGTTTAAGCAACTTGCTGTTTATTATCTGACCCATCAGAAACACTTTCACACTTGAGATTCCATTATTACAGTTGACAATCTCATAATGTGAAATGATGTTTGAGAATAAAGTAAAATACAAGCAGAGAGGCCTGGGTTCTCACTTTGCTTGGATCACAAATGAACTGGCACAGCCCTACTGAAACTGCAACACTTCACCTGGTTTCTCAAAAATATCTTGCACTGGAATCAAGATGAGCTTGTAGTACTGATCTAAAGAAAACTAACCAACAGTCTATCTGGTTCTATCTAAATGTCATGAGAACATAATTTTTCTCTAAACACTGTCCTTAAAATGTAGGATCAAGAGAGGGAGGGAAAAGCTGAACTGTCTACAACAGCTGAAATTTAAAGCAATAATTAATTATCTGCAGTGCAATAGGATCATCCACAGTAAATTACACTGACAATTTTTCTTAAAGTAATACATGAAAAATCACTTTATCATTAGCATTGCCAGAAGATACAATCCTTCTATAAAACCATCTTTGAATTACTTTAAATCAACTATGAATGTGTTCCAGTATGGAACATAAAATCAGGGAATACTGAGCTGCTTAAGAAATAAGCTCAGATCACTTCTGAAAAATTTACCCATTAAACATCACAGGGAAACCATTGCCAAATGGAAATATTAACATAGTATCACAACTTTATTTTTAAGATAACAATACTGAACTCTTCAACACTAGGAAGAGTTTGCATACCGTCCTGGAGTCTGTGACTTTTTAAGTTAGAAAAACTTCACAAGTTAGAAATGCAACACACTTGTATTTCAGCTTTAGAGAAACAAAAGTCAACCAAACTACAGGAGAAAAAAGATTGAGAAGTTGAGTGCTGACAGTGCTCAGACTAAACCCTTAGAAGGGATTATATAAGCAATGAGCAGACTAATTTTTTATTTTAAATTGTAAATTGACTGGGACTTAATAGCAAACAACATTCAGGACACTGACATAAACCTCTGCATACAACCCACTTCACTTCTGAAGTTTTATTTTCTTATACAACCAATTTTAATAGAATCCCTGCTCCTCCATGGATGCTTAGAATTACAGAATGACAATAATTGAAAGGTGACAGACCAATTTTGGAATATCATAACTGAAATAAACCAAGCAATCAGAGTTCAGTCTTGAACTACAACCTACAAAATGCAACATTATTTAGCAGTGCCATCAAAATCAAAACCTGAATTACAATTGGTCCCGAATTTATTAAGACTACCAGGTATGAGAAAAGGAAACAGAACTTTTTAAAGTAAGATATTAAGGGGGAAAGCTTTTAAACCTGAATACAGTCATACAGTAACAGGGATGGTTTTCATGTTAAATGAAGAACATTAAAGGATGAAAAGTTTCACTGAAACAAGTGGTTCTACCTTGAGAGACTGGAAATGCAGACGCTTCAGTTGTTTATGTAAACTTTAAAGAAATAAAATTAATTGTTCTGGCAATTCAGCTAATGTACCAGAAATATAATTCAAGCAAACAATATATTATCTGCTGCTTTCCTTTGAGGTCCCCACATTTTCACATATACTGACACCTTCTGCACAATTTCACCAGGATTATCAGGGTTTTTTTAAAAACTTTCCACTGTAAAACTTAAGCACTCTTTCCCTCCCTCCAAACCCTTAGCATTTCCCACGTGAAACTAATAAATGGATCCGCGATATGCAAGACCACAGATTCTACAGTGCTATCAACACAGACACTTGAATCTGCAAGAAAATTTCCAGGACTGGAAAACACAAAGATAAGCTGTCCTAGGCTCATTTATTTAAGAATTCCACAACATTGGGTTACTACCGAAGCATAACAAGACATTTATACCTGGTTGTACTTCGCTAAATGGAGCCCAAAAAGGCCCAGGTCCAGCAAGAGGTCGCTCATTATTCCCTCCGCTGGGATGGCGGTTGTGCTTCCTCCAGGTATGTGGAGAGGTTGGTGGGGATTGCTGTGGTGAAACAACTGGAGAAGTGGACTCCTAATAAAACAGAGGAATCTTTTAAGATTTTTACTACATAACTAAATATATAAAAGCCTATCTAAAACCATTATTTCTAGAAACAACCATCACTACAGTTAAACTCTCATTTTAGAGAGTGAAAATTTTAGTACTTATTAAAATGAGGGAGCAGGACAAGTCAGGTACAGTATAACTAGGACTGAACACATTTACATCAAACAATGTAATTAATATATTTTTAACTTGACATTCTTAAAACAACAGCAATGCTGAGTTAAATTACTTAGCTACAAGGGAAACTAGATTATAAGACTCACTTTCACTTGTGATAGAAGTTACATTTGAAACCAGCTCTCAAAAGAAATACTTACTGTGCAATTTGTTATCCTACCAAATGTTAATCAAATGATTCAGTTATTTACTTTCATTTAAAATAAATGAGAATTATAGATTGGTGAAAAAAAATCACCAAATATGACACTTGATTTTTTAACATGCAAAAACATAGATGCTAACTTTAAAAATTGCTGTACAAGGTAATGTTGCCATGACACTAAGGCTCACACTTCTCTTTAATCCCATCCTGTATTATATTCTTCCTGAACAGGTGGGAAAAAAGAGAATCACATGCAATTTCTACATGGAATCAGTTCTCACAAGACATTCAGATTACCACTTTATTTCATTTCAAATAAAATATAAAGGAAGAATAATTTCTATTGTATGAAGTATTCTGTAGTAGAAAGTACTTTCTTCCCTATATCTTTTATCTTCTGAAATTCTTGTTTTCCAGTTCTCCCAATTTGAACTGAACTGTATTAGTGAAAACAAGTAAAACAAAGAAAATCTTGAGCCCCAAATATCCTGAAAAGTAATAACAAAGCCAAAAACCTCAAAATCTGTTTCATCAGTACATGGAAAGTTTCGTACTCTATGTAAACAGGTGTTAACATATTATCAAGTGCCAACAGACACACTGAACGTAGGCTTCCCTAAAATTACCCAAACTGATTTACTTTGCCTATAATCAAAGACCATTAAGCTTTTCAAACAATATTACACCTATGATAGTCTAAAAGTCTCTTAGAAAGCTAGAAAGTGCCATTAATAAGCTTTTCTCCAAGCAAGTTATATTCTAAAACTACATGCATCCTAACAAAAAAGTTCTAGAGCCACAATGACTGTAAATTTACAACATGTTGATGCAAACTTTTGCCTTTTTTTTGCCCTCTGATTTTCCTATTCCTTGTGAAGTGAAGCCACTTTGGCTGATACTACAGATGAGGTATTTTCTGGAAGTTCTGACTATTGAGTCGGATTTCCTCAACTAAGTTTCTAGGCTACAAGATTTCCAACTTTCTATTCCAAGTATTTAAATCATTCTCCTACATACTGGCAAAGAGTTTTACAAAATGGCTGGGAGCAACACTAATTCACTTCAGCTTTTAACTGAGGGATCAGCTGACTGCACAGTCTCTGTTACTGTTCCTCCACAGTACCTCCATGAACTCAATATAGGTGTTTTTTTGGTGCAGCTACATGCCTTTCTGAAATTTGCCTGAAGATTTCTCCTTGTTGCCAGATTTAGTTACCAGATTTATTTTCAATGGCAGGATGTTCCTATCCTCACTGGTGCATGGGGACAAGAGGGGAAGGAGTCAGGGTTTCCAAAGTGCCACTTGCAGACTGGAAAATGGAACTGAGGTTGAATGGCTACTGTGCCTAGCATTGTGCAACCAGTGATGGGAAAACCATGACACTGGATCACTTAAATCAATGAACAGCTCCCTCTTCCATTAGCTTTTATACAAGCCGTCTTTTATCAAACAAGATTTGAGGGATGCTTGAATTTTTCAGACAAAACATCATGGAGTAAATGTAGAGAAAGCTATGCTTGGACACAGATGTTATTCATTTAATCCAGTATCCTTACAAATCAGATAGTCCAGAAAGAAACAGAAGAAAACCTGAGGCAGACAAATGTATGATAGTCTACCTAGAGGAAACTACTCACTAGTTCTAGTAACTGCATGTGAACACTCAAACTTGATGCACAGTCATCATGAAGCAGCCCTGCCCTAGGCTGAGAACTGTGACTCTTCAGTAAGCCTCTGCCTAACAGCTGGTCTTATGCTGCTGGCACAGGAAAGAATTGTAAATATGATCCTCAATTTTAATTCTTCTAAATCTTTACTATACATGTGGTTTGTGCGATTCTGTAATTCTGGAATTACAAAACTGAGTCCTGAAGTACTCGTAACTTGGATATTTTTGAACTGACAAGAAGTTACTAAAAATAGCAAGTTAATTAAAGAAGGTGATATAATACATGGTTAAAGGAAGAGCCTTAGTGAAGACAAATCAAATAAAGTGGCTTAAGGCAGCACAATAATGTGCTAAAGGGACAATACTGTCCAGAGGGATCTCAGCCTCACAAGGGCACTATAAGCATACATGAGACAAATGAGATTATAAACCTTTTCCTGGGTGGCACACATCAGGCCAGAAAAAAATTGCCTAATGAGAATGCCAGAGGCAATGAAGCCAGACATGATATCTCAAAAATAGTTTTAAAGGTGTTGTGATCCAGGTCCTGATACCACCCAGCCTGCTTATGAGTTAGTCACCAGATCCATCATGACAAAAGATTTATTTGGAGATGGCAATTGCATTGTAAAACCCAGGTATTTTAATCAACTGGCCTTCATACCAAAGAACAAAACACCCCAAGGTTCAATGAGAACTTCTCCACTTGCAGCACTACACATTATTCAAGGCAGGATGTGTAGTTCAGCCAATTGAGGAAAATAATAATTAAACCAGAGCCAAATGAAAAAGGGATCAGTCACAGCATGAGAAATTATACTGGTATTTTTGCTATTTCCTCAGCAAAGGAACTGCACTACATTTAACCTGAAGCTGAACATTACCTCAGCAGGGTGTCATACAAGATAGTTCCAACAATGTGGAGATTATACAAGGATCTAAGGTGTAGAAGAACTGGCTATAGAAGGGGGCAAAGCTGGATTGTATCAGAATGGGAATTACAAGATTGAAGGAAAGTTTCTAATAATACTCTTGAATGACTGATTTGGACAATTTGATACTTTAGGTAACCAATTATGCACACTACATAGCATGCTTACGAACTGTGACAACAAATATAGGGCAGCCGACAGATGGGTCTCTTTCAGGACATAAGGAACAGTCAGCTATCAAATTTTAGAATTTAAAATACAGTTTTTCTTGCATAATGAATGTTACTACCAAAGGCCATAAAGAGAAGACTGGATGCACAGGTCACGTATCAGACCCCTACAGTATGTCAAGTATGAGAGATTTGCTTTATTCACAGCTGCCAAGATATATGAGGCAAGACATATCAAGCAAAAACAGGAAAGAACCCTACAAAACAGTATTAATACTGGTGAAATACCACTTGGAACAAGAAATAGAAATGTAGTAAAATATTTTCAATAAACACGAATTCAAATTGGATCACAACCAGAGAAGGATTAAGGATTACTGGTAACGACTTTATGAAATGAAACTGAGACTATGGATTGTTTTATCAAGCAAAACAGAGCTAAAGTAAAATACAATATTTACCCACTAAATACTGGTAGTGCCCTGCAGTAAATACTAATGACAAAGCTGTTAAATGAACCGGCTGAGTTAAATGGGAATTCCCACCATATTCCCATGAATATGGTGGGAATACTAAGGCCTTGGAATAGTTTTCCTCAACAAAGCCAGTGTGGAATAAAAGGCTTCACAGTTTCATGAGAGAACCCTGATCTTTTTAAAAACCTCTTATAATAATAAAATGACATATGAGATCTTTTCCAGTTCTGTGCTTGTGAACCAGGTATATTTTATCTGAAATTACCTGTTCAATCTACAAAAGAGAAGTGCACAGAAATGAACTACCAGAACTCCTAGCAGAACCTTAAAATAAAATCACACTAGTTTTCATACAGGTGAAAGAATTAAAACGATCAAATTCTGTCTGCTACAGGTACCAAATTTGAGCTTCTCCTCCTAAGGCTGCACTGACATAGCACTAGATCAGTACGATCTGGAGGGCCAGTAATATGCTTAATGCACCCATAGGCAGAGGAGTACCTTCAGCTTTACCTTTTATTTTCACAAGGGCATAGCAAGTTTCAGCCTGTAAGTGTTAGTCAGATACTGAGACTTTAACATCTGAAAAACACGTATCTATTGAAACTACATATCCCCTTTCCTGGAAAAAGAGGAAAAAGTATCCTAAAGCAGTACCTGATCAACATTGGATCATACTTAAAAAAACCCGAAAAAAGTATTTGTTTTTTGGCTTTATCAGCGAAACACAAAATGTCTCCAACACAGAATGCTTAGTCACTCATGAGCTACTTTCAGAAGACAAAATTCTTCCTAATCTCAATATTGCTGCTTCTTCCAAGAAAGTTTTCAGTACACTAACATTTTTATTAACATAGCTGCTACTACCAAGGTATAGATATGTATATACTACCGTGGTAGCATACCCTTGTCACCAACGTGCTTGTATAGGTGTCACACTGTCAGCAGAAGTGCTCAAATCTACTTAGTCTCTATTTTACCGGAATAAGAAATTCTGTCAGAAGGAAAAAAAAATATTTTCCCCCCAGTGTTTTATCTCCATTAGGATGTGCAGTTAACATGTTATCCAGTGAGGGATGGCATCTTTCATTACTCAGCTAGACTTCTAAAATCAGTTCTGCAGCTTCCATGACAGCTGAGCATAACTCCATTCACCTTCTAACAATATTAAAAAGATATAAACTTCTGCCCAGTGCTATATTTATAAATAACAAAAGCTACCACAAAATCATTTATAGCTACTCTTTGGAAACACAACCTAACTGTTATTTCCCAATTCCCTGCCTCCAAGTAAAGTTCATTGAGGGAACTGCTGAAATAATGCATTGAAAAAGAAATAGTTTTACCTAGAACATTTCAGTAAACAACATACTGAGTAAAGTTCTTCTGCATAAACTATTTGTAATTATGAGATATTATACTATGCATGACAAATCTCACCAATAGGGAAAGCTGCATATAAATGAAACAGTTTTTAAAGATGAAGATTAAGATATCTTATGATGCCATACAAATAGTATTTCAGCCATAGTATTTTAAGAAATCAATGTGTTTTCAAGTGCTGGTCTGTCGCCCTGATTTTGTAAGACTTTGTTAAGCCTTCTGATGTTTACATTCTTTCAGCAAACTTTCTCACACCCAGTTCTGTAAATAACCTATGTTTTGCATTCTTTCATGGAGGTGGAGAGAATTGATGGACCCTTGGTCTGTCCAGTGGCATTGGAGAGGTGGCACTGTCACCCTCCAATCCACTGTCACCTTTGGAAAACTATAAATGTTGGAGTCAGAAAATAAAGGTTCTTCTTCTTCTTTTTTGTTCCCCTCGAGAGCAGCAGTGTCTGGGTCATCATTTCGTGCCTTATCACAACACTGGTCACATTCTCAAAGGCACAAACGGTTTAAGAAAAAACAACCCCCCAAATTTGCTAATGGAGAATCTAACAATGATAAGCTCCATGAGTGAAATATCCAAGCTTAACTGATATATTCCTCCAGAAAGAAGAGTGATCCCTAGGAAGATGACACACTGTGATTTACACACTGTGATGAGGGTTCTCTCATGAAACTGTGAAGCCTTTTATTCCACACTGTCAGACTCCATCTCTTCAAACACTTATCGGTCAAAAAGGTGGCACGAGAATTCAGAATCTGAAACTCTTTCTCGATTTTATAAACCTGAATGGTATCTCCAGGTCAAGATGACTAAATCAGCAATTTCCATGAAAACACAGATAAAAGCAGCACCCATCTTTTTTAAAGTAACCTGATTAGAGTATTTTTATGGTTATGTGAGAAACCTGGGCTCAAGCCCCTTTCTTTTTCCCAGTTTCTTTCTAACCTGGTAAGAAATCACTAAGTATTAGATTGGGACAATAAGGCTGCTTGAATGGGTTCATGGTACAGAAACGTAGCATTAGAATATTCCATAATGTAGCCATACAATGTTCAGTTTTGCAACAGAGTGCACAATTATATAACACTTACTCCATGTTCTAGAACGTGAAACTTAGTTATGTGTTGTCTGTTACATTTGTTCCAAGTCTGCTTTCTGGGCCAGATTACTCCAAGGACTTGGATACAGAGTTTCTTTATTCTGATGATCCAGACAGACTTGTGTAAAAAAGAAATACCAAGTTGCTTTTAACAGCCAAGACAGAAATGAAATTGGGATACACATACACTTCTGTGAATATGTGGCTTCTTCATTCTGAACTTGAAGACCTCAAACACCAGATTTATTTTTCTTTTTGTTATTTTAACATTATGCCACAACAGATTCCTGTATCAAATTACAACTGGTCACTAAATAAACTCAACATCATGACGGAAGCATATAAAACACAGTTTCAACCCAACCAAAACCTCATAATCAGACTTAGGAAATCTGCAATGTGCAAAGTGTTTGGTAGCTCTCTCAAACACACCTAACCAAAACTAGACAGCAAAAAGCTATCTGGAGACTTACTGCTAGCTCTTTTTTCATTATATTCCCCATCTTCTCTTTGAAAGAAAGGAAGTGGCAGCCAAACACTGATTATGGATTTCCTCTACTAATTTACTTTTTCTTTGTATTGGATCAGTCTGGGCTATTTCCATAGAGACTAATAAATGTTTCTGAGTGATTCCTTGATTCCCACAGAGACTATGGGACATTTGCAAGTTCCCCAATTCTTTACAAAATAAGCCCAGAAAAAAAGCACACCACTGGGAAGAAAACAGGTCATTCAATACATATACCCAGCAAAATTTAGCATTTGTACTCAGCTCTTGTTTGTAGAAAAGACAATCAGAAAGGATTTCCCTATGGACAAAGAGCACCAAGACTGTAAACCCAAGGAATTGCATATGAGAAGGCAAGAGTTTTAAGTCTTTACAGTTTTCATTACTTCAGACTTCTTGTCACTGAAGATGAAAGAACCAGTGAACAAAAAATAATCAGTTTTCTCATTATTAAAATATAAGAAAAAGCTATTTGAAAACTTTGGTCTGTTCTTCTGGTTCTCATTGTCTCTCCTTAGCAGTTAAACCACAGAACAACAAAATGTGAGGCAGAGAAAAGCAACAGTTTAAAAAATTTAGAGAATTTTTTTCTAAATACTGTTCCAAGGACCAGGAAACTGATAGGAACAATTTAATAAATGAGTTATTAATACCACAATGACTACAACTATATATTTGCCATCCTAAATTACACACTGAATTTCTTTTCTGTCTCAATTCTTTGTCCATTACTGCCAATATTTTAAACACTGATTTTAAGACTTCATAAAAAATGTCTCCTTACATGCAAGCATTTCAGAGGCAGATATGGTCTTCGTGTATAATATATAAAATTTTTTTAAAGAAAATATATTGAAAGTAACTTAGCTTAGAAGCCCTATCAAACTGACATCTACACAGCAAAATAGTGATTTAATCTTTTAAGTTAATTTACCTGTTGATCAGTTGATGTACGCTGCTGAACTGCATCATGGCTCACAGAGCCTTTTTTGACTTGTATCCTGCCAGGTGGAGGAGGAGGAATCACACCTGAATATGAAGCTGGATTATCAGCATCTGAAGAATACAAGGCTGTGTGTCTTGACTCTTGTTCATTCTTTGACACAACAAATCTGGGAAGAGGGAGGTCCTTTACTGTTAAAAAAAACACAAAGCAGGACATTCACTATCCATAAATATGATGATTAAAAATAAAAACACTGTTCTATTTTGAAGTTAAAATTTCACATGTGACTCAATTCCTTACACACTGAGACTGCTGCTATAGTCAAGCCAACACCTGGCAGCTGGAAAAAGCAAATACCTATTCTGCATTAGACTTCATGATTCTGTTACCCAAGTTCCGACTTTGGTACACAAAGATGACTTCACATTGCTCCACTACAGCTTTGCACTACAACTGTGCATTAAATGCAGCAGCAACCAGATAACCTGGATTTAGCTCATATTTTTTTAGATTTGTCAACATTTCATTACTGAAGCATGATTTTCAAAATTTTCCTACCATTTCTAGCACATACCAATAACTAGGGTCTTCATATAGAATGGTTCATCAGCAAAACAAATGCTAAAATACTGCACTATATTCAGTATCGTCTTTTGGTGATCTAATGTCATGTTCATATTTACAGAAGATAATATAATCTAGTTGTACCACAGAGTGTGACTATTGCTTAAACACATCTATGCATACTTTTCTACAATGAAAGCTAAATTAGCTCATTTGGAATACTGGAAATACAACTGGAAATATTCCAATGTCACCTCATTTGATATGAACAACTAAAATACAAAGTTTCTACAAAATGCTAGGAAGCCCATTAGTTTAATGTACCATGGTTCAGAGTAGCCCAACATAGAAATGAGACTATGTAAACCTTCAATTTTCCACTGCAAGATCTCTACCATTTTTCTCCCAACTGCAATCTTCTTAGTGCTCCACTTTGAATAAACATAAATTGTGAATTTGCTGTACAGCTTATTTGAAAATTATGTCTCCAACACAAAACAAAATTACAAGCATGGCTCAAATTTAATTTCTCTTGCTGACTGCCCACGTAAACTACTTCTGGTGCTGAGAATGAGTCAGTGGCACTACATCTATATTAAAATATAAGATGAAATTGCATACTGTTTATTACATGAGCATTGTACCCCATGCTGCAGCAGGGAAGTAACATAACTAATCAGCAAACCACAGCCAGCCAAAAAGTGAAAAAGCCATTGCATACAAGTGAAAATGTCTATGTCTGCAAAACCAGGAAAATACAGACACCAGATGATCCAACTGACACAGGGGAAGTCTGTGCAATCAGCTGTGCCAGCACAAGTCACAAAAATAATAGAGAACTCAAAAGAAACACAAAACACTGTTTCTTCTTTAAAAGCAAGACTAGATAAATATAGGTTTGTTTAGCTGTACTAAGTTCCTACATGACTAACCTGCTATTTTTACCTCTCTCCTCTAACTTTTTCCAGTAACAGCGAAAAATCTCATTTCAACACTACAACATTTGTTACCATTCAGAAATCCCTCAATTATAAATGTGAGAGCTGTCATGAATGGAACTAACCCTTGATATTGAGTATATTAAAGAGTTCTCTGTACTTTTCATGCCCACATCCTTCCTAATATTTTTTTCCACCAAAACCTGCAAAAAATAAATATTGCTTTGAAATAGACACTGCTCATTCATGTCTCAAGTTTTAGCTTCCTGGAAAGAAAACTTGTTGGGACAAAGGAACAACAGCTTTGGAGGCTTGTAGCATAATAACTAATGCCAGTATTCTTACTCTACTGCCCGTCTGAGTAATCAAAAGAGTACTTAAGAATCAGTTGGACCACACTTATGTTAGACTTAGTATTTAAAATTTGACTGAGTTTCCACCCAGGAATTCAGATAAAGCAAATTCATTGTCTACTGACAAGACACACAAAAAACCAAAAGGAAAAAGTAGGAAGGTGAAGGAAATTCCCATGTTAAAAGAACGAAGAAAATTCAGAAAATCAATGAAACACGCATAAAATTGAGAGCTAAAAAGTAGACGTGCAAAAATATAAGCTTTAACTAATTTTAAATGTCTGAAGAGACAAAGAGTATACAGCTTAGTTTGGGATGGCTCTAACACTTCATCTTCAAGACATCTTGGAAATGGAATGTGCAGAACTAAGCTAGCAAAGCTCAGAATCATTTTATCAGCCTGCTGCATTTTAGTTGTTGAGTTAGCTGTTACAACAACACTTGAATCATTCTAGAAGCAGGAAATTCATAGATAGGACTGGAACCACTGCAACCAAGGCAACAGACCATAGCTAAAAACAGTTAGGGTAAAAATAAATGTTCTCTCTATTGTACTTGGTGTATTTTGTAGCCTTGGAACCAGTTACAGAAGATGATTTCTGAACTTCTAGGAATAATTACAAGCATTTCTAATATTGTCATGATATCAATGTGAAATAAAACTTCCAATCACTGTTAACTTTTTAGCAAGATATTTTATATTTTGGAATGAATTCTGTACCTTCATTTCATTCTTTCCTTCAAAATTCTTGTAATTTCTTTTTTTTTTTTTTTTTAATAGAGAAGCTCCTTCTGGTTAAGGTACCTTGCATTAAAATAAAACCAAGACTATAAAATCCCTGCAAAAAGCCCACATACAGATTTGTCTTTCCCTTCTCCAACAGGCATTTTATGAGAAATTCCACAATCGTTTGATCAAGTTCCAGTTTTATCAGTATTAAGAGTTGAAGGTTCTTTTTCCAGCTTTCCGTTTACAGGGCATTCTGCTACAACTTGCTAAGGCTTTTGATTAGGGAACACATCAGGAAAACTGTGTTTATAAATACACAGTGGCTTATAAACAGAAAGGGACTTGAATACTAGCAAAATGTTGACTAAAACAATGCACTTTTCCAAAAAACTACAAAACTCCATGAAACCAGTATAAACAGTTTGTATGAGCCTAGAATAAACATAACTGTGAAAGTATACACAGTGATTCATTTCTTTTTTATAGCTTTGTCAAATACTTCTGTCATATCAGATTGTTTTCAACAGTCTCCTTAATTGCTTCATCTATATCCTTTAGACATAGTCTCCTAAGACTTCTTTTATTTACTAGCATATGAAAATCATAACATTATTCCACAGACATGAAATCTATTAGGAAAGTCACTCTAAGGCAAAACTGTGGTCCAAAGATATTTTTAGCTTGTGAGCTGTGTACTATAATGCAAGGGCTATAGTGCCTTAAAACTCATTACTTCATCTTCCTAAGTCTCTTTTCATCTTACAAAACAACAAGGACACGGATCCACTTATCTCATTCAGAAGGCTACAGGAGAGCCTCACATCAAAGCTCTTCCTGCAGCTCTAAACCGTCTTTCTAGAGTAAGCCTTCCTCCTGTTTCACCTATTTCACCACCCATACCACAGCTGACCTTTGAAAAGTAGGGTAACAGGTGATTTGGCTGACAACAGACTTCAAAGATCTTTTTACAGGTCACTTTTTTCACTAGGAAAAAATCTTAAGCTAATCTTCATATCTGCTCCTTGAAGGGAAAAAACTGTCAAACCAAGTGCAAAGAGATGTAATGTTAGAAAAGATAACCTTCTGTTTGCCACAATCAAGGCTTTGGAAACCCAGCAGCTACAAAAGCTTGCAAATGCTGTACTCTTCTCTCCTTCCTGTTTACATCACTCCTCTTAGTACTTCACTCAGAGGACACAGCACACACTTTCTCACATCACTAATCTACAGAATTAATTTGCTCCTACATAGCAAGGTACAAGTTGTTCATTCGTCCCATGGCAAATGCAATACTTATTCAACGAGTAAGGTATTTCAACTTGTATTTACTGCACAGTAAGAAAACACTCTATCAGTTTCTCCACATTTTTAAATAGCAACACAGATAAAGACATATCCCACTAATTTACAAGGTTACTCCGTAAGAATATGTAAGCCAACTACCAATACCTGCACTCAGCAACTCAATCCCCACTCTCCCCACCCTGTGATTTACCTGTATTTAAGCTTTCCACTCTTAGAGGGAGACCAGATTGGGCCACAGCAACAAGTTTCAAAGCAATGTAAAACTGACTTCTTCCAAAATAGCCAAGTCTTGTTGCACCACAGAGCTCCATAATCTGAAATGAAACACAGTTACTTACAGAAAGAAATTTTAAACACAATAGCTATACAGATTTCATACATTTCAGAGTAGCGTGCCATGTTTTCAAACATATTGACTGCATCTCACTCCACAGTGATGACCTGCAATTTTATTGAAGGGCATTCCAGCTTGTGCCAGGTCACTGATAAGATACTAAGCACGACACATTCTAAATCAGACTCTCAGAGCTAAATGATCCAGACTACCTTTTTATCTATTGAGCAGTCTCATCTAGACTGCAATGTTCCAAATGGGAAACAAAGATGCTCTTGGAATACTACAGCGAAACACTTGTTGAAGTCAATGTAGATGGCATCACTGCTTCTCTTTCGTCAACCACAGCTCCAGACAATCTGGTGGGCAAGTACTCTTGGCAATCCTAATTACTGTTTTCACCTTCATATGCCTAGAAACGCCTTCTAAACAGACTGGCTCTACAATTCCTCAGGGGCCAAACTGCAGCTGACCAGCATGCAGTTCCCCAAATCTTCCTTTACTTTCCTGAAGATGACTGCAACATCTTTCTCCAGTCACTGAGACGCAACACTGATCTCCACAACTATTCAAAGAGAAAGATGGCTTGCAACAACGTTAGCTAGCCCTCTCAACATGCTCAGAAGGATCCCATCTAATCCCATGGATTTGATACTTCTCTAGTATCTTTGTGCAATATTACTAGTTTCTCTCCTTCAATCTCACCTCAGGCACAGAAGTCTACAAGACTTTGCCTGTGACCATCAGTGCAGAGAATATCAGACTAATTTACAACCATGGACATTCATTTCTGTCCTCACCCTTTCCACGTGAGCTCAGTCATGTTCCCTTGTTGGCAAACCTGGCCTCTTGTCTGATCTGATCATTTTCCTAACTACTGGGATGTACTATTACTGGACTTAGAGCAAGCTGTCCTGAAAGGTTTCCCAGCTGTCAGAAGACACAGTTCTGACTGCAGAGGAGCCCTAGCTGCAGGCAAGCTCCAGCTGAAGAATTGAACTTTCACACAGTAGTAACTGAGCCACCCAATGCACCAAGCTGTTAGCCTGTGTGCTTCAGCACCAGTGGATCTGAAAACAGACTTCAGTAACTCTACCCAATGAATCAGATGAGTTTATTAACTACAACTGAGCCAGATGCAGTTCAACAAAAAACTACTTGGTTATCTCCTTGCCATGCACCAGGATTCTGGAACCCCATGAAAATAAGCTGCTGTAAAACCCATCACAGGAAGGTGCAGGAAGTTGACAAACACTTAGTTCCAAAAAAGTCACAAGAGGATCAGCAGGTTTAGGGTTGTACACGCAACTCAAATCCTGCTGGACAAAAAATACTGCATTAAATCAATTGTCTGTGTCTGCATCACACTTCACACATTGTCCCACAGCTCCTCTGTTATATGTATTTTCCCACTGTAGTATTTCTGCAGCATGATGTCTGGAGAGAAGTCAGGGGATCACACATTAATTTCAACAGGTTGGTTGGTGTAGCCATGATATTATGGAAAATCCTTGCTGGGATTTTTCCTCTCCTGAGAAGCTGAGGAGCCTCAGGAGAGAAAGGTAAACAATTCCTATCTGCTGCTGTGGAATGCAACAGGTGCATCTGTGATTGGTGCATGTGGATTGTTTTCCATTGATGACCAACCACAGCCACCTGTGCCAAGGCTGTGAGCAGTCACAGGATTTTTGTTATTCTATTCTGTTCTGTTCCGTTCTTGTAGCCTTCTGATCTCTCTGTTCTTTTAGTATAGTCTTAATGTAGCATTTTAATATAATATCTAACATAATAAATCAGCCTTCTGAAATGGAGTCAAGCCTCGTGTCTCCACACACGGAGAGGAATCATCAACAGGTTGGACTACAGAAAGTTCCACCAGGAAAGAAGTCACAGTGTAACTGTCAGTGACAGATGACAATTCAAATAAAAGCTGAGCCATCAACATCTAAACCTTTACTCAACCTAATGCCAAAAATAATTTCCGGAGTTTAAATAACTAGCAGAGCTAAAGCAGTGGAGATTCAAGAGACAGCTAGGAATCAAAACCAGTGTGACAGCAAAAGCAATTCTTTTTTAAAGCACTGTATGCTGGAAGACTGATGGAACATCCACATACTTGACTACAAGCAAAATAGAAAAAGCTGGTTGATTCAGTGGCCTAGCACCAACAGATGGGCTAACCAGACTCTCATGAGTTTTATGAAAAGAAGCAATGATAGAGGAATTTTAGCTTATGGAATCATCAGGCAGTGATGGCTTTGTGCAATTTCAAAGTCATGGCTGAACCAGAAACTACCTTTTGTTGGAGCTTGTCAGTACTGCCAGATAGGAAAAAAAAAAAAAAAAAACCTTCAGTTAAAAACTGAATTAATAACTAAGCTACTCTGACAGGTAAGTATGAGAAAGGAAAGGCAGACATGGATTCAAAGTAAATATATATAAATACACAGGAAGTGCAAAAAGCTAATGATACCAAAAAAAAACCCAAAACATAAACCACCCAGTCCTCCTCACCCACCCCGCCTCCAAAAAGAATGCTCTTCTGCTGCTGAACAAGAGGTGTCAAATCCACTCATAGCTAGCTAAAGGAGTCCTCTATTTCAAATACAGAATATAACCTAATTAGAAACATGACTGAAGGTTGAGTAAAATCATTAGATGCAAGCATCTAGTGGAAACTCCTCTGCTGAGTGACATCATGCCCAAACATACTCCAAACACTATACCTGGAAATTCCCTGAAGCAGGATTTAAACATGAAACAGGTATTAAGCTATACTGAATGGGGGAATAATAATAAAAAAAATATCAAATAATTGCTTCTCTGAGATTTAGTACTTTCATCTACTTAAGAAGAGAGAGGATAAGGAATTTCCCTAAACTCCTCAAGGAATGCAGAGCCATCTTCAAGACAAAATGCTTCACAACTGTTCTAATCTCCTTAGATATGAAGAACCTGAGGTCACACTGCTGCAATTTAGTGGAGTCAGGTAAACAACTCAGTAAAGCTCCAGAATTGTTGAAAACCCTCGATACAAAAAATACCAAAAAAACCCAAACAAACAAAAAAACCCACAAAAATCACACCTCTGTGCAGTAGCTGTGAATTATTAAATTGTATGCTGAGTCATCATACCACAAAGACATAACAGCATCAGAAATACCAGGAGCTGGCAGAAACCAGACATGGCTGGGCAGCAGTGTGTTGTCAAAGGGCACTGTTTCAAGCAGATACCTTCTAGAACCCTTACAGGTTTCAAATACGAGGCCCTTGAACTTTGAGAGGTTTGTGAACCTTTACAAATTCCACGTGAAGTGGAACAAATAATTTCTCTATCAAATGCCCTGAAACACATTTCCCAGAACTCAGGAAATCTCTCCGGGAGTGTCTTCCAGAACATCAGTCTCCCTGCCCCCAGGTTCTTCTACAAGGCAAATACAGCCCATTATCTGTAAATATTATTCATGCAAAAGTAAAACAGTATTTAAACAGGGATGACTTCAATGCTAAAACAATAAATGAAGCAACATGAATGCCACCTACACAGTAAAGATAAAAATATTTCATCTGCTTGGAGAGAGTTACTTAAGCTCCTAGTGTTCCATACCAGAGGGTGGTAAGAGGCAAGACCTGAAGACAACTTTAGCAGGCTGGAAGCTAAAACAGACATGCTGTGTGCTGACGGGAGGAGGAGTGAACAAACTTAGAGGAGGACCCTTTGTATCATCTCATCCAAACTAGGACATTGTTGATTAAAAAAGAAGTCTTATACCAAGAACAGAAACATGAAAACTGTTAAACACAAAGAAACCCTACACGGAATCACACAATAGTTGAACTTGCAAAGGTCTTTCGGAGATCATTTGCTCCACTCCCCCTGCTCAAAGCAAGCTCAGCAGGTTGCTTTGGACTGTTTCCAGTTGGAATTTTGAGAATATATCCAAGTAGGGAAACTCTACAACCTCTCTAGACAACACCTGTGAGTGATCACCTTTACAGTAACAAAGTTTTCTCTCATGTTTAAATTTAACAAAGACCATGAACAATTCCATGTAAACCAAGTACCAGAAATAAAAAACAAGTTCTCACGTTCATTATATAACATATATTTGATACAAACTTGAGTTAAACCAAACCATATGAATATACTTGTGCCTCAATATTTAGAAAATGAATTTGAGTTTTACTGTACGTATTAACAATAACCTTCAAATGAAAAACAAGCATTACATTAAAAAAAGTTGTTTACTTACGATATAAAAAAGATTAAAAAATAAATATAATAACTTGCTTCAGTTTTGTTAGTTAATAAAAATGTAATTGATTATGGACTGATTTTATATCACAGTTTACAATTTAGAAATGTATCATATCAACACTGTTATTTCTGCATCTCATACACAGTAGTTCATTAATGAGTTTTGAAACCGAAAATATATGACAGTGTTTTCCAACTTAAAAGTTTACTAGAATACAACCTCAAATTGGTTTCTAGTACACAATGTCCTATGGCAATGCTGTCCTGAAGTCATGTACTCCACTCACCTCAGCTACAACAAAATTTAGCCACATCTTTAATGTAATTCAGGGATGTGTGATGTAAGCTGAAAAAATGTTTCCTAATCATTGCTATAGTAGTGGAAAAAAACCCCTGACCATCCCTACACACTAAAGAACGATGAAAATCTCCTTCACTAATTTTCTCCTAGTTTGAGCACATTTCTGTCCTCCCAATTCTTATCTTCTAATCACATTACTCTGCAACTGCTGTTAGATCGATTGCTGTAATTTCATTTATCTCAATCTACCGCACTAATTGCTGACCACAGCCTGGCACGGTTTTCCAACTACAATCTTTCACCTATTGTCAACTGGACAAAGCAATACTGATTAGTCTGCTAATATTAGTTAGAATTTTTAACTTCTCTTCAAAGATATCCCTTGACAGATAGTTTCACAAATGCAACAACTGTTGCACCATGCAACAGGAACAAGACAGAGAAATGACAAAGATCTTTCTTTTAATGAGTTATTTTTAACCAAGTCAAGTCTCTGACCCAGTTCTTCACAGGGCTCCACAAAGCTTGGCACAAGGTGGGACAAAAATAAAAAAACAATTGTAGACAGATAACAAAAGAATGCCACTAAAAGAAACAGTCCAAGTATTGCTCTGAATTCTGTGTTTCAACACACTGCAAACATTTCAGTCTTACACCTATCCAAAGATCATTTGCAAAACGCATCTATGAAGGATAATGAATACTGCTATATTTAATATTCAGTCAGTGTGAAGCAGAAAATGTTCATGTGCTGCTGAACAGCAAGTGTAAAATTACCTCTAACACATACATTTATCTTATTAGGTATTTAGGCATTGTAGTAAATATAGTTAATCAGTTGATACTAAGAATTCTAAGGCACAGAGTATATTTAGGGCATTGCTGTTCTCTGTTGCATAACAAATAGTAAGGTTTTACTGATTGTTCACAGAAGATAAATCTCAGTCAATTCCACAAACCTGGCTTCAGAACACATGCTTTGAAAGAACTAAAACCAATAGTGCTGGAGGACTTCCAAGACAACACACGCTCTCTGGCACTAAACTATTTAGTCTCTTACTGTCTGAGCTTCTCCTAATACTTCTCTGCCCTTGATTTTCACACTGCACAGATCCACAGTGGAAGCAGACTGCTAAAGTGCCATCAGGAAGAAAAAGCTACTCATCTGCTTGGACAATTAATTCTCTGTATATACGCAGAACTACGATTTCCCATTCTACAGGTCATTTCAGGGTCAAACATACATCTGTTTCAGTTAAATGAAATTTCAGAATTAATCACATCAGAAATAATTAGCTGTTCAAAAAATGACCCAGTATTTTAAGGCTCAGAGGAATTATTCTGCCCTGTACTTTGGGATCTGTTCTACAAGCATGCCCACTCCCTGAGTACAGATTGTCAGATTTGGAGTCATGCTTTCACTTTGCTAATAGAAAAGTAGCAAAAATCACCAGAAGTTTAAAATTTTGATTTATGACAGAAAAATACTTAACAAGTGAATATGCTGAACACCACACACACGCACAAACCTCACAGAGCTTTTATTACTGATGGTGCTTTTTGAAACAGTTATATTTAGGTAATTGCTGAACTTGACATATTCCAAAAGCTGTCTGCAACACCTCTTGTTGTTCCTGGTACCCTGTGGATTCCCAGCGCATTAGTCTCATTTACCTAGTGCAGTAGTAGCTTTTCTGATTTTCCTATTTGCAATCAAAATTTGTGGTCTTACTAACAGCTTCTGCAAAAGCTGTTACAAGCTCTACACATGAATCTGACCTGCAGAGCCTCTCATGCAGAGCTCCATGGCTCTCTAGAGGTCAGCAAGTCCCTTCTGATTTGGTAGTACAAGGTAACCACCACCCACCAATCCACAAAGACGAGGCAGATGCACCCTACATGCAACTACAAGACCCTGTCTTAGAGGGACCACTTTTCCAAATATCTAAGTAATAGACTGCCCTACTTGTCTACAACTCAAAGAAAATGTTGTAATATACCCTCAAAAACAGGGCAGAATAAAGAATTGTACACCCTTCTGATATGTTCAGTAGTACCAATAAAGGAAAATACAGACAGCCAGATGAAGACTCAAAAAGCAACTACCATCCTCCCAAGTAAAAAGTCTCACCTGGAAGTGGAAGACTTCAAGGCAGAGTTGCTCTTTGCTTGTATTAAAACTTTCTCTACTGCTTTTTCTATGGCACAGTAGGTGCACATGAGAAAGACACTTTACAAGCAGAAATGGTAATAAAGCACCCAGAAGAACTGGAAATTTTAAAAAAATCTGAAACAGCAAAAGACAGCCAAGGGAACTACTACATTTCTCATTTTTGATGCATAAAGAAAGGCTCTTTTAAAGTAAGATATTCCACATACCTGTGTTTTCTTACTATGTAATTCTACATAACTGCTTAACCTAAACAGCTCCTCCCTCCTCTGCTCTCAGCTGCAGTTCCCCATTCCTGAGCAATAACTGCTGCTTATCTGTCTGGTCACACAACGCGATTACTCCACTCAGTAAGCCAACAAAAAGTTACTGTGTTAGTTATTTTCTCTTTTATTAAACTGAATCTGTCTACTCTACAACCAACAAACACCTCAGCAGAGCTTCTGAAGTTATTTACTAACAGGCTTTGTTTACAATAGAAAATGTAGAAGTTTTTATGAACAAACTGCAATGAAGTATATATTATATCTTACAGCATATATCTCTCACTGGTCAACATCAGATAGCTGGAACTTGGTTTTTAGGTTTGCAGCTTATGTTTTTGACAAGCAAAGCCTGAAGCAGAAATGGCAAACAAGCCCCAGCTGGCACACACAGAAGGACATTCTTCATCTGTAATCTTTTGAGGCATTTGGTCTTATTCTTGCAATAACTGAAAGTCCATCTGAATACTTATGAAGACTAACCAAGTTTGCCCTGACTTTATGTGAAGTTTGCTTGTTCTTATGGTTGAAGTTTATATGAGTAAATAACTTCTGAAGCACTACCAATCTTCAAAATGTAATTTATCTTCCTTAGCATAAACAAATGAATGGTATTACTTACATATAATTATCAAGTAAGCATCTAGCTTCAGCAGGCACTGGAGAGATACTTCACATATATTCTAATTGTGGGTACTACTACCATGCAGCATTAAGTTGAATATTTTTCCCATAATACTAAAAGCTGAAGAAAGGAGCATTTACACAGACATTTTCATTCTTTTCAGACCTTCTCTATAATTGAAGCACTCCAGTGATTGATATTCTTTGCTAATATTTCTCTTCTTTCTTTTTCGGTTTTAACATTTTCCCCACACATTACCTTCCATTATTATGCCAGAAGAATACTAACAAGAAAAACTCCAAATGAGCACAAGTTTCTGGTTCTTTTGCTAATGTAAAATAAAGACTACGGCATTCTCTGATCCCAGATTTAGTGGTGATGCTGTGGCCTGGACAAATAGTACTGTCTTGGTCTGTTTCTGCTGAGTACATCCACGTAAGTTTATCTGAAGATACTGTGTCCTTACTTTATGCTCCTTTCACATCCCAGTCTTTTTTTCTCTGAGTATCAATCTGAGCACTGTTAATTAGTTACTTAGCTTTGCACTGCTCACCTTCTCCCACTGAGGCCAAGAATCCTTAACGATGTGTCTATCAAAGTTAAAACAAGCCCTGGTTAAAGTTCTAAAAACTGCACAATTACAGAGCTACTCTGTAATTGAGACTCCACTGTTAACATTAGGTCTTAAATTTTTTTAAGATGCTTCAAATCAGAAAAACCAAGTAATTCACACTATTGTAACAATAACAACAGACTTTTCTACAAAGTTCCCAACTACTAGTCTGCAGCAGGAGCACATAAGCACCTAATGCTAAATTTTACACAGCTCAGTCCTGGTCATCCTTTTCTGGGCTTACTGAAGTTGAAAGATATGTTCAAAACTGAGTCTACTTCATTGCTCTGTTACCATACTTCAGAAGCATTTTAGAAGTCATTTCAGATGTCAGAAGTCAATCATTCCAGAAATTCAGGTCAGACTGTCATCTTTTCCAAGTCTTTTAACCTCTCAAAACACTGTTCCTATACATAGCCAGACATGCCTAAGTTATGCTGTATTTTTTGTGTAACGAGTGTAGGGATAATTTAACTCTTCAGACACTAACCCCAGGTAGAAAAACAGGCAAGTCATGAACATGATCACCAGCTTGGTACATGAATTTAGAAACAATGACATTGCTGGCTTAAGAATGGTCAACAGAAATGCTAAAGAAAAGAGAGTAAGAGGGAAATACTCTTAAATTAATCATTACTGGAACTCCAGTGAGAAATATGATAGTCAACATATTTCTCCCACACTCATTTCTGACTTCAAACTAATTTAAAAGAACAGCAGAACTCCAATCTGACATCTAGGAATTCTACAAGAAGGACTAACCTAAACCAACAAACATTTACAACTAAATAGGTAGGAAACTTGTCTGCAAGGACTAATATTTTGAGAGCTAGTAAACACAATTGAAAAGTCACAGAGACTGCCAGCAAAGTCCTGTAATTTCACAGTATCTGCAGTAACATTTACTGAAGATTAGACTAAGATGAAGGCATGTTTGCCATTTTTCACAGTCAGTCAAGTACTTAAAACTTCTAACACAAAAGAACTGCTTTTACCGGTAAAAGATCAAATTTACAATCCATAATTTTGTACAGCCAAGTTGATTCTAAGACAGCTACATTTGCCAAAGGCCCTGATATTTCCAATTCTAGAATTCTATCCAGTTATGTCAGAAAGGATATTAATCACCCCTGCTGTCATCTGACAGCATGTTTAAAAAGAAAAGAATAAACTGTTTTCAAACTAAGCTGAGCTGTGATACTTGAAATTATCTGAGTGCTGTGTTGGCATATGGAATTATGAAGGAATTATTTACTATGTAAGTGATTGTACAGTATGAATATCGATTTCAAAGTCTCAAAACCAATTACACTAAGAAATCCACTAAAAACAAATGTAAGTCTAATAGACTTAATCTAAAGTCCCACAGTTTTGCCATAACTTCCTGCCTTTTGTTTCAAAAAATAACGACTGTTCTTTTCCTAAATGCTGCTGACATATGAGACCACTCCAACTAATTAACTGTAAAAATAAATTAATTTTCAGCCTACTATAGTCTCTGTGAAAGTAACATCACTTAAATAAACATTTTAACCAGAATTCTGCAGAAACTCAAAGCATAATTCACAGGATAGACAGCAGATTAAAAGCCATTCATGGCGATAACAGAAAGTACTCTCGTGTTTATCTCATCAATCAATACAGGGAATCAAAGCTAACCTACTGCGCAGCTGAAAGGAGAATACTCTATTACAGTGACATTTGAAGGGAAAAAATAGGTGATTCACAAATCAGGTATTTTTAACTGCAGATCCAGGCACTTATAAAAGGTTTTTAATAACTCTTGTTTACTAAATGAGGACTGGGATATAGCATAATATATGCATGCAAACATATCTGAAAATATACGAATATGTAAAATTATATGTAAATTAGGTAACATTATAATCATGAGTCTAAAGATTCATCAATTTTATTGTACTCAGGCTAAAAAAATACTACAGATTACTAAGAAAATTGTATCTAGAGGTATCTATGCTGGAGGAGTAACTTGACAATGACCTGTCGTGAATATTGCCTCAGAAGAAATCTAAACTAATTTTAAATCTTTTCTAAGTGATATTTAAATATAAGACTTAAAATAATAAAACAAACAAAATATATGAGTTGGAGTAAATAAAGTGTTTTTTTTTTTTTAATTTGGGCTTGTTACAGACTAGTTACAGGTTGGTATCAGAGAAGAAAGCTTTTTACACAGCATACATTTTTTAAAAATCTAAAATTGCTATTATTTTAAATAAACTCCAAATTCCTATGACTGAAAGGAAGGCATGAAATTTGCCATGTATAAGGAATTGTGATTTCTTACCCCATCAGTTCAGAAAGAATAATAAATTCAGCAAATTAACCAGAATGAGTTTGAGTCTTCTGCATGTCTCCACCAAACAGTCAATCCTAAGCATGCCCTGACTCAGCTTCCATTCCAAGTTGGCATTTAGTAGATTCTACTGATTTGACAAACAGGTAGTCTTTCTGTACGAAAATTCACTGAAACAGTAACTGCAACAACACAATAATTGTGAACAAGCTGTTATTTTCTTAGATCCCCTTCTCGCTATAGCCATTTTCCAACAAAGAAGCCACATTTTAAATCGAGAACCTGAAATTTCATTCTGTCATGGATTGTAATTCCATTTATAATTGTGCTGCCTGTCAGCAAATGAGCTCTGGCATTTGAGAAAACCACCACAGCATCTTCTGTTCCCTCTGTCAGTCAAAAACTACCATCCCAAGAACAAGAGAAGGCAGCACATGCCTGCATCTCAGAGTATGGACTTCTCAATGAAGCAGCTGCATCATGGGTACACACTTTCTTACAACTTCTGATGTGAGGGCAGCAAACCCAGAGTTGAGGTAGACAAACAGAGTGAAATTTTTTCTATCTATGAAATAAGAAGCAAAACTAATCTGTCTGTGAAGCCTCCTTAAAAAAATAAACAAAAAGCTTGAAAGTGGCTAACAAGAGCCAAAAAATAGCTTTACACTAGGTTTTTACTGGACTAATGGAAGCTTATTGTAATTGAAGCAACTGGGCATAATTGTGTGATTCATCTGTCAAAGACTTTCTAATACTAAATTAGAAGTTAGGTAACATTGCTGTACAATGCCAGCACTGAAAATGACAGTTCATTCATTTTAGAGAAGATACATGCCAATACTCACACATTTGTAGTTATATAGTAATGTTGTATTTTAAAGCAAAATGCTCTGACTCATTAATTTCAGATGAGTATCATATGCACCACTGACTTGCTTCTTGTCTGGTGAAGTTTCTGTGATTCATAACCAAGAGTAGAAATTCAGAAAGCATTCTATGATTAACTCACCTAAGTAAGAATTCTACAAATCAAATGGAACAGCTACTATATTCACTCCATACACAAGTAATGAGTTTCACAATAAATTTTTTGGCTAACTGTAGCTTTTACAAGCAATTTCCCCACCACTGCAGAGACACCAAAAACTGACTTTATTAGCACACATACATGAGTGTTTTAGGTCAGATGTGAAACATTCCCTTGAAGCCAATTTCCCTGAGCACACTCCTCTGTGCAGCCACTCCAGAACAGGCAACTACGTTTCTCTTGTATCAAGGCACATAATGAACCCCAGCTAACATCCAGTGAACAGGGCCCGGCTGGAACTCCAGCAAAGGGAAGCTCCTGAAGTGCATAAATATGGCGGATGACAGCTCGTCAGGATGCCTCGTGTTGTGTCATGCTGCTTGCACACACAAACACCAATGCACATGCAACTGAGACATAAGATGAGGCAAATGAAAACTACATTTGACAAAACCTTCTAACTTTTGGCTGAACAAACTCCCTGGACCAGCTCACAGTCTGTTCAAAGGAAAGCCAGAGCCAGCTCCAACTTCCAGTGGTTTAAGCTAACAAACCTCAGGCCAGGTCACAACTAAAATATCCAACTGCTCTAGAACAAAGAAAGTTCTCTGCTTTCCCTCTGTTAAAGAGTTTTCCTACCTCCTTTCTTGTGCTAGCACTGACATTCATTCAACCCCAGTGCCACCTGATACAGAGCTATAACCAACAAAAGGCTGTGATTAATTTTCTGCCCACAACAGGGTTGGACAGGCACAAGTGTCTTAGCAAGAAGGAACACAAGGCTGAGGGAAGACAGGAGCACCTTCTTCAGTGCCAGCTCACTATTAGATTTTTGTCAGCTGCATGTGAAACCACACCCTGAGAGTGATCTGAAGACTCATAACTGTTGTGAAGTAGCTGGATTTCTTACCCCAACACACTATTATTCTATTTTTAGTACTATAGAATAGAAGTACTATTATTCGCTCTTTTATGTAAGTCTTCTACCTTAATGCTCATTTCAGGGATGTGCATAAAAAAGAAGAAATGTGGGTTAATAGAGACTGGTGTTCTGACACATGCATCTTTGATGTGGCATTTTATCCTGATAATAAAGCTGTCCTTTTGTAGATGGTACAAAACAGACATCTAGCTTTTCTTTTCCGGGACACTATAGCTTGGTATTCAACACCTGTAACTGTTTCAGTCTTCTATATGTTCATTTATCCCCACTAAACAGGCAGCTGACAGTGTCCCTCAGAGGGAGAAATGAAATTGATTAGGAACAATGAGACACACATTTGCTCCTATGAGACAGATCTCTCACATGGACGTAACTCTGCAAAAAAGGCTGCACATATATCCAGCCTTTAGACAGCAGATTTGTAAGTAAAACAAGTTATGAGTCTAAAAATGCAACTGGCAGACATTTTCATTTCCAATGGAATCAGTTCTGAACTAGTCAAAGGTTCCTACCTACCTACCAACCTGTAGTACTGAAAAGGAAAAACTACAAAGTAGTTCCTCAGGACTACTTGGTCCCCTTGAGCTTGAAGAGCGACCATTTTACGCTATGTTTTGCACACCTACAAAAGTACTTAGCAGTCATGTGACCAGTACTGCACTTGCATTCCAGGATTATGTAAGGATTGGGCAACTCAATCAAGCTCATTTCCCCACAAGCATCAGGTGCTTCAAAGGAACAGGTAAAAACACAGCACTTACATGGCCAAAAGACAATTCCACCTCCTTCACAGGGTTTCTTTATTTCTTAAGCTATCTCATCTTGAGGTTTAAGTTACATAGTCTCAGCTTTCAAAGCATCAAATGCAATTTTCTTTTGAAGAACCCCAATACAATATATTCATGCCTGTGTTAACCTGGTGTAGAGCCATACCTTAAGAAGAATGCAAAATAACTAGACAACTAAATTATTTTCAAAGTACGAGGTACTTTTCAGGTGACCAACTGTGACTGCACAAGATACTCATAATGGGTCAAACTGCTAAGGGCATTTCAACTTTCTTTGTACTATTTACAGTCTCATTCCTCAGGCAATCTAATATCTTGTTTGCCATTTTAACTGCAAGGTTCTCCTTGAGATCACTAGAGTGATAAGCCAGGTCTGCTTCTTGAGTTAATTTATTTAGGACCCATGGAATGGGTCCGAGTAGTCTCTCTTCTTCACATGCAGTCTACTTTGCAAGAAAATAGCTGACCTTCTCTGCAAAAGATAAGGATATAATCTGTGGACACTTGTTTTCAGAATTCCAGATCTTTCCAAGATCTTGCACTAAATTCCTGCAAAAAATAGTCTCTAGTACTAGCTTACTATACACTGATTCAGACAAGTTTTATGTAAAAGAAATTTCTAAATACAGCAAAGATGTAAACATTCACTTTCCTGGGATGATTTTTCTGAAACTAGCTGGCCACACACAAAAAGCAGCCATGGGTGGCCCTTAAGAAACCTTACTCATAATACTGAGCATGCAGACTCTCCTACCATTAAGTCCAGTCTAGCAAGTCATCAAATAAGAGATTACTGGTTTTACCAGGAAGAACCATTTCTTATTCAGCCCTCTTCCACTTCATTGTGTCTTAAACTCATTTCAACTAACCAAGCTGGGAGGCCCAAAACACACCAACAGCAACCCAAGTCAGTAAGTGTTCTCCTGGCACTGAATTTCAGTATCCTGCAATTTGTGTTTCTAGCAACAGCAAGTTTAATACTTTGTTAAAAGGGCTGCTTATCTCACTAGGCTGAGGATGAAACCACATAAAAGGCGGCATGGCTTTCTGAATGCAGCTTTACCCACAGCAGCTTAAAAGACTACATAAACTTTAAAGCACTGAACAATGACAGAGGGAACTGCAAGAGCAGCAAATCATTACAAATAGCTGTTCATAAGAATGGTTCATTGGGAATACATTCCTCAAATAATCACATACACACAACACCAAAGCAGACTTTCCCTTTCCTATGCAGGTAGCTCTGCAATACTGCTACACGTCTTAACATAACCTGGCCAAGGAAGTGCTAAAACTGTGCACATACGTACTGCAAGTATGGGCCCGCATCTGTCTTAACACCACATTTTTTGTTATTAGAAACATTTGGCTGACTACAGGTAAGTTAATACCTGCCGGCAAGTGATGTCCAAAAAAGACTGCATGGCTTAAGGTGAAGTGGACCAGTGTCAGTAGCTCCCAGTGACACAAAACCAGATTTCCCTCTGTGCTGCTCTTCATCAGCAGATCATGGGGACAATCTCGCCCATCCTCAGTTTTACACTCTACAGTTCTGACGCTGTGGATGGCTTCTGTCAGCATGGAATATTTTCCTACCAGTTGCTGGACGCTGGCAGTAGAGACATCACCAGCCCCTTCCCAGCCCTGCAGTTGGAGGCACATAAGGGGAGGGGGGCCTGGCACAGGGTGCACTACTCGCTGCGTCCCCTGCCCTTCCCTTGCAGCCGGAGGGGCTCAGGTGGCCTGTCAGACAACAGCTCCGTCCTTCTGTGTCCAGTCCTGGGCTCCTCTGTACAAGAATGACAAGGAGCTAACAGAGAGAGTCCAGCGGAGGGACACAAAGGTGATCAGGGTCTGGAGCTCTCTGGTCAGGACAGACTGATGGAGCTGGGCCTGTCTAGTCTAGACAAGACTGAGAGAGGATCTCATTAATGCACATAAATATCTCAAAGGGGATGGTGCCAGGCTCTTTCCAGTGGTGCCCAGTGACAGGATGAGTAGCAATGGCCATAAACTAAATCACAGTAAGTTTCACCTCAGCACGAGGCAGAGCCTCCTCACACCGAGGGCGGCAGAGCACTGCACAGGCTGCCCAGGGAGGCAGCGGAGAGACTCTCTGGACACACTCAAACCCCACCTGGACGCGTTCCTGTGTCAGCTGCTCGAGGTGACCCTGCCTCGGCAGGGGGTCGGACTGGATGATCTCCACAGGTCCCTTCCAACCCCAAAGATTCTGTGATCCCCGAGTCCCCGCGGGCAGGACGACCCCCGCCCAAGGGCTGCGGGGTGGGACGCGGGCCGGACGGAGGGGAAGGGCAGGGCCGGGCCGGGGCCATCTCGGCACGATGGGGCGGTGCCCAGGCCCGCCGACCCCCGGGGTCCCCGCGGCGGCGGCCGTACCTGCATGACCACGTCGTTGGGCAGCTGCGCGGCGCGGAAGAGCTCCAGGACGCGCCCGTTGGACGCCACCTTCTTGGTACTCTCGGTGTCGCAGTAGGAGAAGAGGTCGCAGTAGTAGCGCTGCTCCGCCTCGCTCAGCGTCATCCCCTCCATCTTTTAGCGCCGCGGATCATCCGCATCCGGCGGCTCCGCGGTCCGGCCGTGCGGCGCAGCGCCCCCTGTGGGAGTGGCGGCGCGGGGCAGGCCCCCGGTGCGGGGGCGTGTCGCTCTCCGGCTCGGCCGGGACTGCCCTGGCCCCCCGGGAAGCTGCCCAGTAAATCTGGGGATGCTCAGCTGCGCGGCCGTCCCGGCTTACTGAGTCGTGTGAGAGGCTGAGGCAGTGCCGAGCGGCTTCCCGAGCCTGCCTTCACAGAATCACAGACACAATTAGGTTGGAAAAAAAGACTCGAAATCATCGAGTGCAACCTATGACTGAACACCACCACGGTCAACTAGACCGTGGCACTCTGTGCCACGTCCAGGCTTTCCTTACATACCTCCAGGTCCTTTCCTTACATACCACCACCTCCACAGGCAGCCCATTCCAACGTCTTGTTACCCCTTCTGTAAAGAAATTCCTCCACCTGTCGCTGGTACAGCTTGAAACAATGTCCTCTTGTCCTGTCGCTGGTTGCCTGGGAGAAGAGACGACCCACAGCTGCCTACACCCTTCTTTCAGGGAGTTGAAGAGAGTGATAAGGTCTCCCCTGAGCCTTCTCCAGGCTAAATACCCGCAGCTCCCTCAGGTGTTCCTCGTGCCCATCTCTGGACTTGCTCCAGCACCTCAATGTCTGTCCTGAATTGAAGGAGCCAGAACCTGGACACAGGACTCGAAGTATAGCATCGCCAGTGCTGAGTACAGGAGAATAATCACTTCTGTGGGGCTTGGGGCGCTGGCATCATCCCCAGTGCAGGTTCTACTGATAACTGGTGAAGGGCAGCCTATTATGCCATACAGGCCCAGTTATAAGTGCTTGCCCTCCTCTGTATGCTTCCTCTTTCCACCATCACGACAGTATTCCTCAACACCACATAGCACACAATAAGTGGCCTGGATAATAGCTCCATACATCAGCCTTGCAAGGAAGAATAAGCAAGAGCTCACCTATCTCCGCATCAAGAGATAGGTGTGCTCCGTGTGTCTCTCTTGGTGTTTTCCGAGCTTCTGTGTATTTCCTTGGGTAGAATTGATTTGTGTTGGAAGGAACATAAAAGATCATGTAGTTCTACCCTTCCTGCTATGAACAGAGACATTTTCCACTAAACCAGGTTGCTCAAAGCCCCATCCAACCTGGCCGTGACCATTTCCATGGATGGGACATCTGCAGCATTTCTGGGCGATCTTTTCCAGTGCCTCACCACCCCTGCAGTAAAGAATTTCTTGCTTACATCTTGTCTAAACCTACTCTCTATCAGCTTGAAGCCATTCCCCCTGTTGCTGTCACTGTATGCCCTTGTAAATAGTCACTCTCCATCTTTCTCATAGGCTCCCTTCCAGATACTGGAAGGATGAAATTAGGTCCCCCTGGTAGATCTATGCTTTTTCTGCAGTGCACTCACAAAATTGCCTCCAAGCTACTTCAGCTTCTGGAGGGGCATGTAACAAATGCCGTAGTCTCCTGCCTGACCTTTTGACTACCTGGTCTGATTTAAATCCTGCTGAGTTGGCAATTCACTACTTCATATATTTCTGTCATTCTTAATTAATGTTTCTTTTCTTTTTCCACTTCACCTTCCTTCACAACTCTTGCCATATTTCTCTTTCTAGATGGCTGTTGCTGACTGCTCTATTTTTCTTAAGCACCTCATCCTTTCTGCCTCTTAAGATAGTTACATTTTGAACTTAAAGTAGACATTCATTTTTCTTGCTATTTGAAATACACAGATAACTAAAGTTTTCTGCTAACTAAAGTTTCTGAAAATCACGGATATGTTAGCTTATAGTTACAAAAGGTTCTCCCCAGAAATGTACCATTATCAAACTTTTGGATTTTGTCAACTCCAATGACATTAATAATGAAACCAAACAGATTGATCATGTTCTCAGTTAAAATTCCTCAAAATAGCCTATATTAAAGAAACAACTTTTTTAAAAAAATATTATATCTAATTATTATCATTATATAGACTTAAGGCCAATTTAGCATGATTGGTCACTTACTTGGAGCTATTGTTCCATCAGTATCTCTGCAAGTAAAATGATTGCGACCACCTTCCACAGTTAAATTGCATATTGTGATTCTATTAGCTACACAGAGGCATGCGTAGAAGAGGTTTTTAAATCACTTATCAGTAAGTGGGTTCCAAGTGCCTTTGCTTCTTACAGTGATTGTGTGCTAGTTCAGGCATTGGAGTTTGAAACATTAATATATGCATATATCTTTACCTATAAGTTAGTGTAAGGACCCCAAAATACTTTTATTGTCAAAATAATTTTGAGATTTATTTGTAACAGTAATCTGGACATCTTATTGAGTGAGTAATCTGGACATTTTATTGTTTTAATTGAATTACTATTTTATTATTTGCATCTTTGCAGCAAGAACTCTCTTTATACATTAAAGGGGATCACTTGGCTGCAGCAGTTTGTACAAGACACAAAGACTAATACAAGGAGGAAGTTCCCCAGCATGGACTAATCCCACATATCCAAGTGTCAAACAGTTCTGAAGTGTGTTCAATAACTGTACATTTCACTAAATGCATTACATGTTGTGAAAATGTCATGTCATTGCTTACTGGAGAGATTAATGCTTTTCCCTGTGGTACAGCATCTCTCTGAAGGTAGATAGTTTGGGAATCAGGTTGTTGGGTCTCATTTCCAACTCCTGTACCATAAACCTACCTACTTGCTTTGTGCCAATTCAAAGACTGAGCAGAAATAATAAAAATTACATGATGTGTAGCAAATTAATTTCTACTTCCAAAGATCTACATGTGGACAAAGCATTTTTGCCTCAGACAGTCCCACTACAAATTTTCTGTGTTTGACTGTGGGATCATCCTTCCCTCTCCTGATCAGCCCCTGAAAATCTCCAGCCCAAGGAGGGATTTTCTGTTCAGAAAATTTACTGGTGCCCTTCGTGCCAGACTTAGCATCTGTTGAGATAAATAAGTAAATCTTTTGAGTGACTTCTCAAAGGCAATTCATTTTGTTTGTCTGGAGAATATGCTGTTTGCTACAGGATGGACTGAGGAAAATAGTATTCAGAGTTCTGACTAGCAAAGAGTTAAACCATTCTCCCTATGGTGCCTAATTTTACTGTATTTTATTGTCTGTGAAGAAACTGCTAGATTACATATATTGATATCAAAGGATTCATCCTTTAAGAGATCAGAATTAGAGAAAATCATCATTGTCACAGGAAGGCCAAGTCCAGTCACCCAAGGGGATTGAAGTGCAAAGTTGTTTTGCTGCCCATAACTCTTAGAATCAGACCTAAATTATACATCAATAATACATTATTCTTAGAAAAGACATACTTCTAAAATTTGGTAGGTGACCAGAAGTATGTATGTTCATTAGTACTAAAAACTAAAAGGAAATTTATTTGTTTAAGGGCAGTACCACTTAAAACTGGTTTCAGTGTCTTTTATCAGCTGTGAACTTACTATTGGTTTCTGAAAACTAGCTGTTACACATGTTGAGACTAATTTCTAAAAATAAATGCAACTCATAAACAGATGCAGGGCCTGGCACACATCAGGTGATAGGGGTGTGCCATGTCTACAGTCTGCCTGCTTTTGATGTTCTTATTACAGTTAGTGGGTCTCACGTAACACCAGATTTGCACTGAAGTAAGATACATGCTCAGATTTTTTTTTTATTAAAATGCCTTCAAATAACTATCAGCCTTATAAAGTATGTATTCAGGTCCAGTTTCCATTTTGTATCTGGTTCTCCAAGTTTAGAAAAATTGCCCTGAGGTTATTTGTCATTGCCTTTCTAAATTCTTCCGCATACATAATGCTGTGGAGCAGGTTTTACAATCTCTGTCAATATAGTCCTTTTACTTGCAGCTCATCAGGAGTTCTGGGAACTTGTTCTATCCTGATTCTTTAGTGTAAAGACAAGTAGATTAGGTCTAGAAATGAATGGGAGATGTTTAAAAATATTTGCTGTTTCAGACTTTAGAACTGGTTTGTTGTTACTGCCTGATTTTTTTCAAGAAAAGAAGATACCTTTGGACATAAGGTACTTTATTCCAGACAGAAGAAGACTTTGAGAACAGTATTAACAATTACAAATGAAAGAAGTTCCTTTTCTGCTTTTCTAAAAGCATATGTATTTCCTTTTTATAGAAGCAACATTTTAGTAGGAATATAGACATTTTACAGACATTGTACCCATACTTTAGTAAATTTCTGCACGTATGTTGTGTTACACTTTCCAACTGTATGTTTTTGCAATTTTGAAAAATATCAGTTTTGTCGTGTGCTGTTTTTACCTTCTATGAAATGGCATCCATATTTGAAATAACCTACCAGTTCTAGTAGTCCTGTTGGGATTGTTTCTCCATCAAAAGGGCAACCTATATTTAAGGCTATGAGAATTCATCCACAGTGAATGTAAAAATCCTTTCCACACAGAGCCAGGTAGCAGACAGTAACAACAATGGGGGTTTTGTTCTTTTCCTTCTATACAAGGAGAGCACCTTTGCAAGGAGCATTCATCATGTGAACACTGGATCTAAAGCAATGTGGTTACTCACCAAAGTGAGTGTGCAGGCACATCCTAGAAGGGAAAATAACTTCTTTCTCAGCAGCCTCCCTAGAGTGTTGTGTCAGCACTGAAATATGCATGGGATCCTGGCTGAACACATCTACTGTCTCTAAACCTCCTCAGTGCAGAATGAATAGTGTCCTTTCCATATCATTCACTATTGCACCAGTTTTCCCCAGTCTCTCCCTTAAACATTTAACTTGTATGTGTCTATCAGGGTCCCTGTAAAAATTGGCTGTGTTTAAAAAATCAAATTCTTTTCTCTTTCACCCAAATACTTCATGTGATTGAAAAGAGAAAGCAGTCAAAAGAAAGCCTTTAAAGGAAAGGGTTGCAGTTACAGCAGTCAAATGAAAGATACTGGAAAAGAGCAACTTTTACTCCTTACGATTTTGGCAGATTTCTACATGCGATTTCCCCTCTGCATGTCAAGAGGTGGTGAGCCCCCTACCCTTACCCTGCCAGACCTACATGTGTTTGGTAGTTTTCAGAGAGGCATTCCTTTACAGAATATACTGAAAGCAGTGATTTTTTTTTTATATTTATCTGCCTGAGCAGCTGATTGAATACCACCTCTCTTTAGATTTTAAAAGTATTGTTTCTTCCAAAAGAAAAGAATGTCTCTTGCTTGCATGATACAATGAAATAAGTCTCTTACTGAAATTAAAACTCCTTGTAGTTTCTTACAGTGTTTAACTGTAAATTCATCTGGTCTTGCTGCCATATTTATTTAGAGTTTATTCATAAAAATGTCTACATCCTCTTTTATAAATATATTCTCTATAGTTTTCTGGAGTCAAGAGGGATGAGATTAAATTTTCTTTGGACTTTTTGACACATACATATTTATTAATAGAATTATTTATAAATTGATAGCTAGCAACTGCCTTGAGATATTATAAGGCTATATTCAAATTACTCTTTAATATTATAAATAAAATAAATTATAAATATTATTTGGAATGCCTTTGTAATCCCTCAATTTCTTTTTTTCTTTTGAAGCTCTAGAATTTTCATTACTGAAGTCCCAGCTAGTCTGAAAACAGTCTTAACCTCCATTACCTTTATTTACTCAGCTTCCATCACCCTGGATTCTTGAGCCATTCTCATTGTTCTCCTACCTTTCACTCTTTCCTCTTGCTCCCTGAATGTGGAAGTGCAGTGTAACTTGATGATGAAACAGGATGTTATCCCTTCCTGATGGGATTATTCCTTGTTATTCCTTCCTGATTATTCCTCATTATTCCACTGAATAATGATCTCCATCTGGGAGGGTTGTTAACAGCTACTTCAGGAAACTTCTGGCACATTACTGAATTTGTCAGAAATTGGTTACAAGGTGGGAAGAAGTGCTGAAAGCAAAATTTCACATCTCTCCCATATTGTACACATACTCAACCCTCCCTTCTTTTTATATTCCCTGCTTTTAGCTGTATATATAAATGCATATATCCTTTCCTTACATCACTTACATTTTCATTTCCATCTTACTATTTTTTACCTAAAGAATTTTCAGTTATAATCAGTTATGCAAGACTTTTAATTTCCCCCTTTAACCTTTCTTTCTGCATATTTTTTCCTCGCAGACAGCAATAGAATCCTGCACAATATTGATAGTAATGGGGTTTGTATTCCATCTTGCCTGTTCATTGTGCTCCCTGCACCTTCTCTATTCTGGATTCATGGGTTTGCTATTTCACAGAGTGATTCTCCCTCAGAATTTGACACAGACTGTTCTTTTAGCTATATTCCACTAATATCAGTTTCACAAGGATTTTAATTAATTCCTTTTTTTTTGTCCACAGTGATGTTCTTTGTATGTTAAGATAAATAAAATATATAACCCTCTCTGTGTCTTTTTTTTTTAAGATAGCTATAATCTAGTTTATTTCTTAAATTCCTCTAGAGCAAAAATACCCCCATGTGATTTCAAATATGCGTAATTTGTTAAAAAAACACTGTTGTGACATTTCTCTGATGTTTCAGTCAGGTATAGGAGGGATATTAAGATGCCGTGTGCTCCATCTGTGGTGGCTCTAGGAAGGAGTCTGATAATTAAAGGTCTTCCTCTCTATATATAGCTTTGCTTTAATATGCTTTACAGACTCTCATACCTTCACACTTTCTAGTTTTTATGCTATTTTTTTCTGTCCCCTGTCTTATGTTTTTCTCTTTTTTTCTTTCTCAAAATCTTGACTTATTTTGAAGATCTATTTCCAACTGCATCTCTTTATCCACATTTACTGTGAGGGATTAGCAAGGGAAGCTGGGATCCGTGCATGATCACAAGACAGGCAGTGGCCACCTTTGCTGGCAAAAGCCCCACACTGCCGCCCCGGCCTGGGACAGTCCGGCCCCACAGTGGGCAGGACTGTGCGGTCTGCAGCCCACAGGCAGGGCAGCAATGCAGAGGGACTGCAGCTCTGGCCAGGCCCTGCAGCAGAGCCTGGAATGAAGGCAGCTCCCTTGGGACAAGGCTGGCCCTGCCTGTGGCTGCCCTTCCAGCAGCTGACCCAGACCCCCACAGCCAAATCCCCACCCCTTTGATCATTGACCTCACCTACACATCCTGAGCTCATGTGTGTTCTTATAAAATCGAGGATAATTCCATCACATTGAGGAGCATAACTTTGCACTTACCTCGCTGTACTTGACAGCAGAACTTGATTTCAAAATACACTAGCATTTTCATTGTACTACCATTATAATTTACAGAAACCATTCACAGACCCCATTTTTTGAATTTGACAGTAAGATACATAAAATATACAAAGAACTGAAACAACTTCTGTTTGCATTGAGACTCTCAAGATGTCAGAGAAGGATGTAGTTTTCCTGTCAGGGTATAAATAATTCCTGAAGAAAAGCTATTACCATCGAAACTTGACTCAGTTAGCAAATGCTAATGACAGTCCTGTAATGTAAAATCAATGAAAGTTATTTGAAGTAAACCCATGATTTGAGCAGAGTGGAAATACGCTTAATTAACACACATTCCAGCGTTCTAAATAAATGCAATCTCTTTATTTTTGAAACATCATGTTCTGTTCCAGTCATTTTAGCAGGGCTATATTTGGTACAATTTGGCCTAAGCCTACATAGTGCTACAACTTTCTAAGCAGAACCATTGCCAAGCACTTTATTTCTCCCTGTTCCTTTAGGAAAAAAAAAAAAAAAAGTTCAGACCTTACAGTTCTTTAAATTAATCATAAAATGAGTGTGTTATAGACTAGCAGGATGGAATGGATATATGTGCATAAATTCAGAGAGATTATTGCATCTTTTGCTATCCACGCATTTTTTCACTGAACTGCCAACTTGTGTGTACTTTCCAGCAAAGTAATTTTCCAGAATTTGTGTCTTTGACAGAGGAGAGATAATACTCTTGAGTGCATGAAGCACATATCTCTCTTATACTGGAATATGAAATAAAAGGTGAAGAAAATCAGCACTTTGCATCATTACTCTTCCTATGTGCCTTTTCTTTTAGGCTAAGAGCAGTTTTGACTCTCTTATAGAAAATTATTTAATCAGGAAGCTATTAGAATGTACAGTCACCTCTCTGACTGAAGGGCTGTGTCCTGAATTCTTATCTCTTCTGTACTCCCCAGCAGATCAAAAACCAGTTGTGATATAAGGCGATGCTGATTATTTGGAAGAACGTAAGCACTGTTGCTACCTGGCTAAGGTAGCAGTCTAGATCTCTTGGCCTGAACAGGAACCAAAAGATTGCAGACTATCTCAGCCTCCTTGTCCTCTCCTGACCCATGGACTGATGTACTAGGAGGTTTCTTCATGGGAAATGTCTGGGTAGTGCTTCTTTTTATAGGTGTCTTCCAAATGGCTGAGAGACAGTGAGGGCAAGCCTCAGGCACGATCCCTGCAATTCATTTGTAGAGGATGTCATAGAGATAAGAGGAATAGCACTGGAGAGCAAAGCAGGGCTTGCCAGGGGCACACAGTGGGCTCATCCTTGCTTCCCCACATCTCCATCTAAAACTCATCTACAGAGTGAGAACAGAAACTACTTGTTCCACTCCCCAGTCCATTTCAATAAGAGTTGTTGCAGCCCTGGTAAAAAGCCTGGGACTAGGGTGGCCAAGAGTGCACCAAATGTGTTTTGCAATAATGGACTTGATGAACTTAGAGGTCTTTTTCAACCTAAATGCTTCTATGATTCTATATTCTATATTCAAATGCTTCTATATTCAAAACCTTTCTCTTGTTTAAATTTGATCATAATACTCTTGCTCCTCAATTGACTGAAGACTTAGGAAAAATAGCTGAGAAAAGGAAACCCAAAAATAGTTTATTGAGATTTTTGGTCAGATTATTTATTTGTGTAGTTTGATCTTATTAACTTGAAAGAAAGAGAACACTTTTAATGCGGAGCTACAATACTTTACATGGAACCACCTCCCACAAACTCAGAAGCCACCTTTCACATACAACCTTTTTATCAATAAAGGCTTTTCTCATATTGTCAATGTACTGGAAAAGCCATATATATATATATATATATATATATATATATAAAATTAGATATCCAAATACACTAAATCGAGATGATGCACTTAAAGTGGCAAACCATTGCTTTTTTTGAATGAGGCATAGTGGAAAAGGATGCAGGAAACTGTAAGAACAATAGGTCTGGTCCCCTTTTCCTCTTCTCTTTATATAGAGATTATGAAGGAAGTGAAATAGTTCTGTTTCCTCACATCTGACCTGTGAGAAAAATAGCCTGTGCAGTCAGTTTTAACTTGGGAACACATACAAGCTCTACTTCCCAGTAATGAAATAAAGGATATGTATTCCTCAGAAAGGGAGTAAACAAAACAACGCCTTCATTTCTCCTGGTGTGAGATACTAGTCTCAAGCCTTCTGCTTGCGTCTGTGATGGAAACAGTTTGATCTGTAGTAACCAGTTCACCAACATAACAAGTTTTTATTGATGACTATTTGCTAAATGCAAAGCGGTTAACACTGAGCCTTTTTATTTTTTAACACTGCTAACTAATTATTAGTTAACACTGACTTACTTTGCTTGCTCTGTGATACAACTGATTGTTTGAAGGGGAAAAAAAAACCCTACCCCTCCAATTTCTGTTTCCTGTTAGCACTGTAATTACAGTTATTTCTGGATTTTAGAGCAGCAATAGATACACAAATTCTGGAATCATCAGCCCCCTCCTCACCCTCATAATTTCTGCCAAATTTGCAGATCAACAGAAGCCTACTTTCATGTCATCTAATATTGTTTTAGAAGATTCCATTAAAACTGAAATGGAGATTAACTGTTTACAATGCAGTAATAAGCTGGTTCCCAATACACTACACAGCGATGATGCACTCAAAGTGGCAAACCCTTGCTTTTTTGAATAATGCATTGTGAAAAACTGAGGCAGGAAACTGTAAGAACAAGTTGGTGTAAACCTACTTAAGGAAGGCTTGGACTCAGAGGAAGTGCATTGAGAAGTTTCTGTAGCTGTTCACAGAGAAACACTTGCCTGCGTGCAAGACAGTTTTTGTGCTTCCTTCAGTAAACATAAAGGAAGTGGGATCCATCTGTGTTATTTGTGTGACAGAGAACAAATAATATTAGCTTCAAAATATGACATCACAATACATTCAGAGGCAAATATTATTCATGTATGTGTAACACAATCACATAGGATAACTACATACCAAACAAAAGGATAGTCATATACTTTACTTAACTGTATTTTTAAATCTAAGCTTCTGCTATGTGTCAGAGATCCTTGGACATAATTTCCTCAAGGAAAATATGTCCAAGGAAAATAAGAAAGGGTAAGACTTATCCCAGAAGCTTGGGATATACAATTGCAATTCACTTTGCAGATGAAAAATTCATAAAATTAGGTGTTAGATGCAGGAGAAAATCCTCCCATTTGTAATCACACCATGCGGCATAGATAAAAGCACAAATTAATTTGATATTCTCATAGTACTTCCGTGGTAGATATTTATCTCCTCTCTGAGATCAACACACAGTTTAACCTTCTTCACCATCAAAGAAATCCTCCTAGGCTATTAGGTCAATATGCAAGACCACTGCCAGTGCTCCATGGGAAGCTCTGCTGGGAGTCTGATTGTTGTTCCCTCTTGCAGTTTCACACAGCAGGAAATCAAATCATTTAAGATCAAATGACTTGTGGCTGCAGTGCCAGTGAAATTAATAATATTTGATGACACTTGAATTTGAACCTCATTTGGATTTCAGTGCTGCCATTGTATCTTGAAGCCAGAAAAGAATTCCTAAAAGTCAGTTTGTATGCAGATCTTATCTGAAAAAATACACTTCCCCATATGCAGGAAACAATAAAGTGTTTCTGTATGTGACTTAAAAATAGAATATAAATTCAGTGCAATTGCAAATATTATCAGATTCAAATGGTGTGATTTGCATCAAAAGCACTATTCTTCAGCTAAGAACCTGGAATGCAGATAAGCAAAATTACAGACAAAATTGATCCTTAAAAATGCTTATGAACAGGAATCTTGAATTAAGTGATCATTACCTGTAATGAATCCAGCAGTGAAAGTTTTCTTCCCTGTTTTTAGCCAACTGTAAACTTCTGTGAACCATGACTGCATGGTCAGCAGGTCTTGACATTTCACCAATTAAAAAAACCTACTGTGATGACTTTTGCCATGACACAATTTCACATGCTAAGTAAATGCATTCTGACAAATGCAAATCCACAGTTCCATTTCAATAAGATTTCCTTCAGGAAAAGATGTTATATACTTCTGTCATGACTCATGGTAAATGCCTGAGCTTTAGGAAGGAAATTTATATGAAACCAATAAATAAAGATATTACATCTACAACTGTATTTGATATGAATATGAATAGTAATTCCATATTAATGTAACTGTCATCTCTGCTGCCATTATTTGACATATTTTATGGAAAGCCTGTATTTTTGATTTTCTGAAAAACTCCCCAAAATATCAGTATGCACATGTATATATGTAGAGGGAAAGGAGAAAGGGAGGTGATTTTTTTTTCATGATGCACACCAAACAAGAGGACAGAGGGTCTGAATGATTCAGCTGTTCCCATGCTGTCTGGAGATCAGGAGATGTGCTGCTGTTTCCTTGCCACACAAGGTTTTTTGACACCAGGAATATGAGAAAGTATTTAGCCATCATGTGGCTGTCTCTCAAATATCCAGCTCTTATAACAAAGAACAATCTAAAACACATTATATAAAATCAGCTATTTATAATTTTTTTCTCTTTGTAAACTGTCTCCAAACACTGTTTGATGCACTGCTCTCTCTGAATCCTCTTTACTTCACATCCTTTTGTGCAAAAAAGCATCACTCCCTGACTAATTTTGACTTTGTGCCTGTTGAGAAAGGCTTTGGGTTCAACCTCACAGTTTTCAAATAACTGCTCTCAGACACGTGGTTTGCTGTATAACTAATGTTATGGGCCCTGTCTTTTAGCTTATATTGATACAGCATCTTTCTGTCATTTCATGCAGAGGTTTACTCTTGGCTTAGGGATGGAGCAAGTAATTTCAGTGATTTACTTCAACATTTCCTCTTTTCCACTGTAGTAAAGGCTTACATGCTAAATTTAGGAAGCAGAAGCATTATATTGTTCGAAGCACCTAGTGAATAATAAGAAGGCTGTGATGCACTGAGGCCATTCCTGAAATAACTCCTCTCTCCTGGACAGACTTCAGTGAGCTTAAGTGAATCATTCCATCTGCCTCAACTGAAGTGCTCAGTCAAGAACCAACACTGTCAGCAGTCACTGTGTATTTGTAGTGTCTCTTGTTCTGAGGCTGGTCTGGCTTATTTGCTTTTACATTAAAAGAAGTATTTATGTTTTTGCTAAGTTATTTTTTTAACTCACAGAGAGTAAAAAAGAGAAAGTGTTGGGGTTTTCTCTATTGTTCTCTTTTGGTTTGGTCTTTTTCGGTCATTATAGGAAAAGTAAAGCTAAGAGCCTGTACAATTAAAAATTTTAAATATGGCTCTACATGCAAATTCATGGAAAGTTTTCCAGAATATCCCTATGCTTTTCATTTTTGTTAAATTATTTTCTCCCTTGAAACAACTGCTGACTTAAGACAGAGAGAGTGGTCAAGGAAGACAATGATTGGATCAAAAACTATGAAGATGCTTTGGATATGGAGTGCTGTTTTCCTCATTGATTGGCTTGTCTCAAAAAATACAGCCATTCTTCTGACTGCCCCTAATATCCATATTACTTATTTCCCTCAGTTTTCTATAACAGCATTGACTTGAATTATAATTTCTCATTGTACCAAAAGGCCCTGTCATGTTCTAGAAACAGATATCTTACATTTTCTGTGGAGTTACAAAGTCCACAGGAAGAAGGAACGTAGTAGATCCTCAATCACTTGAAATCTTTAAATCATATGAAGACTTTTAAGACCTGTTTTAGCCTGGGCTGATGTGGCTTTTGAGTCAAAACCTTACAGCACACCCGTGCAATACACCCATGGTGAGAAGAGACTCAGGGCAGGTTGATGGCACAGATACCTGATGGAGCTGGGCTAAGACAAGACACATCCACACACTCCCGTTTGAATCACAGCACCACAGTTCCATCCACCTTTGGAGACAGAAGGAGAATCTGGCACTTGGAACGGGTACAAGTTACTGGTGTTAAAGCAAGGGGATGGGACACAGGCACTTGCAGAAGGAATTGATGTTTCTACTAAATCAACATGTCAAACAAAAATGTGTTGTAAGACAACAGTAAGACCTGGATTATGTAAGAAGGCTGTTAAGATTATCTCATCTAACAGTGAAATCTGCAATCACGGTGTCAGTTCTAACGGTTTTTAGCTGGGGAGGATCTCAACAGAAAATACCGTGTGTGCACATGTGATGGATATGCGTAGATACGCATAAGCACATATAGTGCAACAAAAATTAAAAAGAACATTATTATACAAAACCAGAACAGCATGGGTTATGAACATATACTAGTAAAGTGAGACTGTCTAGTTAATACATGCTGGAAAACAATATAAATGGCCATTACCTAGCAAATGCCATTGTAACTTCCCCCTAAATTTTTCAGGCTTGGCCCCAGTGGTGTTACACACCTGTCTCTGGAGAAACCTGTAACAACAAATACGTTTACCACGTGTTTACTGTAGACACTAAGTACTTTTATAAAGCTAATTTCTCATGGGGTGAGAAGCTATTCAGATTCCATTCAGAACAGCTGAAAGGTAGGAGACAAAGAGGTAAAGCTGGTTGTCAACCAATAGTCGTGACTGAGAGAGGTTACTAATTATTAGTGTGCTCTTAGTACCATTTCTGTTTGGACCTTCTGTGCTGTTCAAAGCTGTCATTGAAAACATGGGGAAAGAGGTGATAAAGTTTGTGTGATCCTATTTTAAATTACACAGTAAAATACCTGATGGTACTGAAAAATGCAAAGTAGTGTACTGGGGGAGAGTAATCCTAATTATCTGTAACAGAACAATTAATTACTACCACTTTGGAAATAGCTTTTGAAATCATTGTGCATAGTGCTTAGGACTTTTCAATAAGTCAACTAAAGTGTTGGGAATTTTTACTGTTGGGAGTGAGCACAAAACAGAAAACATCCTTATGTCTTTTATATATACCATACCCACAAGCTGAGTAACACTGACAATTCTGCTTCTTCAGTCCCAGAAACTAACACAGAATTATTTGAAAAATTATAAAGAGAAACAAGAAGGATCAGCAACATGGAGACACATTCATCTTATATGAGATTAAATTAGGGAGTGTGATGGAGAAAGGAGAAGATAGAATAATTACTTGCTCCAGTAACTACCAGGAGCCAGGAGAAAAACCGATAGTTTTCATTGATTGCACTGTTTTCCAAATGCCTTCTCTTGGTTCCTGCTGGAGGCAAAATGTCCAGTTAAATTGATGGGTTGATCATATGCAGTATGTCTACTGTGTTGTTCTCAAGCGGTGTTTTTTACATCGTGCATAATTCCTCCGTTTGTCTGCCTTCATGGGCATCTGGGGGGACAGCAACAATGAAGTGAGATGCCCAGGAAGGTCAAATCAGAATAGTCTGTTTTAAGGCACAACCTCTTGAGTTTTAGGGAGCAGTGTTACACAGCTAAAATGCATAATGAATTATGAGTCTGCTGATGACCTTCACCAGTTATATGAAATATGTATGAGCAATATTTCCATGTCCGTCCTGTGAACTTGTAAAGGACAATTTTACACTTCTTTCATCTTTAAAACAGCATCAATTTGTGGAAACACAATGATGGGAAATCACCATCTCCATAATTATCATGTTTCCTGCTCACTGCTGCTGCCCCTATAATGACATAATCAGTCATTCATTTCTGATGCTGCCCAGCTAATTTTTGTACTTTGGCAGTATCTGTTACCTTAATTGTCATGGTAACAGACGGTTTTGATTTCTTATTAACCTATTTTAATATTACATGACTAGGAAGGGTCATGAAAGAAATAGTAACAAAAGTGTTTCAATAATCTCCCGATGCCTGGAGACAAATACTTGGGTACAACACTTCCTTTTCAAAAGACAGAATAAAAAAAAAAAATTGAGTAAGCCTAAACATGTGTCAAAAGAAAATAAGATGAGGAATTACAGTTTTGTTCATCTTTCTCAGATATACAGTTGATGCTTCTTATAAATTAGGGTCTATGAATCAAAACTGAAAAGGATTTTTAATGTAGATTTCATCATCAGTATAATAATATTACCTTTAGCCTGAAAAGTCACAAACTATTACTTGATCAAACAAATTATCCGTAATAACAATCACATTATGCAAAGGCCTACATTATTTGTGCAAAAGTAATGAGGTTTTTAGATGATTATGAAATCTAGATTATGTGCAACTGAAAGCATGTTGTTAACAATAAAACCAGAAGATAAGCACTTTTATTCTATACTGCTAAATAACTGGAATCTTCAACGTATTTGGTAACATACTAATCAGATTAACTTTTAAAAGCTTAATCTCAGATCTACCTTAAAAGACTACCTTTTTTTACTGTAGCATTTAGCATTTTGTCAGCCAATATAACAAAGACCTTAGAAAAGCAGTATGCACATATGGCATCATATGCACAGAGCATCAGTGCTCTTCAGATACTACATTCTCCTGGGAATTTTCAATGTCTTTTGATTCAATTCAGATAGATTTAAATTTCATTTATTTCCTTAGCAACTTAGGAATGTATTCCTTTTAATGTTGTTTTCGTAACTATCAAGGTTTGTTTTTCACAAAGAGCACCCCTTACTGATGTAAAATTATCATAATATCTAATCTGTTCCAGAAAATATTTTGGTAGCATATCAAAACCAGAAAGCAGTATGGTTTTGGTTTTTTTTTTTTAACAACCAAAGATTCTGTAACTGATCAACAGTGATTATTCAATGGAAAAGTTAATATTTTCATGAAAATACCATCCAAAAAAATCCCTTGGAAAAGCAATGGGCTTGGACTACAATCCCTGGAGTGATAAAAATGTGATCTTGGCATCATTTCCACTGTGCAAATCAATTTATCCAGCTGCAGGTTTGAGCCCTAGCAGAGCTTGCTGCAGTAGTTTGAGGTGCCATCACCTATTTATTCCTCCAAACACCTGGGATGGGAGAATGTAATAAGGGACCAACCCCACATGGCACAGCTCACAGTCTGAGAGGGAATCTGAGCCTCACCTTCAGAAACTAGTGCATGAAACCTGTGAATTGCAAGGGCTGGAAATAGTTTCTTTTATCGACTCTGCTTTAGGGCAGTCATGAGGAGGTGGGAGAGACAGCCGGCGACGGCAATGCCTTCAGCTGTGGCAGTGAGAATTTTTGGGAGAGCCTTGGTACGAGCCTTGGCGGCAGCTTCATTGCTTTGTAGGAGTTGATGCAGCTCTCAGCTTAAATGCCTGAATCCTTGAGAGAGGACGTAAATGTTGTGAGGTGAAGAGGAAGAGAGACAAGAGTAGTAGTGAACGCCATGGTACAAGACAGAAAAAATTAAGTTGCATTCTTTCTGCGGCGTAGGGTGCGAGGATATGGGTGCTGAAGGGAAACACAGATACACTGCAACACAACTTTATCGACGGTAAATGGTGTTAACTTAGCCTATTCACTTTCTTGGAAGGAGAACTAGTTTTCTAGGAGAAAATAAATGTGGGGGGCCTAAGGAATGTGGCATGATGTCACCCGGGGAAGCCAGCGGAGATGGGGCATAGAGGGCATGGGACGGTGACGGACAATGACTGAAGCAACACGGTAAGTTACAGAAAGCTGACCCACAGGAAGAGGGGGACCTGCTGAAGGACTGGCTTTGGAAGGCGTTTTACCTAGCAAACTCACCAACGCCCGTGCCGCGGGAAGAACTTAACCCCGGCAGGGGAGAGGAGTCCCGGCAGGGCAGGGCAGCAGCAGACCGCGGCCACAGCACCCGGCCCGGACACAGCCAAGATGGCCGGGAGCGCCGCCACGCGGCGGCGGGAGCTCAGCGCGGGAGGCGGCGCGGCCTCGGCGGGCGCTGCCCCGCGGCTCCGCCGGCTCCGAGCGGCCACAGCAGCGGCAGCGGGTGAGTGCCGCCGGGCGGCAGCGGGCCGGGGACAGCCGTCCGTCCGTCCGTCCGTCCGTCCCTCCGACCAGGGAGCCGCCTTCCCTCCCTCCGCGCCGGGGGCAGAGGCGCTGCCCGGGCAGCGGGTGCGGCTGCCGCTCGCCCGGGCGGGGCCCGCTTCCCGGTGCTCCCTGCGCCGGCGGCGGCGGGAGCCGGATCCCGCCGGGCTGTGGCAAGCGAGCCGCGCTCTGCTTCCCAGCGCGGGCCGGCCCAGAGGCCATCGGTGCCTGCCAGGGGACGGGCGGCGCGGGGAGTGACAGATGCTCGTGTCTGTCTGTGTCTGTGGGTGGGTGGGTGGGTGTGTGTGTGTCCGTGTCCTCGCAGCGGTTCGGCGCGCTTCTGCCAAATAAGGAGAAGTGTTTAATTTCCACACCAGCAATATACTGCCTTGCAGCAGCGTATCAGGAGTATGAGAGTCTAATAGCTGGCGTGCACTTTTGATAGTTGCTGTGTTGAGCATCTGCAGTATAAAGTGTTTTAAGTTTTGAAATACCGAGCATCCCCACTCCTTGCTCAGCCACGCTTCTCTGATCTCAAAAGTCTGCCTAATAACGTAGAATTTAACTTTTTAAATTCTAAATAATGCTGTTTATCTTGATGATGTACATGTATGAAAATAATTAGAAATCAACGTGAATTTAAAGAGCTGAAAGTAAAAAAGAGCCTTTAAAGTGAGAAGAACATCTTTAAAGAGAAGATAATTATGTCATTGTGGTGACCAATATCACAACTGGCAGTCTGACAAAGAATGGGAATGTAAGCTCTCTAAGAGATGGGCCATATTTTCCTTGCTGACTTCATCTGTTTAGTGCGGAGTCCAACAGCATCCGGAAGTTTTGGGAGTTCCCCTTAGGCATTTGCAGCTGTGCAGCCTTGCTGCCCTGCCCTTTGCCGCGGTGGTCCCACGGCGGCACGTCCAGTTTCAATGTCACCTGTCGGTCGGCTGATATCCGCTGCAGTGCTGCTGGTGCCGTGCACTAAGGATGAACCTGTGGTTCGCTTGGGGCTTTGCCCGAAACCCATGCTGATAATTAATCTTGCTCAGTTTTGCATGTTAAAAAGAAGCATTTTTTGGCATGTGAATTTTGGATCTAAAAATCAGACTCTGCTGCAAACGTTTTTTTGCCGCTTGGGTAAATCATAAGGGATCAGGAAGTGGAACGATGTCACTCTTGCCTATTTTAACTCAATAAAAAAAGTAAGGAGGGGAAGCTTTTCTCTTAGGAAGAGTTTGTGATGCATTCAGATGTCTGTTTTTAAACTCCACTTTCGTACCAGTGCAGAAGTCCTGGTTTCTTGAACAAAAGAGTGGGTCTCTGTGCTCACTGAGCCCTTTTTTTAGCTAGTTCTCATCTCCACAAGCTCTCAGCGGCTTTTGTTCCAACTGCATTGTTGGCACCCATGGAAGCTGCATTTGATACTTTGCTTTGTCTGTGATGCCCAGTTTCTCATGCTTACCTCAATGCCAGTTTTTGCTTAAGGAGTTCAACATCTAAAGCTTTCATTGTGTTGATGCTGCTTTGCGCAGGATAGGCCATAAAACACCATTCAGGGTCTGCAGCTGTTAACCTGGGGCGCTTTGTAGCGGTGGTGTTGTGTGTGGCTGTAGTGCTGCCATATGCTGTGCCACGTATGGCTGAACTGTTGCAAGGCTCTGGTACACATTGGTGCAGATTGCTGTGTTTCATGGCAATGAGGTGCCCCGGATAGGTTCGGCGGCTTAGTAGATTCTCAGGATGATTTTGAATGGCAAAAATGTTGACTGCTTTAGGTCACTTGCGTAGTTTGGATCAGTTCTGCTTTCATAGCAGGTATGCAGGAGCTGCTGTCCTTTCAGACACCATGTGTGTCCGTAACCAGCAATACGTGTCTGCAGTATCTTCCCAGCATATGTAGAAAGCTGTGGTGTGGTTTAAGAGACCAAATCTACCACATATCCCAGAGAGAAATTTAAAGGCAGATGTTCCATTTTGATTGAAGCCATTGATGGAAAGTTGCAAAGCCCCTGAAGATGTGATGTTAGTGAGTTGCTCTGATTCTGTGCCAGCTTAAGCTCATTCCTTAAAACAAATGACCCTCCTCTTCTCTGACCTTCCCACATCTGTCATTTTTTGAGATTGGCTCCTTATATTTGTGTATAGAATGTAACAAGATTGTAACTTCTTTTCCCTTCAAATGCAGAGGTGCAGAGACTCTTTATCTGTTCAAGACTAAAATCCTAGATTATCCTGTAGTCATGCATCTCCAGGCTACTGAGATTTATGAGGTGTTCTGACATGTCTAAAGAACTGAGAACATGCCAGAAAGGTGCAAAGGATTTACAAGATTCCTAATAACTTTGTAAAATTTTTTTTCCTTTTAGACCACAATGAATGTGGAACATGAAATTAGCCTCTTAGTTGAGGAGATTCGGCGGCTGGGAACCAAAAGTAAGTACTGTAGTATCTCTGTATGGATGTGATCACATTACAGATGTGTGTGTGTACATACATGTCACCATGCATGCATGTCATACACTTGTAGTCATGTTACATCAAACTAAGAACTTGGCAAATTCAAATAAGCAGGTAACCTGAAAACCTGCATAGGCACTTCATGTTGGACTGTATGGTACTGCCTGTGTTCCGTCCTTTAAAATAGTTCTGTTATAAAGTTAAACATTTAAGCCTCTGCAGCAGAGAGGATGTAGGCCTGAAATCCTGCTCCCTGAATCCTTAATCAGCTGCAGGAGTCACCTTTTCTTTAGGCTTTCAGTACTTGCTACAGTCACCACGGAAGAAAGTTGCACCTTCTCCTTCCACCTCCTTCCTTGGTAACTTCTTCAGAATTCATGCATTTCCATTCTGTTCATGATCTTATTATTTGGAAGAGATTGGTCTGTATGCCTAAAACTAATCCAGGAGTTTTATGTGTAGTTCCAAACTTCCTTAAATTTGCTTAGAAGGTGCCATTTTCTCTTAAGATTGTTTTTCATTGCTGAAACTCCTATTTCTTTACAAATGTTTATGCAGTTCGTGGATATGCTACCTGTTCCTATATGTCAGTTCTGGTGCCATTTGTTCAGTTCCACTTGTTTTTCAAAGCCTAAATGCTTACGCTTATCTTGCATTTTGTATGCTGCATTTGCTTTTTAGGAATAACATTAACAAATATTTTTTAATTTTTGCTTTGTGTGAAAATTCACATTGCAGACTTTTCAACGTGACCCTCAAAGATTAATGAACAAAAAAAAAAAGTGAAAAAAATATTTTAATGTATGATTTTGATTTAGGTTGGAGGAGCAAGGTGTTGGACTTGATCCTTGTGGGTCTTCCTCAATTTGAGATATTCTAGGATTTCAGTTATTTAAAACTAATTTCCTCCAAACACTGTGAAGAGGTTCAATAGCCTGTGCTTGTCATAGGTTTCATAAAGTCATCAATAAAAGTAAACAGAGCAGATATATGGTCCTTGATACAAGTCTCTGAAAGGAAAGGCAAAGTTAGATTAGGCAGGAGTTCTGCCTAGTGTTTATCATCAGCATTCATAATATGATCCCAAATAAACTGGGAAACACAGTGGGGTTTGCTCTCAATGTTCTCTGTGTCACCTTATCTTCGCAGTAATCTCCTAACTTGAAAGAAATCTATATTATGTCTTTTATTTAGATGCTGACGGACAAGTGAGCGTGAAATTTGGCGTGCTGTTTGCTGATGAGAAGTGTGCCAACCTCTTTGAAGCCCTGGTGGGAACGCTTAAGGCGGCAAAGCGGCGCAAGATCATCACTTACCAAGGAGAGCTACTTTTGCAAGGTGTTCATGACAACGTGGATATCATGCTGCTGCAGGACTGATGCAGTGCTTCAGCTATGTGTTAATGGAATTGCTTGAAACAGGTTGATCAATCAAACAATTGTTTGATTTGCCACATGCTCTTAATAAGGCTGATCATTCCAAGGCGTTTTGATGTATTTTCTATATCTTTATAGTCAAAAGAAAACTGTCCTATTTTGGAAAACTTTCCCTTTTGTAAGTCTTCCTAAAATGGTACTGTATGTGAGTAATGTTAAAGATGCCAGACCTTTTTCTCTCTCCTCTCTTTTTTTTTTTTTTTTTTTTAATCTCAGGTAATTCTCTCAAATGTCTGGTGGTTATTTTCAACATATGAAGAAGAGGACTTTTAATTCAATGTTTACAAATGAAAATGTGCCATGAAAGTATAAAATAAAAACACATACTTAAATTTGTGTTATTCTTACTGCTTTAGTTTCTCTTTTTATTTGCAATCTGAAATGAAAGCAAGCTGAATTCCTGCAAGGGGCATATTTAGGCAACTGTTCAGAAAGCATGACAATGAGATAGAAATAATTTTGCAGTGTGATTCAGTAGAAGAATGACTGCCCTTAGGATTGGCCAGATTGTGCACAAAAAGCCATGAATGTTAAATGTACCTCATTCATCTGTGGCAGGGTCATATGCTTTTGTTTTCTTGTCCTCTAGACTTGTGAAGGAAGTGGGTGAGGAGCTCCCTGAATGCTTTCATGCGGTGTTAACCGGAAGTTAGTACAGCAGCTTCAGGCTGTGATTCTTTTCCTCATAGCAGTCCTACTTTCTCTAAATCTCTCCAGGCAGAAGGTGGCAGGGGAGGGGAAGAAAAAAGCCCTTTTGATTGTTTTCTAGCTTACTGCCAATTCTTTTTATCAGGTAGAAGTGTACCCTCCAGTAGGGAGAAAGAGTTGATGCATGAAGAAAGCAGCTGTGGGTAAGCAAACTGCTTACTGCTCTGTGATTACCCTCCACAGCTGCAGCTCTTAAAGTTGCAGGATAGGTGAATTTCCCTTACCAGCCTTTTACAAGTGCAAAAAGTTTGAAAAGTGTCTCCTCATTTACAGATCCAGCAAATGCTTGCATTGTTATGGAATCTCTACAAAGTTGTGTAGCTGCTACCCCTTTTGTCTTGTTTTGCTCTGCTTTTTGCAACAGGAAAACAACTTAGATCCTGTGTCCAAACAGATCTGGGCTGCCTCTGCTTGTGCTGGCCCCAGAATCTGGAGAGCAGGGAAGTGATACACAAAGAAACTTGAGCTGTCTGGGTCCAAGCCAGCTGGAGTGGAGGAGCAGAGCAGGAGCTCAGCACAGCTTGCTGGCTCCAGGGCTCTGCCTCTCTGGTGCAGCTCTTCTGCTTCCAGGCCTGAGCTGGCAAATGTCTGCATCCCTGTGCTCTGCAGGTAGAAGGAAGGGGGACAGAGACCCATACCTTCTGGCAGAGGGGTGAGACCAGACAGCTGTGAGTTGCCAGATAACTACAGCAGTTTTTTCTTCTGCTTCTATTTTGCTGCAAGAGTCTGGATTGTCTGGATTCACAGAATAGCCTGAGTATGCTGGCAGATATCAAGTGCTTTGTGATTATCTGAGGTGCCAGTTTTGGTACAGGGAGTACCAACCTATCCCAGTCAGGAAGTAGCTCTCTGTGCAAGCTCTTGACAGCTCTTTAAGCACTGTAGGGCTCAGCCTTGAAAACCTAGTAAAAACCAAACCAGTGAACATAAGGCTCAGTGCTGAGTTGGAGCCTAGACAGAGTTGGGCTATGAAGAGACCTTCATGTCTCTCTTGCTTTAGGTTTATCGTAACAATACTAATAAAAATGCTCAGGGCTTCTGGGAACACCATGTAGAAAGAGACAGAGAAACTTGGAATTAAAATAAATCTGTAACAATCAGAGGAGAATGTGGCTTGTGTACTGCCTGGGGCAATTGAGTTTCATTTTCTCTCTGATTCTGAGAGCAGGAGAGGAACAACAGGAACAAGGATGTATGTCTAAGAATTTGCCTCCAGTGCAAAGTTTAATCCAGTATTTACTGGCCTCAAAATTGTGTAGGGTTTTCACTTCAGGTTATATACAAGCACTGTTGACTTTCTAATTTATTTTTTTTCCCCAGAGAAAATCAAATACTAACATTTCTTCCCATGCATGGGACAACACATCTATTAAGGAAATAATTTCCACAGCAAATGGCCTGGACATGAGACGTAGTTCCTGGAGCATTTGATGCAATAATAGAAAGCTGGGGGGAGGAATTACCTATTTCTATAAACAGTAGAACAATCAGCACTCCTCTGTGATGGGTTTGTGATCATGCCAGCTATGGCTGTGAAGGAAGTTTGCAGGGCAGCCAGGAGCACCAGTAATTCCAAAAAAGAAAGTACTTCTGACGGTGGGGAAGTAGAAAGAATCAGAGATTTCTGACAGCAGCATAGGAGCTAAAATATATCAGTAGCTGTCACCTGCCTGCGATGATGCTGGGAAATAAGTGGAAGCATAGCTTGGCTAATTCAGTCTCCATAAGATCTCAGAGCATGGTGGAAACTTGAAGAGAGGTTGGATGAGCTCCAGGCAAAGCTGATACAATTTAAGATGTCACTTGTGCATGTCTTCAGCTGGGATTGTTAGAGTAGATGATGGAGTGGAGTGTGTGCACTCACACTCACTCATCTCAGCTGTTTCTGTACAAAATCCAGTGACTGGAGATAAATGTGCTTTTTCAAAGGAGTTTTAACTAAGCTGTGAAGGTGCTGAGGTGCAGGTCTGCATAACCTCTTGTGGGAGGTGGTGACATCTGAAACTTTTTTTTTTTTTTTTTTTTTTTTTTTTTTTTTTGCTAGGAACATGAGCAAAGCAAGAATTGAAATATATGCAACACTACATTTTATGTGCCTCTCTTGTTGGAATGAATTTTGAAAATGCATGTTGTTTTTTGCTTGTTTCTCATGTTCCTTCCAAAGCTCTGCTGGAGGTATTCTTTCTGCTCCAAGGAATTTCACTTGATGAGAGCAATGTCACTTTCACCATTCATTCCTGTGTAAAGATTTGCCACAAAAAAAACACTTGAAGGAAAGAACAAGAGGAAGAGAAGCAGGAAGATCTTACATACTGAAAACTTAGTATATTGCCACTGATACTTAGTGTTTTTATTTTAAATTAGTTTTATAAATAGGCTGAGATCCCCCTCTAGTCTGGCAGCACAAAATATTAAGCATTTTAAACAGTTGCAGAGCCTTTGCTAAAATGACACCACATAATTGTCACAGGACTGACCTTAGGGCTCCATACCAAAACACTAACCCTTAATGATATCTTTGTATCATCTGCATCTAGTATGTAAAAGAGTCCTAAATGTTTGTTCCATGGTCTCCAGCAGAAGTTATGTTCCACATTACATGAAAATCCTTTGTCTGATAACATGATAGGAATCATGCTTTCAAGGACTTATAAAAAGCACAATGTGTACCTTTTGGAAACTGGAAAAGTCAGTAATTTTGCAAAAGTCATGTGATCTGCCTTTTCTCTCAGCAGCAAAACCCATACCGGTTTAGAGCTCCTCATGATTTGATTTCCAATGCAAGATATCTTCAGCATTTTGATCTGAAATGGCATTCTCAAAGAAAGTCAAGAGCAAGCTGAAGAGTTGCTCCAGTGCAATGATTTCCAGGATTCTGTATGGTCACTATTTCCAGGTACCTCTGGTTTAAAAATAAGTTGAATGGGTTATTTGAGGATAAGAGTTTGACAGCGTTTCTGGAAAGCAGTGTTTTTAACATCTAGTTACATAAACTGCCTAATGTGAAATTATTCTAATAAAGTTTTCCTGAGGGTGGCAGTTCAGTTTAGTTCTGCCACTCTGAGTACAGCTTTAGCCACAAATGCACTGCAGTGTGTATTTAAGCAGCCAAAGCCAGTCTGATGGCACAAGTTTTGAATAATACACCAGAAGCAGCATTATCTTCTGGTGTAGCCTAGATGTCATTGCAGATTATGCTTATCTGTGCCAGAGCACCTGAGTGACTCAAATATCAGCCTGGTAACCTAGAGAGGGAGTCGTTCGACCTACAAATGCTCTCCTGAGTCTTGTCAGATCAGATTCAGATCAAAACTCCTTTCAGAGAAATGCTTAGAGTCAGACCTGAGCATTTTCTAGTACAGCATTTTCACAAATATAGCAGCATTGTATTCATGACCTTGTTCCTTTTTGGAGCTTCTTCTTGCACAACCACTGAAAGCTGTGACACTAAGGGTTTTTGCTTCCACCTTGCCATGCTTAAAGCTCTTCTCCAGAGAGGATAATGGTATGTACCATGCAATTGTATATGCATACTATGCATACTTATTGGTACAATATGTACTCAAAACCTGACTATTTTTTCCCAGTGGGGAAACAAGCAGTAAAATGGCAATTATGTTTGAATAAGAATATAGTGATCTGCATTTCCTGGTCTTTTCTAAGTCTGCTAAATGGCACAGAAGATCATGTTAGTAAAATTGATAGTCTGTATCTTCCAGAATTAGGTATTTTGCAAAGTTTTGGTAATAAAAGACATATTACTGCCAGGTCTTTACTAGTCAGGAGGCCTTGGTCCCTCTGCAGCTGATGTTCTAAAAAGCTTCCTTTATAAAATCCTATTTTGGAGCACATACGTTTTTCTTGGAAATCTGCTTTCAGTTTTCTTAGGGGAAAAAAAGAAAGTTAAGTTGTTCAAGACACCACTATTCATCAGGACTTCAGCACCATGAAGCAGTTCACACAGACGTCAAGATACACACATGGAAATAACTGTGTTGCAGGTAACTTCAGTGGCACAGGAATATTTAAATCCAAGTATGTGACATCTGTAAGGTACTCTGGTAGCTCCAAGTCCACAGGCACCAAAGGTTTCACTGGAAAACTTTGCTGGGAACCTAAAATCATGCAAACCTTCCCATACCCTGAGGCATTGCCACCTTGTCTCCACTAAACACCAATGTGCCTGTGTCAGACGTGACCACAGGGAATCAAGACACACACATGCCTAAAGTCAATCAAGGATGTGTGTTGGGAAGCAGGGACACTGAATAGTCCTTAGCTTTATACAAAAATATCTGTAATTTTCTCCTTAAGCACCCACTCAGACATCTTCCATTATCCTGACATATTGGTTCTGACCTGAAGGGGGTGGAGGCATCAGCAGCAAGTGGGTGCAGGTTGCTGCCAGCCCCCTGCATGGCACATGGTGTGCCAAAAAACGTCAGCAGGCAGAGAGAAATTGCTGTGTGAAAAGTTGTGCCTCAGGCTCCTTGGGAAGCTGGTCTGTGCTTCTGTGTCAAGCAACACTGAGGTGAAACAGTTCGCTCAGTGCCAAGAGCGGGATTCCCTAACCTGTGTCTTTGTGTCTGGAAAACAAGGCCTCTCTGTGTGCTTACATTTGCATTGTGTTCCACTCGAGCATGTCCAGCCAGCTGGCCCCATAGCAGGGAGCTGCTGTAGTGGGACTTGTCAGAGTTGTTTTCTTCTCTATGAACACTTTTGACAGTTTGTAAAGTCACAGAATGTTTCAAGTTGGAAAGCACCCATACGCTTGTAGCACACATCGCTTGGTTCTCTCTCAGACACCTTGCGTAGTGAGAAAAAGAGCTCCCAATCATGCTTGGGACCCCATTCATAGATGTATGTTGGAATGCTGGGGGACACAAGACAGATGACGGACTTTGGACCTGGTTAACATAAGAGATTTGATAACAGGATGCCTTGGCAAAAGCAAATGGAACTTTGAAAATTAGACCTAGATTGCAAGAAGATTAAATCAAATGGGTTTACCAAAAAAAGAAAATCCCATTAAACTCTGCAAGCAAGAGATGTTGTTATATGCATAACTTCGTGTATGTGATTTCAACCTAATCATTGTTGTACATGTTACTAGTCTCCCTAAAATAGTATATAAGCATTTGTATCCCACAATAATAAATAAATAAAATAATAAATAAAATAATAAATTAATAAATAAAATAATAAATAAAATCGGGTTCTGATCACTGAGTCAGTCTCCCTGTCTCTCTCCATCATCAACACATGTGCACCCTAGTATGGATCTTGAAATCTTTTTTGAGATTGCTGAACAATCTTGTCTTAAAAGTATAACAGTATGTGGCCCAGAGAATGAAGGGTTAAAACATGGCAATACCACAGTCCCACTGCCTTTGCTAAGTTTGGGCCTGTACACAACGTGCTTCCCCTACATTTTGAAAGCAGCCAAAGACAGCAGGATTTGCATTTGGATGTTGAAGTCAAACCTTCCTCTCTGCGGTCTGCAGCCCGAGTGCCAGCAGGATGTTGTGGTGGGTGACAGCCAGGGGTGAAACCCTTCTGCAGAAAAGAAAACAAAACCAGTTTGTGTCAGCAGAAGCAAGACGGAGTAAATGGGATAAACACAGCAAACTAAATGATACTGCAAATTTTTGCTTTATGGCAATCCAGACTACTCGTGATCATGCAAGCACATATTTTAAATTGTTATGTTTTGAACAAAAAAAGAAACATCACTAAAACTGTCTAGACAACTCCTGACTTGAGCTGTTCCTTGCAAGTTGAATGTGTAGCTGTCAAGTCTCATGACAGTCTCCTTTAAATTTAAGAAACCAAACTAATCATCTTTGCATTGTTAGTTACAGACAATGGCAATAATCTTGGCCAGTTAATGATGTCTTTAGGGTAAAATGCAGACAGTTGGCATTTTATCAATTTATAATTATTTTTTAAATGGCAGCGCCATCCCTTCTCTACCCCTCTGCCTCTCCCACACACACGCAGCATTTTATGAGTCAGGCTGCAAGAATATCAAGAGGCTGATGCAAAAATTAGATTTTGGAAAGTTCTGTTTCAAAGAATGCATGAGGTGCTTTTTCTTTGCCTTCCTTACTTTTCTGGTCATATTTCCAAGCTGCTGTCTGCAGTACAAGAGTAATGTTTTCATTAAATCTGAAATCTTGAGGGTATTGTATGGCTAAGGTGAGGCCACAAAAGAAATAAATTTTCTTTGCATCAAATTTCTAAGAATGCTTCTGTATCTTATAAAATATTTTTGCAGACATCTAGAAGTCAGTGGGGCAGTTCACATGAGATCAAACCACGTATTAGGCTGTGGCTATAGAAGAAAAGAAGTAATCAGTGTGAAAATCACGAGTTTTATTACTGCACTCCTATCTAAGCACATTCCCTTCCCCAGCACAGGTAGTGTGTGAGCCACCCATGTGTTACATCACGATCCTGTGGCTTCACAACCACAGTGGTTGGGGCTACCATACCACTAAACCAGATGGTACCAAGGTCACAGCTTGGACATAAAATCACACTCTAGACACATCTGTCTCGTGAGAATAGTTTATATTACCAGCTTAACCCATTACCATTAGCATTTAAAAAATCTACCTGGCATGAGCTGTGTTTCAGGTTCAAAGGTTCACTGGGGCGGTTCAGCTGTGAAGGCTGCTGGGTGATCTGGTCACCTGGCTGCTGGAAGGCAGCAAGCCTGGGGGAGAAGCCCGGGCTGAAACTTCTGAGAAAGTCTGAGGTTCTAGTGGGTGCTCTGCCCAGTCTTGCCCATGGTTATGAGAACAGGCTCTCTCCAGAGACACTGTTGTCTCTACCATGGATACAGCCATGTAGCTCCTCCTCACCTGGAGATCCAAAGCCTGAGGGGTGAGCATGGTACTTCCACCTCCCAACCCTGAGGTGTGCTCAGGATGACAGGTTTTGGGGTGACTATCCAATAGAGTGACTATCTCTGCCCTTGTTGAAGAAGGTAAAATGTGAGTTTGTGCCTCTATAACACCATCAGTCCATTTTACAGGTACCTATTCTCTTTTGTTTTAGTTTGTATCTCTAGGGTATGCCCAAGCAACATAACCGTACCTGTTATACTACAAAATATCTCCAGCTTTGCATAATGGGTAGACAAAGCAACCTTTTGAATTCTTAGGCCATAAATCCCAGATGTTCTCATTAAGGCATCTGATCACAGGTCCTATCCCTATGGCTTTTCTGGTGGCACCAGGACATTTTGGTGGAAAATCTCCAGAGTAAGCATTGTTCCTTTGAATTTGTCCAATTACACACCACAAATCCTCTCCTGACTGGAGACATCTGTTTTACAGATGTAATGGTGCAAATGACAGTATCATCTAGACTTTCATTTAGTTGCTTTCCAAATATTTTCCTTTTCAGACTTTTTTCCACTATTAGAGAAAAAAGAATTTTAAGGTAAGACACTATTTTGCACTGGGTTGGTGGTAAGGTGTGAGAGAGAGATGGAGAGAAATACAGCGCAGGGCTCTTTCTGGATTTCAGAAAGAATGGCTGACAACAAGTAGATTCATAAAATAGCCATTTGAATAAGAGAATAAAGAGATAAACATAGTAAGTAATTCTTAAGTCCCCACAGCATTAGACAGGCCCCATATGTGCTTTCTCAGAGCAGAACCTTCTAAGGAAAGGTTCTTCCTTTATGGTCCTTTGACCTAGTAAATAATTTCCGTATAAAAAACGCAACTCTTTTCCTGAAGGATGATTTCATGAGAGCTTCTCACAGCACTTTCAGATGAGGCCAAGGCCAAATGGGATGGTGTAATTGCTGGTACCTGGTACCAAGAGCAAGCTGCCCACAGGCTCCTCTACATAATGGAGTGGCCAAGTCTGTCCCATCGTTGAGGGGTCAATCTGTGCAGCACAGCTGAGGCTGAAGGCCATGCTGGATGTGCAACATGGCACAGCACAGGCCTGGGACTGCTCAGGTTTGTTGTGGAGGGTGATTGATTCCTTGATGTAGTGTCCTCCTGGTCAGGATCACTACATAGATGAATTTTTGTAGATTCCTTCTAACACTCCTCCTTGTCTCACTTCTGAAATGGAGTCATTTAATGTACCAGTGAAAATGGGAAGAAAAATTGGGGGAGTATATTCTGATGCTGTTTTCAAGTAGAGTAACTGGTCTTCATGAGAGCTTGAGTGTTTCATGTGTTGGAGCGGACACTAAAAATTGTCCCAATGGGAATTTGCCAAATACACATTTTCTATAATGTAAGAACTGCATTGTATCACATAGAGTTAGGATATTAAAATGTACCTAATGCTGCTTGTTGTCATGTGCTGTTTCTGGGCCTTCCTCTTGAAAAATTTTGGTCTTTTCTGATTTCCAGAGCTGCTAGGTACTCTAATGTTGGCCCATTTTATACAGATCCAGACACTCCTTCTCCACCCTGTCATGTCTAAATGATCAATTCACCACCCATGGACCAGACTGAGGTAGCTGTGGTTACTGTCAGGGAGGAAGTGTGCAGCAGTGGCAGGGTTTCATTTTGTAATATTCACTTGCTTTATTCTAAAAGACATGCTCTCTCCTTTAGTCTCCTGCCTTTGTTTTTCACAGAAATTTCATTTCCTACATGGTGGAACAAGTGAAGCAAGGAGCCTCATTAATTCCCAAATGGGTTATCTTACATTGTACATACACTAGGATCCAAATTAAGGCTCTATGGGAGATGTCTTTTATAATTCGAGAGTGTTTAACATCATTCTAAAGCATATAATGTAAGTGCTGTGTGATGAATCTGTATACTCATTGATAAGTATTATCTCCACGTTGATAAGCATTTCTACATACAAATCCTTCACGAGGAAGGTGGAAAGCAGGGTCTCACTCTGGATCGGTGTGAGTTGTTGGTAGCACAATCTGTTCCACCCCCTCACAAAGGCTTGTGCTCCAGTATTTTGGCAGGATACTGATGGGGCAAATACAGACGGCCAAAGGACTGCAGCAACCTGAAAAATGCTTGTCATCCAAGCTGGAATGGAGCTCTTTGGAAGCAAGGCAGCGCCCACGTCACCACTCCTTGCTCCAGACTTGCAAAGGCCTGCCACGAGGCAGAGGTGGCAACTGAGCTCCTCCAGAAAAGGTCAGATATCTTTTGCAATAGCAAAAACTAATCAAGCTAAATATGTAACTCCTCACAACCTGCACGTACAAGTTCAGTTTGCTCTCTCATGTCACTGTTATTGTTAAACAAAGTCATGGTAAAAGGCAGGGAAACTTCTCCCGAAGAATGATTTTGGTGTGCTTATAATTTGGTAAACTTATAAATGTGGTTTATTCCTTCTATTCTGTGGATACACAATGGCTTTTAGAAGCAAGTGTAATCTTCAAACACACCCTGTCTGATCCCATGTCACTAATGACATCTTACTGAGCATCACCAATCAACTGTTTGTTCTAAATCCTTTTTTAGAGATTGCCTTTCTTAGCATTTCATATTAGCACAGTACAAGATCTCAGAGAGTGCAAGACTTTTATAAATAATGCGTAAACTGGATGTAAGATGTGCTTTCCCTCTAGTCCTCAAGACTGCCTATGAGCAAGGTCAGAGAATGAGATGCTAAAAATTAGTTTTCCTACACTCTGGGTGATGTTGCTTTTAGGAATGTGCTCCCACTTTTTTCCACTTCCGTTTTATGTAACTTACACAATTTTGTAAGTGTCCTTCATATTTTCCATATTTTTTTCTGCTTATTACAGCAGGGCAGTCTTGTGGAAGCAAGAATATTGTCTCTGCAGCTTCTTTCCCCTTGCAGAACAAAGCACTCCTCCATTGTGGCTTTGCATTTCCCACAGATGGCAAAATTATGTACAATATTACTAGATCAGAAAAGGTGTTTGAGCTCAGTTTGCACAACAGCAGGTGATTACATCAAGTGGAAACTGCTGTATGATCAAACCCAGTATTTCTAAACATATGCTGAGCTAGAAAGGGTAAGTTTTATTGGAAGTTTTCCAGTAGAAAATATTTGATTTTGCAGCTTGTATTTTGATGTTTATTGAAAATGTCTCAATCAGAGTTGTAAGATTGGGCTCAATATATTCAAAGTGGTTTGAATCTTTCAAGATCACATCTTTTTAGCATTTCCAAACCCAATGTCTTCAAATCATCACATTCCACCACAGCTGAAGTGATTTATATGACTCAGCAGTGCTGCAAACTGCAGTCTTCTATCCTGGAACTCTCTCCACAAAGTATTAATGTTCCCCAAAGATTTCAAATCACTTCACACACCATAAAAAGGGCTAGGTGATTAACACTCTTAAAAACTCCTTATGCTTGGCAGAGATTTACATTTATACCCTAGGCATGTAGAAACCAGGTTGATACTAACCAAAAGATGTATTATTTCGTACCTTTGAATATAAAAGGTATTTCCTAAGCTTTTTTGCTCTGCTAGTCAGCTAAAGGTGTCAGAGTCTGTAAAATTACACTCTGCCTCTCAGTTTCAGCAAGTTCTCATAAAAAAAGCCGAGAAAACTGGTGGGTTTTTTTTGGCATAAAATGCAAACTCTGCCACTATTAAATTATATTTCCCTAGGCTAAATACTGTTTATCACTACCCTTTCTTCTCTCCTTTTTCTTCTCCAAGAGCTGTAGAGAATCTCCTCTTCACCATGGGATATTGTTTATATAGACAAGGGGGTGGCTCTGGCACCATAAAAAGCAGATCCAAAGCTGCATTCAAGGATTAGAGCAAATCCACTGGATTTCTCCCTCCTCCTCCCTTTCTTTGGCCTGGTAAAATGAGGGGACACAGAGTAAGTGCATGTGAGATGAGATCAGCGGGTGTTGATGTGTTGGCTAGAAGCAGATGGACCTTCCAGATTTGTTGCCAATGGATACAAAAGTATTTGCACAGATGGAGTAAGAACAGACCACTGTGGCAATTTCCTTCTCCTCTTTTTGTTGGGGTTTTATTATTTCCTTTTTTTTTTTTTTTTTTTTTTTTTTTTTTTTTTTTTGGTTTGGTTTGGTTTGGTTTGGTTTTTAAATGCAGAACAAGTTATCCTTTCACTTTCTGGAAGGAAAGGGCAGACCTTATTCCCTTCCCTAACCAGCTCTGAGCACAAACAAAATCTGTCCCCTCTATCCTTGTGCACATAATTTCAACCCTCATTTGCCCTGGTTCTGTCTTGGAGATGAACTCCTCCAGTTGGTTCAAATTATTTTCTCTTCCTTATATTCCTTTTGCTCTACCACATTTTTGGTGTTAGCTTTTGCTATCAGCCCTCCTGAATGGAAGTGCCAAAATCTGTGAGTTTGCCTTATCTCATCAGACTGGAGCTAAATTCAGTTGCCAGCACATTGCTGCCTCTATGGTCAGTCCCATCCAAGGCTATAATGAAGGGCAGTATCAGGCACCTACAATACTCGTGGTGCAAAGTGCAAAGCCTCTTGATGAAAGGATTCCTTCCTGAGTATGTGGCATGGGGATTTCAGGCTACCAACAACCCTGAGAGCAAACAAGCTGAGCCACATAGTTCTCTTGTAGCACAGAGAATCACTGATGTGTTAGTAGGGAAAATCAAATGTCAGCTCCTCCAGAGCACTAGGTTTGTCCAAGCATCTTATTTTCTTTGCTAAGTTTGAAGGTTTATTTATTTATTTATTTATTTATTTATTATATTGCCTTTCTTTGTCCTGTAGGGAGATGAAAAGTCTGCAAACTGAACCATATCTGCATGTGTATACCAAGACAGGCAATCTCATGATCCTACAAACAGAGAGTCTGTAGGATGAACTGAGCTATAAAAACAGGAGCAAGAAGTCTGTGTTGGCCTGCCTTTGAAAAAAATAGTCAGCTATGGGATCTGTGAAAATCTCACTGTGATGCCTCTGAGATTAAGCAAAGTCCAGGCGGTTGGTTTTATTTTTTAATGCAAAGCTTTTAATCTTCAACTGTGTTTTGGATGCACACACAGGAAATTTGGAAAATTAGATGGAAATGAAAGATTAGCTGGTCTTCAAAGCCTGTCACTGTTATTTTTTGTGCCTGCTATTTTGCCACTGTAGAAGCAACCAGCACCCCCTAGAAGTACTGCATGGGGCTCCTCATTTCCTCTCAGCAAAGAGCAGGTTACAAGTATCCAAAAGTTAGGAAGTGTAATCTGTTCCTCCCAGCGAGGGTCTAAGGGATACTATAACAGGTGGGCTGCCACTTTCCCCTGTTCCAGGGGAGCTAGCTTGGGTTTAACTCTGATGGAGATCAGTTGTTTTGCCTGAGGGAAGCAGGATGAGAGCTAGTGCACTGGAGAGTTTGGATAGCTATTTCCTGGTCCTGGCACCAGCCCCAGCTCTTTCTGTGACAGCTTGATGACTCGTTTTTCCTATATGCAAGATGAATGTTTCAGTATTTACTTATTTGGCAAAGAGAAATGATGATTAATTTGTCTTGGTTTTTGCAGTCTGATGTACAGAGTGTGGTTAGCTGCAATGTGTGCACACATCACACCCAGCAGCATGAGCATGAACCTCAGCAGGAGCAGCTGCTTTCAACTCCTCCTCAGCCATGGAGGGAGGTGCCTGGACTTTCCCTTCCTTGGTTCCACACAAAGGTGGTTGTTTGTCTTTTATCTGAAGGTTTAGTGGAGGTATGGGTGTTTTGAAATCCCGTGGTTAGCCATTTCCCAACTTCTAGGCTGGCCCTATGTGTGGTGATGAAGATCCAGCGAATGTCATCTGGCAGTCTTAAGGGGCCAATTGTATTACAGATCATCCTCATCCTTCTGTCAGGGCAATATTTCCCATGAAGACAAATTTCAATCTAATTGTAACAATATTCTTCTAGTACAATGAGAAATGATACAAGAAGTTTGTGATGACAACAATATAAATCAGCACAGCAGTCAGTGGGAACACCCCACCGGCCATTCATCCGTACACTTCCATGAACTAGTGTTCATTCTGTGAATTCATTATTTTTCCCTGCTTTACTGCAAAGGATTTATAGGTCTGGACATTAAATCTACCTGATTTCTGTAACAGAGTAGTAAACAACACTGTAATCTAAATTTAAACTGAATACCTGAGAGACCTACTCTTTCAGATTGGAGATAAGGGAATTTAGGAAAAAAAAAAAAAAAAAGCTCAGCTCTTCCAAGACTCTTCATCTCTTCTCAGCGTTTCCAAAGACTAAATATCACCTTCACATTTTCCGCCCTTTTCTTCATGTGCCTGGAGCTTTACTCCATAAATTTCATATGGATCCACTAGAATTGCTTGAGCTTGTGGTTCCAATACCAGCTTTTCCCTTCTGTAATGCAGAGGCCTATATTGCAGAAGAGAAACAAGAAGCCCAAATGATCTGTTCCAGAGCCCTCAGTCTTACTCAGAGATATCAAGGGATGATGGCAAATTAGAGAATAAAAAAAGACATCTCAATTTTTTTCTAAGGTCTACTTTCTGGTTGCTAGCAGATTTTTTTTCTGCTGGAAATTACGTATATACTACAATTTCATTATTATTATTTACAGTGATTTCATGCATGTTCCCTGGTGTGAAATTCTGTGATATCCAACACACTTTTCTTTTGGAAGTTGAAAAAGACTTCTTACAGAAAGAGAGACCTTTCAGCTTGTGACAGGAACAGCGATGGCTGTGCCAAGTGGAGATGCTGATGACATTTGTGTACCACCTTTTTGTTATTTATGACTTTTACCCATCCTCATCCTGCCCAAGTCATCCCAAATACTTCTTGTGGCAGAAGGTACTGAATTGTTTCCTAATGGTGTCTGCTCCTGAAAAATCACAAAACGCAGATGTTCAAAGCAGCAGCCAGGCCCAGAGTAATGAACATCCTCCTATTAAGGGTATGTTTCTGTGGCAAAGCAAGTACATTGGGCGTCCTCCCATCTTCTCCTTTTTGAGTTTTCAGGTTGTCATGCAGGGTTTTTTTCAACTTTTCACCAAAATTATCTGCAGTGGCCTCTTTCAGCTTAATGCTGTGCCCAGCAGCAGGGATTTTGAGAGGGGCCTCAGTTTGCAACACCCACTGCCTGGATTGCGTCTCCATGCAAACAGCCCAGGGGCACCCGGGAGGGAGCGGGACAAGCCAAACATAAGCTACAGTGTGAATAAGCACAGGGAAGATGGTGCTGGGAAAGTCTCCTGGGATCTTGTTGTTCCAAGTGGCCATGCCAGACCCCCTTCTGAGAAGCTGTCTCCAGCTTGCTGGTTTTGCCTTGTTCAAGGAAGTAAAGTTTTGTACGTTGTTTGTAAACAAGCGGAGCTGTGTCAAAACCACCCCCTTCTCCTATCATTACTCTTACCAGAAAATTACTACAGAACCTTGGATTTTGGCTAGGCATGGAGGTAAAAACACAAGAAGAAGATAAATACTAATTTAAATACACAAGGCTTGCTTGGTTCTCTTCAGGCGTCCTGCAAAACTAATTTTCTTTTCCTCCTTACCCACTGCCTGAGGCACCCACTGTCTATAATTCAGGATTCACTTGGGAATGTAATTTGTCTTGGATGCCATCCTTCCTTGTTATTTCTGATTATTTTTTTTCCCCTGGAACTTGCCATTTGTGGGAAATACTAATGATTTCTGAGTTTGATATAATTTGGGCCAAAGCTGAAAAAGAAAAAGAAAAAAAAGGTCCTTGAACTGGGAATATGGCCTTTTCAGAGAGCTTCATTTTGCTAGAACACTCCTGAATTACTGTATACATTTTTGTGTAATTTCAGGATAGCATTCTGAGAAGTTCCTCTCTAAATGCATGATGCCATTGATTTTTCAGTGTAAGGCTTGATTTTAGCCATGGATTTCAAGGAATTTTACAAAGAACATCCATATAATGACCCTCATTCTAAGGAATGTGAGATTTTAAACTCATGAGAGAGGATGATTTGCTCAACATCATACCATACATGTGTGGAATTGTTGGGAAGAGAAGGCAGACTTCCTGTAATTCACAGAACATATGCAGCAGACCCCATCCCTGTATCTCAGCATGAACTGATGGTTTAATTGGCTATGTACACAATTTTGAGTCACTAATACAGAGTCTATTGGAATGAAAGCTATTTTTGAATGACCTCTCTCAAAGCTTGCAGTTCCATTTATTCATTAATTTTAGTTCTGTTTAGATGTTTAGATGTTTACAGCATCCCATTTGTCTTGTTCTGTTGGCCTGTAAAAGAACAAAATGTACTATTTATCAGACCTCAGTCTATATAAAGAATGACACCCTATTGGCATATAAAACTGGAAAAATATGAAATAATTAAGCTGCCTTTGGCATCTACCAATTCAAGTTGGATTAGTAGAAAGAGAAAGGTCAAAGTACTGGCAAATTCCCTCTCTCATCTGGAGGCAAGTGAGCAGAAATCTCAAAGGCAGAAAGTACATTCTTCAATGTGGGATTTTGACTGATAATATAACAGACTGAGCAGAGAATGTGGGGGAGGAAAATCCAATTGATTTAAGTAAAATGTAACAGACACAGCTATGAGTAGGTTTTGTCTCTATTTAATAATAATGAAAAAAGGTTTTAAAGTAAAGCAATTAATTGAAAATTATTAATTTAAAGGTAATTAGTTGGAAGACATCTGTGAATGACATCATCAAGCTAATAAAATGTTTCTGAGTTTATTTTCTCTTTTTTTTTACATTGCTTTCATACAGCTGCAAATTATATCTCTTCCTTTGCTACAACACATCTTGTTCAAAGCCATTTTTAAAAACCTCACAGTTAATGTTTTGGTGAACAGTAGGACTTGAAACCAGAACCAGAATTTCCCTGAAAACCCAGATGGTCTTTTTCACTTTTTAAATGGGAAATGATGCATTTCATGCTTCTGAAAGCAAATGACTAGGACCTGGATCCTCAGTTCAGGCTGCAGAGGCCTCACGACATTTAGTATGCAATTTTTCTCTTCTTTCCTATGCCATCAGTTCATTATGAACATCTCCTCTCCCTCTCCTCTCCTCTCCACTCCTCGCCTCTCCTCTCCTCTCCACTCCTCGCCTCTCCTCTCCTCTCCACTCCTCGCCTCTCCTCTCCTCTCCACTCCTCGCCTCTCCTCTCCTCTCCACTCCTCGCCTCTCCTCTCCTCTCCACTCCTCGCCTCTCCTCTCCTCTCCACTCCTCGCCTCTCCTCTCCTCTCCTCTCCTCTTTTATCCATGTAGTACAAACCCAGAATCAGCATTGTCCTGAGCCCTCTAAGCTGCCGGGTGCAGACTAGTTCCTGTGGTCACAAGCAGACCCAATGGAATGGGCTCCCTGCTGGCTCCAGGATCTTTGTAGGGCTGAAATATATACTGTGGGCTCCTTTTTGGCATCCATACATTTTTTATCAGGCACTGGCTATTGCTGGTGCAGTCAGTCACAATTTGACCTATATGCTGGAACAGATTTGGTGGATGCTGATGGCAGGGGAGTGATTCACTACCTGGCATTATCTGATTGCACCAGTCAGCAACTCCCATGAGTCTGGGGGGAAAAACCCTAAAAGCTCTCACTGAGCTATTTTGTGACAGATTTAAAGCCTGGAACGTGTCTTTCCACAAAATACACTTACCCCTCACTATACTTAGGCATGTTCTCAGAACAATCACTCGGGATTAGCTCTCGAAATAAAATTGAAGTTGCAGCAGCAGGCATACCAGGGCTGTTACCAGCAGGACCCAGACGGGGTGTGTGCTGAGGGTAACAGCTGGTGCACAGAAATGAACAGCCAGCCATTGTCCCTGCACCTGGCCGGTACTGCTCCCACAGCTGGAGACGATAAACAGGGCAGCCACGGAGACGATTGGTGTATTTTTCTGGAGAGATATGAATTAAATGGTAATTGTGGCAGAAGTGTATGATGTGTAGGAATTATGTATAAATGAGATGTGATGAACAAGATCTTCCACTTTCCCCCATCAAAGAAAGCTTTTTAGCTCTCTTGTCTTAAGAACAGAACAGAAAGACCTTGGGGAGAGTGTCCTTTCACAAAATAGAAAAGAGGGAAATCACCAGACCAGGAATGCAAATGAGCTTTCCAGCACTCTGGATAAGACTGTAATCCTCATTATTCCTTGTGGGTGCAGTGGAGATTTGGATTGTTGCTTTTGTTAGCTAAATGCAAACGAGCCATGACTTGTACAGGAGGCCCATCTGTTTATAAGGATGAGGATGGTGGGAGAACGGCAAGTGCTGAGCTCAGCCTGCCCTGCTGCTCGCAGAGGCAGGCATACACAACTGCTACAAACCTTGGTGATGTTTTCAGACGTGGAATGTGGAATAGCTGACTGGTATCATCACAAAGGCCTGGTGACTGGGAAGGGACAGGTAAGCCTGCTGCACTGGCTGCGTTTAGGAGGCTGGAGGAAGAAACCTTGTCCCTGTGCTGCAGCTGCCATGGTCCCATCACCAGGAAATAAGGTCTGGGTCAGTGGGACTGAGTTTCAGCACAAGGAGAACATCATGCTCATGCTTTGCTTTGGAGTTAAGACCTTCTTCACCTTTAATCACAAGTGCTCAAATTCCTTTGATTTCAAGGAACTACATGCAGCATCACTTTCCTGAATTTCACATACAGCCCTGCAGCTTTACAGCATCCCTACCACAGATATCTAAACGAATCTTCCCATTCAATTGAGTAGTAGCAATTAGTAATAGCAGAACCCATCTCCTGAGATCTCATTATAAATCCCCAAACCCGTGCGTTTACACACAATTAGTGATAGCAGGAGAGACTTATCCCCTGCCTGTTGCTCATCCCAGGGATGGCAAATGTTTCCCTACTGGATTTTTGGAAACTCAATTGAGTTTTTCAAAAGTAAACACCACAAAAGTGAAATAAAGACTTTCCCATCCCTTCTCCTTCAACAACTGTTTCTATATCACCTTCTTACTGTTGCAGAGAAAACTTGCCCATGCGTGTCTTGGAGCTTTTGCACAAAATAGCATCCATTATTCAAAGAATGAGTAACAGCTGACACATTATATGCTGTGTTTCCTTTTCCTTTTCTTAAGAAATGGAAGGAAGAGGTGCTAACTAGCAACTTCTTTGTAGTAAACACTCATGGAGATCTGGGAAAATTTCCAGGTTATGAATAATTTTGTGTTTTGCAGCTTCCCAAAAATTGGGTGTTTTTCACAGACACATGATATTCCCACGGAAAATCTGTGCCCTTCCTGTAATCTCAGCAATAACTACATGAAATTGATATATTTTTCTTCAGCTTCATCACCTACCAACTTCTGAACAGCAGCAGTGAAGGTGAGAAATGCCACCAATTTTCCCTCAGTAGTTGCAAAATCTATGAATGTGATTGGGAAGCAAAGCTCCCAAGACTTGAAAAATACTTGGGGCTTCACAAGAGTCTGCATTCAGTCAGTTGTCACAAATTATTTCTGAGCTGAGAAGCTCACATTTTCCCTGACAACCTTCACTGGCCAACTGCAACGAGCCTGTCTGCCACTATTGCACACTAGGGACAGAGAAAGATGCTTCAGGAAACTCAGCTTTTATTGTCTTTAAAGTTGGAAGGCTTCACATAACACTACTTAGGAAAAATGGTAAGTGACTTCTAGGACCAAAACTACTTACTGAGACTGGGTTGAAGAACCAAAGTCACTTCATCTCTTGATTTTGGAGTTTGGGTCAAAGCCATTGAGGAGAGGGGAGCTGCAGCACAGATATGTCCAGGCACTGAGTGAGTGGCTTCATTAACAGGGGATGGGAAGAAATCACCAATGGAGGTGACAGAGTGAGAGGTTGAGGGACTCATTTCTCCTCAGAACAGCTATTTGTGAATGGCAACTAACTAGAGCCCAGATGTGAGTTTTTAGTCATCTCAAGCAGCTGGGTGAGCAGTAATCTTTTATCTGTAAAGGTGACAGTAATAGCTAGCAATAAATCAACCAAAGTACTCCATTTTATCTCCCACAAAGGATGTTTTACTTTTATTTCTTTGTTATGGGTAGTTGTATTTGATCAGCTTGAGCCTGGACGTGAATGAACATTTGTTGTTCAATTCATTGTTTGGAGAACTGCAGAGGTCTGAGTTTGAGTCTTCACTATTTTAATCTAATTATTTCTTTTTAAACTTATCCTTATATAAAAGCACCTACATAGAAAGTTTAGAATACAGATTTTTGCACTGAATATTTCTGAGAGGAAGATTCCAAAATGATTCACAACCTCTTCCCATTAGCTCTCTCTCACACTTTTTGACAGCCATGGAGTGGAATATGTCTCTCTGTCAGCAATTTAAGTAGAATGGCACTATTTTATCTTCTCCCATTTCTTGTTGATTGACCCTGATTTCAAGTGTCTAGTCTTTATCTATTGAGAAAGTCTTGTTTGTTCCTATACCATCATACTGATTAGGTGCAATAATTTATTTCTGTTATTGATGTTTTCAAGCTCATTTTTTAACCTCAAAGGAGATTACACCAAGGATGAAATACCGGCTGATACCTGCAAACCTAAAATATATTGCTTTGGGGAATTTTTCTTCTCAGTAGAAAGCAGACTTTTTACATTTTCTCTGCCTCTTGATTCTTTCTATGTGCAGCTCTTTTGAAGTATACAAATGTGATGCTGTTTACGCTGCTGCAGCTGTGTCTTAAGGTGTCTTCTATGTTCTAAATCAAAATTCAGTGAGATTTAACAATTTGTGAACGGCTGCAAATTAAGTATGCTAAGGTCAGCTTTCTGGGAGTGTTGCTAGGTCTTTGTATAGAGAAAGAAATAAAATATTAAAAATTACAAACAAGAATAAAATGCAGTGAAAGGTGGGATGTTTTGCTAACATCTTACTTGTTTACTTACTAAAGAGATCATATGTATTTCGATGAAAGAACTTCTGAGGAAGTGTGGTAAATGGAAAAGATCTAAGTGTGAACAGAAACCAGAAATCTGGTTAAGTTTTCCAAAATTTGTGTGAATGATATAATGAATTACCTGATTTTTAAAATACCTAATTTTGGAGTGAACTGGTCACAACTACTCTTTTTCTACTCTACAGAAAGAAAAAGATATACTGATATTTGAGTAATGAAAAACAAGGCTTCTGCAAAGGATTGGATTGTGGAGATATAATTTGCTGATAATTTGCAGCACAGGTTGGTGTAGACCTGCTGCACTTGTCAGAAAGATGCATCTCCAGGACAAGTCCTGGCTGATGATGTGCAGTAAGGACTTGCACACCCAAGAAAAGCCACCTCACTTCCATGGGACAGAGAAGGGGAAGGCCTCTGTGGAGAGGCTGGTAGAGACCCCTTATGTGTAGGGATCCTCATTACCCCACAGCCACCATGGGTGTAAGCAGGACAAGTTCCAGGGGGACCATGCCAATCTTGTTCCCCTGCCGGAGCAGGCAGGGAAATCAGGCAGTGTACATGGTAGCACCAGTACTTCCCAGCTGGTGGAAGAATTTCTTCAGCCTCAGAACATTAGAGCAGGTCTCTGCTGAAACTGCCAGGAACAACTCAATCTCTTCACTTGATGTCTGTGATCTCACTCTGAGAAGGTCTTCCCTATACATGGCATGACCCTTGCAAGGGTGGAAAGGCTGACTGGACAGCACCAAGACTTGACCTTTCGAACCAGGAAGCTTAAATTATGCAAAACTGATGCTTGAGATATTACACTCCTGTACCCAGCCATAGAAGTTACTGCTCCAGCTCTTCTGATTCACAGTAAGGAGCTGCTGTCTTGGCTCAAGTGGAACCATTTAGTCTGGCATTCCACAACTACTCTGGACACGTGAATCAGGTCCCTATTTCACATCCATGGAGTTTTCACCATTTTATAGGAACTTGAAGGCTTGAAAAGCTTTTCTTGGAGGTCTGACCCCCTGTTACAGAAGTCAAGCACCTTTACGTGCCTGTGAAATAATGGAAAGGTTCTCTTTTTTTTATTATTATTTTTTTTTCTTTTCCCATTGTAAACCTACAGAACTAGGGGTAAAATTTGCTCTAGCCAAAACTGATTGATGTCCTGCAACTCAGGTGGCTGGAATCAGGATTTGTCCAGACTTGTGGCTTCAGAAACTGGCCACAATTTCTCCATTTCTCTGGTTGCTAGATAGAAATACAATTTAGAAACTTCAAAACTGTGAACTCAGGTAGGCAGGACATTTAACTACGGGAATGCAAGACACTGGAAAGCACATAATTTCAGAACATTTCCACCAACACAAAGAACTTTTTAAAAATATCTCTGAAATGCTGACATCTGCAGGCAAAGAAACCAGGCTATTTGACTCGAAATTTCTTGTAATAGTTGCTTCAAGAGTATTTTAAAATACAGCTGCTAATTTTCTTGGGAAACTAAGGCCTTGGCTACAGGTACAAGATGATACAGAATGTATGCCATTTTAAAAGGAAAATATTTGGGAACTGCTCCAGTCAGTTTGCCCAGTTACTTCAGATAAAATTGTGATTTACAAAACGTGGCACATTCCCATCAGAGAGATCTCACTTATTTTTACCCATCCACTTTGATTTGATCTCTTAGAGCCGAAACAGCTCAGGCATGGTTTTGTCTTCCCAGCCACAGACCAGTAACAAAGCTGCTCAATTTCTTGCATGCCTGTCTACTTCTTCCATAAGGAAGTCATGGATGCTTTCCAGGATCTGGATGAGAAGGAAGAAAAGTTAATTTATGTGCAAGGAAAAGCTTGCCAAGCTCAGAATAACGGCTCATCCTGGGAGCTGGTATAATGTTCTTAGGATAGGCTGCAGTTTTTTATTCCCAAATTGGATAAGCTGGTAGGTGAGCATACGGGCAGGTGATACCTAAGAGCAGTGAGCTGCTGCTCGTCAGCCAGGAAAAAGCATGTCACGAGTGCTGCTGTTTTGCAGCTGACGGGCAGCATCTCGTGTCCCTGGGTGCAGGGATCCCGCGATTATCAGTTACCCATTTTCCGCAGTGCCTCCCACCGAGCCCGGACTCCTGGAATGAGGCTGCTGCCCCTCCACAACGCCTCTGTCGAGGCACGGTGCCTGCAGCTCTGCTCCAGAGGAGCGCAGCACTTTGAATCTTCCTGTAACTCACATCCTAAAGGTTCGCCCCCGCTGTCGGTCACCCACGGAGCTACCCCCATCAGGAACCACAGGAGCTGAGAAATCTAAAGTCAGGGCTGTGCTGCTCTAAGGCTTTCTGCTCCCTAACCCGCCCCCCCGAGACCGCATTGTTTTGGTTTCCTTCCATCTCCTTTTTATTCCTGCACGTTCAGGTGATATTTTCCAAGTGTTCCCCGCTGTTTGGACATTCACAGCGCCCGGGACTCCGCGGCGGGAGCGCGGTCCTAGGCGCACGGCCGAGCCCGGGGCTGCGGCGAGGGGCGCGCACGGCGACCGCGGGGGGGACCGGTACCGGCACCGGTACCGGTACCGGCTCCCGGCGTCAGAGCGCTCCCTCCCTTTCCCGGGACGCGCGACTGCCCCAGCCCGTGCCGGCGCGAGCGGGGCTTTCCTTCTCCCGATAAGCCCCTCCCGCTGCCCGCGCCTGGCTCGGCCCCTCCTCGCAGCTCACGCCGCTTCCCGCTGCCGCCCGCGCCTGCTCCGGGAGGCAGAGGGGCGGCGGTAGCGGGCGGCCGAGAGGGACACGCCTTTCTCCCTCCCCGGCCCGGCCCCCCGGGCCCCGCCGCCCACCGCGGG
>NW_024505892.1:16346596-16436568 GCF_017590055.1 Onychostruthus taczanowskii | reverse complement strand
CGGCGCCTTCCGCAGCCGCCGCCGCCCGCCCGCCCCGCTGCGGCGGCGGCCGGGCCCGCGATGCCGAACCAGAAGGGCGGCAAGGGCAAGAAGAACAAGCGCGCCAACAGCAGCGGCGACGAGCAGGAGAACGGAGCGGCGGCGGGCGGCGGAGCCGCGGCGGCGGCGGGTGGCGGTGCCGCGGGTGGCGGCGGAGCCGGGGCGGCGGGGGGGGTGTCGGCTGGGCCCTGCGCGGCTGCTGCCGGCGGGATCTCCCCGAAACACACGGCGGGGCGGGGGCTGCGCGCCGGGGTGTCCCCGCCCGGTGACCCGCCGGAGGGCGGCGGCGATGCTGAGAGCGGCGGGAGCCCGCGGCTCCCGGGTGCGGTGGCGGCGGGCGGCCCCGGAGCGCGGTCCGGGGGCAGTGCGCATCCCCGGCGGGCGGGAAGCGCAGCGCTCGCCGGCAGCGGCCGCGCCGCGGCTGATCCGGAGCTCCGTTGAAAAATCCCCGCTTTATTCCGTCACGATTGAAAATGGAGTCCTGCTTTTCCGTCAGTTTTGTTTGCCGTCGTACAGCAGTTGGGTTTGTCAGGGCAACGTGCTCACTTCGCATCAACCATTTTATGCTGCCTTTGGTCGGTGGGTTGGATTTTAGTTCGCAGCGATTTTGGTAAGGTGGTGTCTTGCAGAAACTTGAATTGCTATTAATGTTTGTATCGCTGCAAAAGGATGTGCCAGGCTAAAACTAAAGGCAGGCAAAGATTTTATTACAGTTTTGCTAAGCCAGAAAACCCCACCTCTTAGTTCTTCTGCTAGGTTTGCAAACTGCAGTGCAGAGTCCCTACTCCTCACTTTTTTCCTCTCCCAAGTTCAAATTTCAGCTTTTTATTCTCCATGCTTTTCAAAAAGTAGGAGGGTGGCTTTCTGACAGTAGTTTTGCCTATGGCTGTTAGAAATGCACTTCCAAGTGTCTCAGTTTGGTTTTCAAGATGTCTGATTCCCATGTATTATTTAATGGAAACTTTTCCTTGGAAATATTATCAATTAATTACGAATCACTTTAGCAAATGAGGTCTTTGCCACACTGCTTTTGTGAGACTATTACTCCAGAGAATCATGGAGAATGATTAGAATTTCCTTTTTGGGTTTGTTTCAGGTTTTTTCTTTACTATTTGCTTTAAGTGCGTGAATAAGGAAAAAAAAAAAAAAGATAAGTTAATAGGAGTTAGAATATAACTAGAGTATTTTTATCATGACTTCAGTATGGTAATGTAATATGTCCAATGTCCACATTGCAGGTGGTGTTGCATTGTGATGTCAGTATGATGGTCTAATTACACAGTCACATCAGGACCCTACTTTGCTCATGAAGAGACAGTAATTCAAATACGGGGTTTTTGTAACTCTTCACAGTTTGTTGTGTGGTCCATGTATTGTTTCTGCCTCTCATCCATGTGGCACAATGAAATAGAACTTTAATTTCCTCCAGGCTTCTCTGTGCAGTCCTGACTAGCTGTGCCATGTGATTGGGACCTGCCAGTACAGCATCCCTGTATTGTGGAAAGTTCTTGTTCGCTTTTACATTTTGATAAATTTTGCCTCAATCCCTGTACAATTTTTTCCTTTAAACTGTCAGCCAGTTTTTGGCATGATGACTGAGAAATGTCAGCAGACTTTTCTCCTGCCCCAACAGGACATTTGTTTATGGTTTTTTTGGTGGTGTTTCAGTTTTTGCATGTTCAGAGCTCAAACTGCACTTGAAGGGTTCTAGACTCCCACAGGGGAATTGGGAAGGCAGAGAGCATAACCACTGACCAGATGTGATGGCTTTTCTTACTTTGCACTCTCAGTTTCTCAGCAGGTGTTGGGATGATGCCTACAAGAATCACATTCTCTAGCTATGTCCTCTGTTCCTCTCTCTTCCATCAGACCATGTGATACATTAATCTTTCTTGACCAAAGTGCATCCATTTTCTGCGCTAAGTGATGCACAGGACATGGAGAGGGGGTTAAAGGGTTTGGGTGGACGGGTTTAACAGTATCACAGTGCACAGGGAAAGTGAGATGTGATGTCACAGAAAGTCTCATTTCTTAGGTTACCTGTCTTCAGAGTGATTTGACTATGTTTCTAAGAAAGATTTTAATTTTCTGATTTTCTAGCTTGTTTTCTGGGTTACATTGCATAAAATCTGAGCTGTCATCGTGTAAAATGATACCAGTAACTGCATGGGATTTTGCACTTACCCCATTGATAGCAGTGTTCCTGATGGCAGTAGTCGGTTACCTTCATCTGCAGACATAAATGAGTGTAACGTTTTGGGGATACTTTGCCCCATCATCAGAAGAGGAAAATCCACAGGGTTTACTTTTAGATCTGAGGCTCTGAGGAACAAATTCCTATTCTGTCTCTGCCTTGCTGAGGCTGGACACTTTCAGATTCTGTGCTCCAGCTGTTTTATCCCTTTATCCTCTAAACATCTTGCTCTAGTCTTGACATAGAGTTGTTTCTAACCCTAATATCCCTTATTCTGTCCATTTTCTTTGCCTTGTTTACGTTGTCCAGTAGAGCCAAGTCCTCTTCTTTGGCTTGGTGATCCATCTTAACATCTTGCTGCTTCATCCCTTTGTTGTTGTCACTCTGTTCTCTTCAGCACTGTTGCTGTGGGAAGACTAGAGAAAAGAAAAAGCTATGTCTCCTTTGCTGTGCTTTTCCCCTTTAGCATGTAATTCAGTAAAGCCAGCCAAATTAAACTAAAAATACCCCCAGAGCATCACTGTCTCTATATCACTGTTCTACAGTGTACTGGCCACTTGTTTTAAGATAATTCTTTTTCTCCCCCTGCCATAGGTGAGACCTTAAGCTGCACAAGTGGTAGAGCTGGTGAGTTGGTTGGTTGGCAGGTGGAGCTGGTGGCAGTCAGATTTGTGTGCTTTTGAACACTTTGCCTGGTTTTCATGAATTTGTAGGACTGATTTACTTTCAAAGGAAGATGCTAATGTAGGAGAAGTGTATGGAGAGGGAAATCAGTGAGCACAACAGTGACTAATGTGTTGAACACTGAGACTGGCCAACAATTATGATCTATTAAAAAAAGAAATATCCTGGATGTGGGATAGTTAAAGATGGACATAAAATTCATCAATGCAATGTTTAATTTAAAAACAGAGTTTTCAGAGAATGAATTGTTGAAGTATTTAAGCCTGGATTAATATTTGCTGTCAGATGTTCCCTGCTGCATATAACATCCAGTTCCAGTTTGACACTCTAGTGATGTTCCGTATTGGCACCTTCTGATTATTTAGCCTGAGGGAGTCCCATTGGTATCAGTGAGACCACCTGGAAAACTAAATTTCTATTCTGTTGTAGTGACTACAAAACTTAATACCTATTAATTTACTAAGGGGAAATAATTTTGCCTTATAATACTATTGTGTTCTTCTAACTGCAGAAATCAATTGAATGCAAATTTCACTGTCTCTATCAATGCAAATCAGGTTCAAAAGGACTTTCATGTTAGTTTTAGGATTTGAAAAGTGTGCAATTACGTGCTTTGGTAGCAAATGCAGTTCATGTTTTGTAAATCTTTGCAAATGGAATCATGTTCATGGTGTTACTGAGTAAAATAAATATTATCCTTTCATGCAAGCAAGGACACACCCAGTTAAGTTTAGGTTTTTTAAGTTATTTGCTATCAAAATGGTTATCAGGGCCCTGACAGCATTCTGTGTTCATGTGATTAGTTATTGCTCAAGTGTAGTACTTTCATGAGTAAGGTTTAGTTTTGATGTTTGCTCTGTTTCATACAAGCAAATACAGTTTTTGAACTCATTGCTTTGCTTTGTCTCTACTCATCCCATATCTTACTCATAGTGATCTAACAAGTAGTGACAAAATGATTTCTAGCTCTTGGAGACATTTGTAAGTTTTCTTCAGCCTTGCTTACAGCCTTGCATATTGAGACATCCTTTGATATTAAAGTACTGTCATGGCTGGCAGGAGTCCACCCTTCTCTGCTTTTCTTCCTGCAGCATGTGTAAGGGATAAAAAACAGAGGAAAACCTTGCATTCAGCTCAAAGTAAAATACTACAGCTAATCTTCAAGGTGTCTAGATTATAACAGGATTAGTAGAGCATGGGCTTTCTTTAAACTCTTTTGATAGAAATTCAAATAATTTCAAAGAGGCCTCTTGAAGCAGTAATCTAGTCACTGGAGTGGGTAATTCCATTTTGAAAGCTTGTGGGATTTCGAGTGGAGCACTGGCATTTCCTGGTAGACTTTAGTGACATTTATCTTGAGAGCATTCACTTCAATCTTTATGTCTTTGTATCTCTTGGAGTTTATCAGTCCTCCTTCCTGGGCTTGAGAGGGATGTTGCTGTTCCTGTCTCCCAGGATGCCTGCTGGGAGAGGAGGTGGCTTCTGTTGGAGCCTGGCTTTTGAGTGTGCCTGGCACTCCCCATGTCCCCTTGTGTGCTGCTGATACCCATTATGGGAGCTGGACCTCAGTGTCCAGCTGAGGTCTCTGTGTGACACGCAGGTGCCAGGGGTGGTAATGACAGGGCTGGGAGCCTGCCTGGCATCGTGAGGGAGATGTCTGTGGGAACCAAGAACGTCACATCAGGAGTTGCTGTCTTGAAGAGATGCTGGGTACTGCATCTCCTGTTTCCCTCTGAGTTTCTACCAGATTCTTTAGCCTTTAGCCTGGAAAATAAAATACAGTCTGTCGCAGTGAAACTTGGGAAGGATGGACCAATGACACAAATATCCCTAGATTTGAAAATATAAGAGGTGTTGGTACCCCTTGATTCATCCTGCTTTCCTTTCTTGTGCTTTTGCACTGGGTGTGGTGGCTAGCTGGCTCTCAGTCTGAGTGAGTCCAGCCTGCAGTGTTTACATCTGTGCTTGGCATGAGGGCATCTACTGCATGCCACAATTATCTCTATTTCCAGCATGAGTTAGAGTTTGCCACTGAAAACTTGCTAAGGCAGGTACAGTAGAATCTGCTTTAGTTTTTATTAGAATGACTGTTTCTTGAAGCACCAAGGTTAGTTCTCTGTAGCAGTTCAAGTTATTAAAAGCTCTTGGAGGGCTAAAGTGAGAGGATTTAATGGTTACAATGCTTTTCTGTGGAGACAATTCATGTGCAGACTGAGCAACAGCCAATGTTCAAAACACATTAAGGCCCACCAGTCTTGAGATAATCATTAATCTCTGCATTCACCATCAGAAGTCATCAGAAAAACCCACATGGTGCTGAGGAGTCTTCCTGGCTGGGCCATGATTGCTTGTGGCACAGAGAACCAATTGTCTTCTGACCTGGCTAAACCAAATCAGAGCTCACATAGGAGCATTGGGGGTGCATAGTTGTCCTGGTACTGATGCAGGTAGAGGCTTAGGTCTGTTCTCTGGGGATATTTCCAGTTGGATCCAGGTGTTACAGCACAAGCTAGGGCAAGATTTCTCCTATACAGAGAGGGTCTGTACATCCCAAGCAAAAGCCAAAGCTTTTGTTTGTGATTGTTTTCTGTATTTGAACAACACATATTAAATGGAAAGAAACTGGCTAAGTTGGCTAGATGATAATTGTACAGATGATGATGATTTCTACAAGACCATACGAATTCTCATGTTGGGTTTCAGCAACGTAGGCAGTAGGTTCAGCTTGGAGCACAGATGGCTGTGTAAACAGGCTGCAGAATTATTGTGCACATGTAAGTGCCTATCTTCCTTAGTTTGTACAGTTTCAGTCTTGATTTTCTGCTTTACTTTGGTGAGGTGATGGTTGAGCTGGGAGTGGGTGGTTGAATGAGAGCTGCAGATAACTGTATCACATGCTGGTAGCTGATTTCATAAACAGGCATTAGCTCAGACTGTGCTGTTAGTTAGAAGGTGTTAATGTGTCAGATATGAGTTAAGCCTTTATGATTTCCATGGTATCTTCCTGCTGCTGTGAAGTTGCTAGGTGTGTTTTTTTAATTTTTTTTTTTTTTTTATTGTGAAGAGATTGCCTTGGAGGTCAGGTGTGAAGTTAGCAAAAATGGAGCATGAAGATGCTTCTAGTAGCTAGTGAGCCCTCTGGGAGTCTCATCACCTAAATTCTCAGCTGAACCAGGGTTTAACAGCTCCAGATTACTGGAAATCTTTTCTAGGGGAAGGTGATCACTTCATGTTACTACTCACTTAATAGAATTAGTGACATCTTGCACATGGGTAAAGTGTGAGGGAACTGGGCTGCTTATGGCTTTGTTCTCCTTAAATCCCTTCTGAGTAGGTGTTGCCTGCGGCTGTGTGGTCCTTGGGGACAGGATTGAGCTCTGGATTGGCGCCTGTTGACAGTGTCAATATGTAGGTGCATAACAGATGTAAAGCTATCAGCCAGACTGACCAGCTCCTTATTGCAGTGACACTGCCTCTGTCTGTTGCTTACTGCAAATGGACTGCTGGCCTTGGCTTCTCTTTCCAAGAGCGTGAGGGAGTCTTACGGCACAGAAAAAACCTGTGATGAGAGCGGCTTACCAGGTACTTCTGTCCAGTCTTTTTCCCTTCCCTTCTGGAAGCTTTCGTCTTGATCATTCGGCAAAGATTGCTTAAGAAGTTTTGAAGAGATATCAGTCATCATCAGTGAGTGTTACCAGTATGAGCCCTGAGCTGAGCTGTTTTCAAAGACTTCTCTTTCTGTTTGTCAGCTGTTAGTTGTTGTTGCTGCACTGAAGATCCAAGCCTGCCTTTCGGATCAACTTGTGAAACGTTTTTTCTGATTACATTCTGCTGCTGCTCTTAGGCTTTTGGAAAAGTAGCCACTTATTTCTGTATTGCCATATTATTTGTGCTATTTAACCAGTTATGAGTATGACAATACCATTTTGTCACATCTTGGTAATCTTGGAATATTAGATTATATTACAAGGTTCTACAAAGCAAATACATCAGACACTTAATTCAAGTTTTCTCTTTCTCTCTTTTTTTGTTGTGGTAGTGGTTTATTTTCTACAGCTGCATTACAGTATTACTGCAGTAATATTGTATGACATCAATTAAAATAAAGCTATGCTGATGGCAGAGGAAATTCAGAAGATTCATGCAGATGGTTGGTAGGGAGTGGCCTTCGCCAGGAATGACTCAGCTCTGGTTCAGGCTGGCAGAGTGAACTGAACAATTCCTGGCTCTGTAAGGTTGTGAAGAGAGCAGTGTTCATGGGAAAGCAGGGTAGAGGTTAAAGTGCTTGGTTTGGAAGGTATGTGTCCCACAGGAGCCCTTCTGGCCTAGGTGATGTGCTGGCAGCCAGCATGTCCTTGGCACAGACAGAGAGATGCTAGAGTAACAGCAGACCAAGAGCAAGCCACAGTAAGTGTCTTGCAACCAATCCGGTGCCAAGACCTTTCCCTTTTATTGGGGATAATTTCTTTTTCCAGATCCCTCACAGCCTCCTGTTGCCTGACAGTTGTATTAAGATGACAGCAGGGCCGTCTCGTCCAGCCGCCACCGCGCTTCCCTCTCCCTCTGCCCCCGGCCTCACATGTTTAACACCTCCCCTGAGTTTCACCAGAGATGGCAAATCTGTGCAGTGAGCTGAAACCTATGCCGACGACTAGGGGAAATAATTATCTGTTTCTGTCCACTGACTGAAAAGCTGTGGTGCTTAACACAATGGATAATGTGGGAGCGTAGCAGGGGAAGAGCGAATTTTGCTTTAGGCACCTGCATTGAGGGCTTGGAACAAATGAGAGCAGTCACGAAACTGAAGCCATGGAATCATTGCATTTGGCTTGCTGGGTGCATCTTTGGTTTTATGATGGGTGTGCAAACAGAAGTAAACAACATTCTCCTTAATATACTTCACCAGAGGGGTGTTCCTCAGGCAGCTGTTGTTCTGCTGCTTTCATTTGGGTCACAAAATGGGAAGGATGGTCTTCATATACTGCCTTTCTTTTTTGTGAAAAGGTAGAACCAGTTCATGTGGGAGGATTTTTTTGTTGTTGTTGAAAGAAGTGTTTTTCAGATGTTTTGTTTCTATTCCTATTCCTGGCTTTTATGGATGTTTATAAACCTGAACAGAAAAAATGAGAAAAAGCCAGAAAAACCAATCCAGGTTCATTGCAGTCTTCTGTCATATTCTCATTTTCAAAAGAAAAATTAATTTTATGATGACTCTGTCAAACATAAAACACAACCTTGTTTAAACAGTGAGCTATCTTTGCACCAATGTACGTGTGTTTGGAATGTCGTATGTTATTTCTGTTTTAGAAGACATTTATGTACTGCTCCTTCCAACTATTTTCAAAATCACTGTTCCAAATCACTGCAGAGGGATATTGAGAAAACATTTATTTTTTTGTGTGGAAACATAATGTATTGAAAGAAGCAGCACGCGCTTGTAGTTGCAACTTGACAGCCTACGTTGAAGCTGTTCTGCTCTACAAAACTGCACACTGTCTTGTTTTGTTCTCTTTGGCTGTGAAACCCATCTTGAAACTGAGAGTTAAATAGAAATTCTTTTATTGTTATTTTGGCATTAGTTTGAAAGGAGTTGCTGGGAGATTAGATGTTGCTCTGATACCATGTAATCTTTCATTTTCCCTGAAGTTCAGTTTCATAGCTTTGGAAACCAGAAACTTGTTGAGTTGCTAGCTACTTGGAAGCAAATTATATTTAGGTGACAAACCAACTTGGGGTTGTAGGTGTGGATGGGCAGTTTGGCTGTGTAATTTCTATTTGCTTCCCATCATAATCTCTCTTGACAGTAATCATTAATAGAGTCATCATTAAACATAAGGACAATGATTCTAGCTCTGACCTTTTGAAGAATATCTTAAAATTTATTTCTAATTATGGGAAGTAAAAGGCCTTGATAACAAGAATTTTTAAAGTCTTATAATACTGAAAAAAGTGCTCTGTCTCATTTATAAAATGGTGATTAAATAACCCAGACCACTTTGAAGGGTGTGAATTGATGGGAAGAGCTCTTCACATTACCTAAAAGGAGGCTCCCATACTAATCTGAATGCTGTCTCTTTTGCTTCTAAGGCATATGTGTTGCCATGAACTGGGAAAATTGCACAAAAATTGCTGTTTTCTGTTTCTCATTTATTCTTTATGCAGGAACATGTGGCATGGTTATGTTTGGCAGGACACATGGGTACAGACAAGTCTGCAAGGGATGTTCGGTCCTGCACAGTCTGTTTTGTACAGATAATTTGAAATGTGTGGCAAAACCAAATGTTGGCTTGAGGTTTTTTTATGCTTTTCAGGTAGTGGAATTTTATGCTTTCTTATATACAGGAAAACTACAGAAAGCAACAGAATTTTCTACTGAGACAACTTAAATTAGCCATGCTGGACTTCTCAGTTTCTGTTGTGGAAATACTGCAGCAGCTTAATCAAGGCCTTCTCCAAACTGATAAATAGCAAATCTGCATCAGTGAAAGCAGGTGCTTTGACTAGCATGGCATAACCTGTGCAGTGGAGCGTGGCAACATGGCAGAGAGACCTCTTAGCTTTCTGGAGTATTTCCTATGCAGCTACAGCGACAGTAGTGAAGTGTCAGATGAGTCCCCAGAAGAGGTGAATAGACACCAGCTTCTCCTCTTAGCAATGATGTTTTCCAAAGCAATCTCAGTGCACCATTTAACAGTTTACTGGGGTCTTTTGTATGATGGAAAGCTGTTGTTAATTCTGTTGCTGTCTTCCAGCTGCTCTAGACGTGCTTTAGCTGTGGTGATGATGTGCCCAGCCAATTCACACTGTGTGGATAGCAGATCAGATGAGGGAAAGTGTGAAAACTTTGCAATCATCTAGTTAACTTAAATGTTGAATAAGACATCGCTGTCCAGAACTTGCAGCTTTGCCTTTTCTTGCCCATAGTTCCGCTGTGTGGGAAGTTCCTCAGGTAATCTGGTGTCTGTAAATTCTTAAGGAGAAACTGGAGAAGATCTTATTCCACAGTATTTCCATTGACTGACTAGGAAAAGGGGAAAAAAGTCTGTTGAAAGTTGCCTTTATTTTAGCCTCTAGACCCAGTACATGATCATAATTAAGTAATTGCAGACATAGTCTGTGGTGATAGTTTTTGTATTTCAGTCACTTATTTTATTAATTTCATTTTTTGTCCACATAGTGAAGAAGAGTCTGTAAACTTCTCAGGGAACTAGAGATCATGTGTTTTTGCGTACGAACTCAAAAATGTGTTCAAAGGGTGATCAAGGAAACACTTTCCTTTTTTAGTCAGGTAACCATGCTGGTATGGATGAACAAGTATAGTGTCTGTATTCAATTCTAGACTTGTCTGTGTAGTACTTTCTCAGCTGTCAGCTATAATTATACCTGCAACGCTTAGAACATTTACTCTCTGAAACACAGTGAGAGCATAAGTGGATTTTTGGCATGTTCTTTTTTTTTGCTACCTTCTTGTAATGGTGGAAAGAAATATCTACCAAAGTAGATGAATAAAGGAAATACATAGCTGAGAATTGTTCATATTGGTGCCTCTGTTACCTTGCCTCATAAATGACTTGTGACGATTTGCCTTTCATGGGTTCAGTTTAACTGGCCTCTCTGAGGTCAGTTGCACAAGGATGCTGTAATTGTGAGCTATAGTTTCAGACCTTAAATATGATGAAGGAAAGACTGACAACAAAGAAAAGCTTTTCACGCTTGCTGTGGTGGTGTGACTTTAATCGAAGTCTGGGAGAATGGGTGGGAAAACTCTGAAATGGTAAACTGACAGATTTTGTTTCAGAGCAGATAAGTTATTGCTCACTTCTTCTCTTGGCCAACAACATTATAGTAAATAATAGCAACATTGTATTTAATAATACTCAGTAAAAGAGTGGAGAAATGTTAGTCACTGGTAGCCAATACAATTGTTGCTTCTCAAAGACCTCTCCAAACTTGCATGTTTTTAGCGGGCTTTTCAGAGATGTGAGACAGCCAATAACAAAATATTTGTCACATTATAGAAGGAACTTCCAAAGAGTCTCTAGGGAAAGCCTCTCTTGTCTCTCTTCTTTACAATTTGGTAATTTGTTTTTAATGACTGAAAAGTCCATATTTTGAAATGAAATAGGCTTTTTCTTCTTCAAAGGAAAGCTTTTGGGAATGTGTTTTGCTTGCAATTTATAGGCCACTCCCTGAAGGAAAGGTATTGCAGAAGAATTCCTCTTGCAAGTGTGCCACTTTTGGCATTAGAAACAGAGACAGAGAAATTAAGTGAAGGATGTGGCATCTTCCAGGAAATGGCTCAGAAAAGTTTTTCTGTGTAATTTGTGCCTCTTTCTTTGGTATAAGTAAGTTTTAAGAACTTCAATAATCTTGAATTTACTGAGGATAGCTTTGAACATTCTGTTTGTTTATAGCCTTTTCCAAAAACTTGCTGGGAAAGGGACCAGTAGCACAGCAAAGATCTGTTGTTGCAGAGCATCTGATTTATGTATTACTGCTGTAGGACAGGTGATGATGGATAGTGTGTCTCATACTGAGAGTCAAAGTACATCTAGGAGCATAAAACCTCTCCTTCTACTGCAAATTATGTAGTGTTATTTGTGCAAGCAGTGATAAAAATGGGATTAAAAACAATGCAACAGAGTGGTGATTTTTTTACCTGTTCATCAGGTAGAAGTTTGAAGTCCTAAGGGGAAAAAATTTCAGTCATGGCAGTCTGTGTCCTCAAGGCTCAGTGCACCTCTGCCATAAATCCTGGGGCTCTGGTTGAGACTTCAGAGGAACTTCAGGAAGCTGATTGATGTGTTTTAGATAGGGTGAGGCAGCACTTGACCACGGAAGACCTGGAAGAAGCCTGCTAATATTTGAAAGCAGCCATACAGAGCTTAAAAGGCAGCCTGACTGCCCTGCTGGAGCAGCACTTCCTGATGAAGTCGAAGAATAGGAAGACAGAAATACAGAGGAGTATTTGTAATGCTTGAGTAAGCATCTGTGGTAGGGGTCAACCTGCTACAGCATATAAAAATTCTTACCAAAACTCCAGTAGAAAATTTCCAATCTCTTTTGAGCCTCTCAGCTGCAACAGAGCAGCCAGCAATGGGAATCATATGTAGTCTGTGGTACTTTGGTGAGGAACTGGAAAACGTCATTGGTTCATAAATGCAGAAAATTCTTTTGCAGAACATTTTTTTGTGTAGAAGCTGAGATTGTTGCTGTGAGATAATTGAAGTAAACTGTTCTTTGCTCAGGGATATAGCAAAGGTGCTACTTTGTTGATAAAATATCATGTTGCATTTGGATTTTTTTCACCTGTCTGTGCTGCAGACAGGCTTGTTTGGTTTGTGAAATTTAGCTATCCAGAAGGTCAGCGGTGGTGATATAGTCTGTATTTGCCTAAGCAATGTAATGAAGGCCCTGCTTTCTCTACTAGGAACATAAGCTCTTTGTCATGCTTTTCAAAGTTCTCGGCTCCCTCCTTCTCTCCCTAGCTGTTGTCTCTTGCTCAGTCCCCAAAAAAGAAATTTATTTTCCCTCAGGAAAGATCAATTCCTGCCTCTCCCCGTGATTGCAAAGCTGGGCTTACTTGCTTACTTACTTGTATTGCTTACTTGCTTTTCAAACAGGCATCTCTGTGTGTTCTCCCCATGTTGCCTCTCAGGCTTCAAAGCAGCTCTCCAGAAACATTCCCAATGCTTTCTCCTTGCTTCTTAATGCCTTGCAACGGTATCCACAAATACTGGAGGAGTGCTAATGCTTCTGAGGTGGTTTGGTTTTGAGTATTACACAGACTGTGGTGTCATCTTTTTTCTTTATTTGTGCATTTCCTTATCTCCTTTCACATGCTTATTTCTTTTTGGCAAATACTGCTTTTTTGCATTGACCCAGAGCTGGGGCTTGTGGCCCTTTAGTATTACAGTTTGTTAGTAAGAACTTGGGTGTGTATGTCACAGTGTTTAAAGAAAGTACTGCAGTAAATGGGCCATGAAGTTATTAATATATCTGTTTTACCTTCCACAGAAGCCCCTTGTGCTACTCCACTGATCTGTAGCTTTGGGAGGCCGGTGGACCTGGAGAAGGATGACTACCAGAAGGTTATATGCAACAACGAGCACTGTCCCTACAGCACTTGGATGCACCTTCAGTGCTTCTACGAGTGGGAAAGCAGCATCCTTGTCCAGTTCAATTGCATTGGCAGAGCCAGGAGTTGGAACGAAAAGCAGTGTCGCCAAAACATGTGGACCAAGAAGGGATACGACCTGGCTTTTCGGTTCTGCTCCTGTCGGTGCGGGCAGGGTCATTTAAAGAAGGACACAGACTGGTACCAGGTGAAGCGAATGCAGGATGACAAGAAGAAGAAATCAGTGTTGGAGAAGAGTACGGGAAGGTCCATGGCAGAGTCAGCAGAGGAGGCCAAGAAAGGCAGGCCGGCCAACAAGCCGCAGAAAGGCTTGAGTAATGACCTGCAGCGAAGGCACTCTATGGACAGGCAGAACTCCCAGGAGAAGGGCGTCATGGGGGGCAGCTACGCCGTTCGCTCGCCTTGTGTCTCTCCTGGCCAGTCCCCGCCCACCGGCTACTCCATCCTCGCCCCCACGCATTTCAGCGGCCCTCGTTCCTCGCGATACCTGGGGGAGTTTTTGAAGAATGCCATTCACCTGGAGCCCCATAAGAAGAACATGGCTGGTGGGGGCATGTTCAGGAATGCACATTTTGATTACGGGGCGGCTGGCTTGCAAGCACATAGATCAGGACACTTCGATACCCCAGTGCAGTTTCTGAGAAGGCTCGATCTATCTGAGCTGCTCACTCACATCCCCAGGCATAAATTGAATACTTTCCATGTGCGGATGGAAGACGATGCCCAGGTGGGCCAAGGGGAGGACCTTCGGAAGTTTATCCTCGCTGCTCTCAGTGCCAGCCACAGGAATGTTGTAAACTGTGCTCTGTGCCACAGGGCGCTGCCAGTGTTTGAACAGTTTCCGCTGGTGGACGGGACCCTGTTCCTTAGCCCATCAAGACATGATGAGATTGAATATGATGTTCCCTGTCACCTTCAAGGTACAGGTTGTCTGTCAGTCATGCTAGGTTTCATTAAATGATGGAACTGCCTTCTGTGCCCTGTCCCTGCCATTACAGATTTTCATCCCGGTTCTGCATTTTTAAGCAGTTCTGTAAAGCTTGAAGTGATGTCCAAAATACTCACGTGGATCAGATCGAAACACTTAGAAGAAATTAAAAAAGATGCTGTATAGAAAGATCCATGCCTTCTATTTGGGCTTACAACTAAACAAGTTCTAATCCGATTTCTAGGTAGACCATGGGAAGGTTTTCCAGACAGTCTGTTCTGGAGCTTATGCATGCTCATTTATCACTTGGGAACATTACTCCAAGATGCACACCAACCTTTTAAAAACCTTTTCAATTTAAGCATGCTGTGCTGCAGCCTGGCTTAAAGTTGTATTTGTACCACTGATGAGGGTGAGGCACCTCTCATCGGCTTTCAGATTACAGAGTATCAGTTTTGTTTTATAGCAAAGTATTACTTCTTACATAGGGAAAAGGCTGTAGTCTGGCCTGTGATAACACAGGCCTGGAGAGGATGGATGTGGTGAGAGTAAGCTTTTAATATGGTGTGTTAAAGCAGCAGTGTAGCAGTGAAGGTTTTATACTTATTTCCAAACTTGCACGTGCTTGAGCTATGTCTTCATTATGTCCTAACTCTCAGATGAGTTGAGACCATAGCACGTGGGGTTTTTTTCCTCCTAGAGAAACAAATGAACATGGGCCAGCATGAGCTTCACCTCTTCCTGAAAGCTGTGGCCCAAACTTAAGTCATCAGGTGGGTGGTGCATGGCTGGATGTGCCTGTCCTGCAGCCTGCTGGCAGGCAGCATGGCTAAAATAAGTCAGAGAGAGTATTCCTTGTCTGGTGGTCAAAAGCACAGAATTATGTGCTGAAAAGTGTGTTGGTAAGGGATTAACCAGAGGTATTTTAACATTAAAGTTTCTCACCTTTCAATAAAATATATTGTATCCCATGCATGGTCATAAATATGTGTTATGTAACATACCTTTGCTCAGTACATTTTGTATTTTATTTTTTTCTTTCCTTAAATCACTATGCACTAAGTCACTAAACTGTACTCATGCTAACATTATTTCTGTCTTGCCTAATGTACTTTAAGGAGGAAAAGCAATAGGCAAATATACAAGCCAGAAAAGTTCCAGGATAAACAGAATATACCTATGTGAGATAACTATGCTTATGTGCTTCGATGGGGAATCACACAATGTGCTTGTGATTTTATCAGTACAAAAAGCTGGTTTAGTAATAATAGTGAAACTCATTGTTTGTTAACATTTGCCTCTAAGAATGAAACTGTGAAATGGTTTTTCTTTACCTTAATTATTTTTAACTGTTGGATGATATATCTAAAAACTTGTTCAGACAAGTTGCTGTGTATAATTAATTGTTAAAATTTTGCTTTCTTGTCCTGAGTAAGGTGGATTCTTACCAGAAGTATTCTCTGAAAAGAAATTAAGCTGTAAGGTGCTATTCCAGGTTGTTATTTTTTTTCAATACAGAAAATCATTTGTTACTTCAGGCATGTTTAAGATACCAGCTGCCTCTTTTCCAATACAAAAAGTATCCTGAAAATTAAATGGTGGGGGAATGTAGTATTTTAAAGTGCAGAAATGGTGCAGAACTTCAGATGGGGAAAGATATTTATCTTACTGCTCAACACAACTGCTGTGCATGGAGTTGTTTGAACATCACCAATCTTGAGTGTTCAGTTTAGGAACAGAGTTAATTATATATGTTATGTGTATATTATATACATTTTAGTTTCATCCCATCATGTTTTCTAGAGCTGAACATGCCAGTGTAGAATAACTCAAATTTTACCAGCTCACACTAGTAAGTGTATTTTATATGTATGTTTTAAGAATAGTCTGTTTTTTCTTGTTTTTCTAAAATAGTTGGCTTAAAAACCAAAACAAGTAAAAAACACAGACTATTAATTTTGTAAGTGTCTGGTATAGACTAATCATAAATTATTAATATTTTGGTACCATTTTTGTAGAAGAGTTGCAAGATGTGTGTCTGTTGAATTACAGTTTATGATGTGTTCAGTGCTTTGATGCCAAAGAGCACAAATTGCAATCCACGGTGAACAGATGTTGAACACAGTCCTGTTTTGTGACTGATCTGTAACTTCAGTACTGCTGAGCTCTGTCTTACATAGCAGTGCAAAATCTGGTATGTTACAAGATCAGTACTTGGTATCAGGCCACTTCTCATAGCCAACTATTAAATTGCAAATCAGTTTAGTCACTACAAATCAGGCATAATCTAGGTACCAGATCTTTATAATTTATGTAGGGATTTTGGTTTTTTGTGAAAGCTGGTCTCAGATTTTGCATTGGTTAGTTCAGTCACGTGTATGTAGTGAAAATATTTGATTTCCTAGTCTGAGCCACTTGTTTTTTATGGACATAAATGTAACTCAGGTTTTGAAAGCCATTGTGCATACAGAGCCCAAGGTGATGATAGAGCTCATTATATTCATAGTTCTGAACGGCATGTTAAAGTCTTTGTATGTGCAATATATAATGTAAATATACTTGTTGTTAATGAACAGTCAGAAGAAAGTACATTAAAAATTTGCTCTTCTGACTGTTGCTTTTTTCCCATGGGGACTGTTAATTAGGTCATTGGTTCCCTCTTTGCTGGAAGATACCAGCAAGTTGTTAAAGGAATCTGTACCAAGTTTGCTAATAAGCTTCAGCACTTTTCCACTTCTTATGTCATGTGGGGATGAAGCTAGGGCAATATTCTGGTTTTGGAAACACAGCAGCTGATCTTACAGCTTAACCTGGCATCTCTTCTGGGAGGTTTAGCAGCTCCTTTTATAAAATATTCTGCTGAGACCTACCAGCAAATGATGTAAGGGAGAGTGGGCAGGGTGATGACTAATTCCTGAGTTCTGCCTAGCTTCAGTCAGGCCCTGTGTATTTCCTATAGAGAAGTACTTTTATCTTTCACTCTTTATAAAGAAAAAAAAAAGAAAAAAAGACGTTATTTTTATCCCTGAAGGTCAGATGCCACATGGCAGAAAATGTCTGTTTTAATCTTCTCTTTTTGGCTCCTTAAGATGTGTCTTTTCTGTCCACAGGAAGGCTTATGCACCTCTATGCTGTTTGTGTAGACTGCTTAGAAGGCGTTCACAAAATTATCTGCATTAAGTGCAAGTCCCGATGGGATGGAAGCTGGCATCAGCTGGGAACCATGTATACCTACGATATTCTGGCAGCATCTCCCTGTTGTCAGGTTAGTACCATACATAAGTAAGTCTCATAAGGTGAAATTTCAACTGATTAGATAAAGTCAAGGTTGTGTATCTTTTCTTCCTTTCCTCCTTCCATCCTTGTTTTCCAGCCTGTACCTATGAGTGCAAGACAAGAGGGCTGACGGGTCTCTGTCCCTTTGTTTCCAGAGGTACAATGGCCTTTAGCTAGGCTCAAGTCATTGGAAGGGTCAGTGGTTAATACACTTACATTTTTAAATAAAGCCCCCATTAAATGTATTGTTAATTAAATCTGATGCTTCATCATTGGCATTCACTAGTGCCAGGTATAGTTCCACATTTTGAGCAGATGTTTCCAGGACTTTTTAGTTCATAAATTGTGTTTTATCATAATTAAGGTGCCAAGGGAACAGAAAGGTCCAAAGTGTCTTTGTGCTTGGAGAGCACTCAGCTCTCCTTAGTCTTTGTTGTGGCTGACCCTGGTGATGGCACTCACCCATCACACCCTGAAGCAACTTTGTGTTCATTAAATGCTCACCTCATCTATGCCTTGAGAGAGGAAGATCCAAGGCCTGGGGCTACTCCAGAGTGTGTCTGAGACAGCAGGATTGTTTGCATTCCAGAGAATTAATTGTCCACATGATGGACAGAGCACTTCTGGTGTGCATGTAGGGGTAGACAGCTGTGAAAAAAACATCTGTCTGGGAATGACTCTGCTCCGCTCCAGGCGCTCGCTGGGATGCACAGGTGGTGGTAGCAGGTCAGGACAGAAGCCTTGCAGAGATACACCCATTCAAACTGGGATCACTTCATGGTAAGGTGCATACTTTAAAGCCATCTGAAATACCAGTTTCTCAATATGCAAAATGACAGTTTATTTTAAATTTAACGTATTTACCAAAATGTGTTGCTCAAAAGACAAGTGGTGTTGCTGCTGCTGGTAAAGGTGACATTGGTAGCAATTACAACTGCAGACTGATACATTACCTCCAAATTTAGCGTCTCTTGAGGCTGTAACTTTTTTTTAAAAATAAGAACTTTTGAAAGTGAGGAAAGCACTGATACTAACTTGGTACCTTCGTAAAAGTCAGCAGCTTCAAATCTGAATTGTTTCTGTTGAATGTACAAGAAAATATTTAAGAGCTCATTATACAAGAGCCTTAATTACATGATTAATGGACAGTGTGACAGTACCTGGTATAAAAATTCGCTGTAAAAGCATTAGCTGCAGTGACTGTGATTGCCAGATAATAAGCATTATTGTTTCACTATGATTGTTACAGATGATTCTATGCATACAGAAGAGTGGCATTAAATATGGTATATAATAGAATTCCAAATTGCCTTTCTGGATTTATTTTGAATAATTTTATGCCTTACTTCAAAATATTTAATTCTACATCACAAATTTGCAGTAGAATAACAAACTGCAACCATTGTCAGATTACTGACTGTCCAGCACATCACTCTTAGCTGATGTGCTGGACAGTAGTAAAGGAGAAACCAGAGTTCCATAAAAATTCATAACCTAGTAGATTGTATTTCTTAAAATTTCTGCTTTTCAAGCAGAGCAGTGAAGCTGTTGATTTGTTTCCTTTTGAGTCTGGTCTCAAGGGGGAGAGTACTTTAATAATTTCCTCCTCTCCTTATCCAGGAAAATCCCTTAAATCAAGATGACCTACAATACTTCTTGTTCTTTTAAGTGGAGAGCTGAAGCTTTCATTAGTGTACTGGGCTGTCAGGTTAAACTATGGTGCAGCTCAGATCCTTGCTGCTCATTTGCCATTTTTACTCTTTAACTTCTTTGCAGTCTCAAATTCTTTCTGCTTCTCTTGATTTTTCCAAAGGGCTTGCTGAGCTTTCATGCTGCCTGTTGCTTTCTTTGTATCAGATGGACTGTGTTTCTCAGCTGGATTGCTTCTGAAGTGTCACTTTTTTGCAACAGCTGAATATTAATAGCTCTGTCCGTCCTCACCTATGACCTTGAATTACTTCTCATATCCACCCAGTTAATGTTGCTTCTTTGTCAGTTGGATTTTGTAGGATAGTTTGTGTGTTGAAGTGATGTTTAGTTTGTATAACCTGATATGTACTATAAATGTTTAAATAGGCACTTAAAGTGACACAATACCATGTTGTGCTGATAAAGTAGATCAAGTTATACATTTGTTAAGCCTAAAGATTAAAATGCTGATATATTTCATAGACAGATGATGTTCAGACCTCAGCATAATTTGAATTACGTGGCACAAATATGAAATTTCTCTCTTCGCTTTGATGCTTCATTAATGATTTATTGAGACACCACTTCTTGTGCTGAGAAATAAGGAATTGATTCAAAGATTAAGCAGCACAAAATAAACCTTGATATTCTCTACCCTCCATCAGTCAGAGTGGGAGGTGACCCACTCCCCAGAATTTGGTGGTGGTCTTTAGTCTCAAAGGCATGGTGTGTGCGTGCGAGTTCCAGTCCAGGTAAGGAATGTCCCTACCGGCACATCCGATTACTGCCAGTTTCCTGACTGACCCCTTCTCCTGCTGGGGAGGACAGGGGACTGCCTCTGGCACCTCTTTTTCCAGAGGTGAGAAGCTGAGGGGGAGTGTGGTTATTTCAAAAAGTTTTTTTGTTTGTTTCTTTGTTTTTTGCAGGCTCGACTGAACTGTAAGCACTGTGGGAAGCCAGTAATAGATGTGCGGATTGGCATGCAGTATTTCTCTGAATACAGCAATGTCCAGCAATGTCCTCACTGTGGAAATCTAGACTACCACTTTGTGAAGCCATTTTCTTCATTTAAAGTTTTGGAGGCTTATTGACGAAAGCTTTGCTTTAGTAATAGCTATTTTATGGGTATTTCAACTTTATTACATATCTTTTTATAGGATTCATTCTGTGATTAAATTTCTTTTCTAACTGAAAAAGCAGCTTCTTTGTCACTGTACATATTAATATGTATATATACATGTTGTTAAACCAGAATCCTCCTGACAAGATCTCTGTGAAGGTTGGAGACAAGCCAATTTAATGGCCTTTCAATATATCCCGTGTGGGGTAAAGTTCAGCTAAAAATGACTTGGGTTTATTTTTTGTATAGTTGTAATACAGTTTATAGGAAGGCTGTGGGGAGACACAAAGGACAGAGAAATACGTCCAATTGGAAAATGGGTAATTGCATAGGGTTGTTCCTCCAGCTTGGTGGAAATGGGAAATCCTTGGAAAGAAACTGTTACTGGTGAATTCATTCAGCCTTTTGCTTTGGTTCCCAGGGGTGCAGGAGCTGGCCCTCTGTTGCCAGTCCCCTCAGCAGGCTTTCTTTCAGATTTCCCATGACCGGGGTAAACTGAGGTATCATGACAAGTGAATGTAAATGTGTGCCAGAAAATGCAATCTTGAATGAATTCTTTTGGCATTGTGTCTTCCTGCTATGTGTGTTTGATGTGCATTGCCCTCACTGAGTTACAGTGCAGGCAACAGTGCTGCTTCCAACAGGACTGTCATGGGTCATCTGCTCATACCAAAACAAGCTGGAGATCTTAAAATGCTTTATTTAAAGGTGTTTCTTGACAGACATTTTAGGGAAGGAACTGGCTGAGCTGAACGGGGATGTGGTTGTATGTGCCTGCTGGGACTGAGGCTTTGCTGTCTGCTGCAGGCTTGTGTGGCTGGTGTGGAAGGAGAACCATAAAGTGGGGTCTGGGCCCTCAGACCTGTATGAGCTGAGAGGTACTGAGTGCAAACAGGTCATCACTTTTTAAAACAATTAATTGCTGCACCTTTGTCTTTCAAAATTGTGTTCAGTCTAGGATCTAAAAACAAGGAGATGTTTTAAGAAAGCAAATTTAGCATATTTACTTTCTACATGCCTTTGTGCTGTACATAATAGACTGCATTAAGCAGTGAATTTGTATCAGAGAGCTTGGCCCTGTAGACTCTGCAGTTGTTGTTTCTTGACTACCATTTCTCCCTTCCTTAAATAAATTTTTCAAAATAGGTATTTCATCTTTTGCTTGGTTTCTCAAATCAGTTGAGATTTAAGGGACATTTGTTTTTTTTGCTTTTCTTGATAGTGTATTTACAAAGTGTTTGTCCACTGGAGAAGTGTGGGGTTTGTTTCTGTTTACATGGTGGGATTGTTTTTTGCTCCTTCTGAAACCTTTTGTTTTCCAAATTAGAATTTTTTAGAGTGTATATGTTGAAAATCACGTCTTGAAAATGGCCCTGATAGTCTGCCACCCTGGAAAAGAAAACAAGAAAGTCAGAAGCCAAAATAGTGTTTTTTCCTGTGTTGGACTGAGAATTACACTTTCTGCTGAATTAAGAAATTGTCATGCACATAAACCTCAAGCTGAAAATCCATGTTTCTTTGTGTGTAAAAATGCCAAGTTCAGAGTTTTATTTCCTGGCTATCTCCACTGCAGAATTAGCTCCTTTTAGCATTAGCTACCCTTCAAGTTATACCCAAGCTGCACAGAGTGTTAGCACAGTTCGAGTGGCAGTGTCCTTGGGTGCCACCCAGCTCATGTGGTCCAGCGCTGGTCTGAACAGCCGTGTTAGCAGGCTGTGGTAGCCTTCACCACTGGTGCTCCTCTCCTTCTGTGCAAGTTCCTGGGCTTGGTTTGGGTCTGGGGCACATTCTTGGGGTTTTGTGCAGTTGTCCTGTTTGCACCAGTTTTGGGATAACCTGTTTCTTCTTCTGGCAGAATGATGGGAAGGACTTTGGAGACTTCTAACACTGTCCTTTCGTGGCGAGCACAAAGTTACACCAAGCCCAGCTGCAGTGGGACCAGCAGTGCATCCATTGTCCACAGGAGCAGGAGCTGGCCTTGGGCATACCTGGGCAGGAAGAAGGTTTCTAGCAGATAAAACCTAATTAGCTGTGCAGTGTAGACTTGCCTTGTGAATTCTAATTTGGATTAACTCCTCTGGAAGGATGAGCCCTTCATCTTTGATGATGTGTTGAGCAATCTGCTGGAGTTAGGGTGGCTGACAAGGTTGGAGTTGTGTTGCCTGGCAGGACCATGAGAGCCAGACTAGACAGAAAGCAGCAGCTGTCACAGTGGCCTCAAATCACGCAGAAAAGACAAAGCTCCTGTAATTAAGAAATTAAAGAGAGCAATTAAAGCATACATCTCATACTCTAGGTTCAGTCATGAGTGCCAGTCACACGTAATGAGTCCGGGGTGTCAGTTCCCACCTAGGATACATGGCATTGTGTGCTGTTTTTCATGCAGTGTTGGGAGGAGGTGTCACTGTACAATGCACATGGTAGGGGAGAAGTGGCATCTGGAGTTGTCCTAGATACTTGTTTGCTTGCTTCCCTTAGAGTAGCTTAATTTATAATTCTGCTCTTTAAGTTCTTGGATGCCTCTCTAGACCTGTGTGTGTGACAATCAGAAATGAGTAGACATGGAATAAAGGAAATATGGTCAGCTTTAAAAATAAGTATTTGAGAGATTGTGTAATACATCCAAGTCAAAACCAGGAATGGAGCAGACTGAGAAAATGGGAAGGGAAAAGCACATTTAAAGTCTTAACACTGACAAGGAATTACATACAAATCTATCTAAGAAAGCAGTTTAGTTCTTTGCCAGCTTTTCCTTTTAATTCTGCTGTTGAGTCTTACCTACTGCTTGAGGAATACCTATTTTCTTGTGAAACACATCTCTCAACTGGAGGCTAGGAGCATACACAGCACTGTAAAAATGATCCTCAGTGGAAACTAGCTGAGCTACAGAAAGGTTCTTCCGAACTTTCACTCCAAAGTAAATTATCCCTCATTTGTAAAGACTTTTCCTGCTTCTTGTTGGTACTGAAAGCTGCTCTTGGGTCACTGGAATAACATGCAGATTCCAGTCAAGCAGCCAGCCCTCACCTTTGTCCAGGAGAGTTTCCTGGGCTTTGCCGAAGCAGAAGTGCAAATGCAACTTCTTTAGGACCTGATGGCTGCTTTGGAGGTTAAACTAGACCACAGTTGCTCTGCTTCCTATCTTGATAAGCACTGGAAGTAGTCATGAGCTTACAAATGCATCATAAGGGAAATTTCCTCCCAAGCTAGGGAGCTGCTTGCTTTGCTTATTTGGCTAGTTTATTCTTCATTACCTTTCCTTTCTCTGATGCTGTGTGTTCTTTTTAAGCTGGCCCATGGTCAGGTTAAATTTGCCTGCAATATGTTTTGTAAATGAGAATGCAGTCCTCTGGATTTGGAGGTTCATTCTGCTCTTCTTAAGTGCACGATACTCCTTGTGATAGTAATAGGAGTTGCATGTGCAAATGCTTTTCTTTCCAGTAATTAACTCTCCTTTCCATAGGAGAGGCTTGCATTTAGGTAGGCTTCATATTTTGGGTGTGTAAAACTGAATTCATCCATCAGTAAGATGTCTACAAATAAATTTTGATAACCATAACTAACAAAATTGACATCTTTTACATGCTGATGTGTAATTTGACATCTACCAACATGAACAGCCTGAAATTGTTGTTCTGTCTTTTGCTGCAGAGTCATTAAAACTACAGTGTTTTATAGCCAGACCATAGACTATCCTATAGTCTATTTACATTAACATCTCCAGTAATGAGCAGTGTATTCATAATGAGTTTAGTTGGAAAAATAAGGAATATTCCTGCAAGGGAGGCATCTAGCCCAATATTTTTCTTTTTTTCCTTTATTTTCCCCCTCCCATGTGTTCCTCATTTTGCTGTACCAAGTAACCAAGGACAAACATGTTGTAAGGCCACTGGTGAGAAAACCCCTCAAAAATATACTTGTCCATAAAGGTTTCTTGTTGAGACATTCTTGGATTGCACTTTTGCAGATGGAAGAATATGTACATAGCAAATGAATGTTGATGAAATTAAAATAATTGGTTATGATATCATTTATGTGTGTTGTTAGAGAATATTTTGTTGTGAGTTCTCTGTATTAAAAAATAATAAATACCAGACAGCTAATGGTGTGGGTTCTTCTTTCCCTGTTCTCTGGAGTAGTTTCTTACACTTGCTCTTCATAGAGTTACTCCAGTTGCCTTAATTTTAAAAGGCACAGTAAAACCAGGTTTTTGTGTCAGTTACAATGGAGTTTCGTTGTTATTTTAAAGATTGTTGTACTACAGAGGTCACGGTGGGGTGTGTGTGATGTGTCACCTTGCCAAACTGAAGTCCTGTTCACTTTGTTGATGTCAGAAATGCTCCTTCTGTAGCGCAGTGAGTCCTGCAGGAGCAGTTTCAGGAATGCCAGTCTGCCGAGCCAGCTGCTGCCTGTGGGGCTGAATGGAGTGCTGAATCCTTCACTTCTGGTGGAGTCTGTTAATGGAAAAGTACCCTGTGATGCCTGTGAAATATCAGAAGAGCTTCTGGAGGGAAGAACACAAAAGGGTAGCACCTAGGGCAAAAGGGCTTCCCACGTTATGACAGAGCACTTCATCTCTAAAACCCGGCTGCCAATCTTTGCTCCTGCCTAAGGTTTCTCAGCAGACTAACTAATCACGAAATTACTCATTTTAGCAAACCTTGCTCCGTGTGCTTATAGCGTGATTTTTCAGCCTTTATATATTACCACAGAGAAGTTCAGGAAGGATGCAAGTGATCAAGGCTATCTGAACATGCAAAAGGTAAAGCAAATATTTCTGGGGTGGAAGGAGTGCCACAGTTCAGGAGGCATGAGGTGGGATTTGGAGATTTGGAAACACTCTCTGAAGAGCCCACTGTAGCTGTGCAGGTTTAATTTTGGAAGCAGATACTGCGGCTGGTTTGAATAACCTTGGAACTGACAGCCTGTATGTGAAAAGCCTTCTGGAGAACTGCTGCTTAAAATACGAGTATCTGCTCATGGAATGGGAATGTAAATAAGCTGCCATCAGCTAATTACAAGTAACTGCAGTGATTCCATATTGATATTTTGCTGAAGGGTGTTAGGTCATGGTTTAAGCATTAAGCCAATGTGGGAAAACTAAATGAGAACTAGTGTTTTGTAGAGTCTGTTCCACTAGCATAATTACTGCAGTCTTTGGTACTGAGCACTAAACTGCAGAATTTCAGGTTTGATCTGCTGTGTTACTGTGTTGCTAAAAGAAACTGAGTAGCACTGTGAGAATGTAGAGGAAGGAAAAAGTCATGGAAATAAAAAGATTTTCAAGCCAGTACATGATACAGCATGTAGTTAAAAGGGGGGTGGCACAGGCAGATTGGGTTAGGAGCATGCCTGGGCTCATTTTCCTCTTGAAGGCTTCCCTGATTGTGTCAGAGGAGGGGAATGAACTATTCAGGCTGCATATGTGTGTGGGTGTGTGCACCTAAAAATACATGCCCAGGTTTCACACAAATAGATTTGTATTTGATTTCTGTTCTGACAGTATTCTGAAGTGATTTCTCTTGGTCTGAACCTGACCATATGAAACAAAGCAGCTACTGCTGCAGTATTCTAGGTACATGAATATTTTTTGGCCTTAAATACATCTGTTAGTCACTGAGCTTCCTGCACGTTTGCTTTTAATTCCGTAGTGACCAACCAACATCAGTGGGATGTGGAGAGAAGCTAAAGCAGCTGGTATAGCTCCTTAATGCACAGGCCACCTGATCTGAAACACATGTGCTAGTTTGCAGAGCCAAACCAGCAGTGGTGGCATCCAGGAGGGACTCTCAAGTCATGTTTCAAGAAGATATTTTCTCCTTCCTCACATGAAGAAAATACTTTCCTTCTTGTACCTTTCCTAATGTACCTCCCTCAGGTGCTGTATGTTCAAGAGTTTGCATTCAGCTCCACTATAGAATGTAACCTGGAGCTACTCCCTTTTGTTAAACATGCACTGTACTTGTTTTCTTGTGAGAAAAATGCGTGTGCAGATCACATCCATCTTACACTTTCTGTGTCCCATTTTCCTGGCCACATACTCATTTAATAGGCAGCTGAAAAAAGTAAAAGGCTATGGCTGAATCTTTTCAAAACAAATTCTCCCTGGTTATCCAGATAGAGTTACAGAATAACAAATCAATGCTGCCTTTGTGTGATGACTGCATGACTTATTAATACAAGAGTCATAACTGTGGAATGGAGTCTGTGGAGATAGAAGATAATCCAGCCATAATATCAAGGGACCTTAATGTATATTGCCAATTGCCAAATACTTCAGCCTTTTCCCCATGATTTTTTTTTTTTCATTACCTGAGCTTTTAAATGAGTCTGGCTCCAACTGAAGTAATACTTTGTGTTTGCAATGTGATTGATGTAGGCTCAGTTTAATTGCTTGAGACTTGTTCTGAGAAACATCCCTGCTAGCTGATTACTTTTATAATATTTGCGAACGTCCCAATCCCCACTCAACAACCTGATCCTTTTGTATTTTTATATTTAGGAAGCATCATTCTGTTGGCACAAATCACAAGTCCTAGCTGAGGATACTTGGTGTCTCTGAGCCGAGCTCTTCCATGTATTTTATAAGACCTGGAGACAGACAGCACCTCTGAGGTCAGAAATGAGGAAGATTGAGAAACTGAATCAGAATCTAAAATCAATATTTTAATAATGAGGGAATATTTTCTTTAAAGCTTTGTTTAAGTGATTGCTATGGTTACAAGCCCTGTAACAAGGATATTCCAGTTATACAAATAATTGAATTTAGCCTGCTTTTAAATCTGTTTTCTGCCAAAGAATATATTGAACTGTGTGGAAGTCTTTCCTTGCTGTAGGTCAGCCTCTCCATTTGGTGCAGTCATGCCTAGTTTGTCTGCCAGGTTGATGGCAAAAGGGGATCAGGCTGCAGACCTCAGCATACCACCAGGTGGAACAGGGAAACGGAATGGTTGGGAGCACAATAACACACAAAGTGTAATCAACTGCTGGAGGCAGTGCAGCAGCCAGGTTGGTTGGAGTAAAAAGTGCAGAGTAAGGGCCATTTCCAGACATAAGTTTTACAGCAGTTCTTCCTGTTGATTTTGTATTCAGTTCCTCACTTAAAAATTGGCAATGCTTGTGCCTTGTTGAATTTAACTTCCTCTGCCTCTGGCTGGAAGAGCCCCTGTTCCTTACCTCTGCTGTCCCACCCGTGCTGGAGTTGAAGAGATGCTCACAGCTGGGGGAATGATGGACCTGGCTCCTTGCAGACCCACTGACCTGGCTCTGTGCACCTTAGTGCTTGCAGGTCCAAGATGCAGTGTGGGGAGTTGGAAGTCTTGGAGAGGGCCAGCATGGACATGGCTGAGCTGAATTGTTTTGCTTCTGCATTCTGCCTTGTCATCTCTGATATGCTTGTGACCTTCTTCTGAGAACTATTTATCTAAAAGGCTGTCATGGAAAAGCAAGGTAAAAATCAGCAGCACTTAACCACCCCTGTTGCTATGTGTCAGTGATGTGAGACCTGTTACACAGGGAACCTAGAGCATCGTGAGCCTGCTCAAGTTCCCAGCACCACACAGGTGGAGAGGGTCTGGAGAGGGTCCTTGCTTCGTTAGTCATGCACTGGAAGATTGGTGGGAGCACACTGTCACTACCATGGTGTGTGTGAGTGCTTAGTGCTCATGGAGAGGGAGCAGCCCAGCTCTGCAGCAGGTGGAGCAGGATTGCCCACCCACCTCTCTGCTCTGTGGGAAGATCCTAATAGAAGTAGGTTTCAGCAGCTGCCTCTTTGTGGCTGGAAAAAGTGAGAAATTAGTAGCTTGTAGCAGATCTAGGAAGCCAAGACAGGATTTTGGCATGCAGTTGTCCTCTGTCTCCTGAAGTCTGTGAAAATGGAGTTGTGCCTGTTTATGCCAGATTTGTGCTAGTGCTTTGAATAATTGATGGACACCAGAATTTCAGAGTACAGGTATTGCTGAGAACAAGCACTGTACAAATTAGCCTAGTCATGTGTTTGGCAGATCTCTCATTAGCTAGGAATTCTTAATAAGAATTATAGTATTAATGAGAGTTTATCTGCTAAATCCCTTTCACAGGAAGAAAAGAATCAGAAATCTGACTCAAATGGTAAGGTGAGGACATTTGGCTGAAGGCATAGAAGAGGTGATGGGAGAATTAACATTGCAGTTCCTCTCTGGATTGTGTACAGCAGAGCAGGGCTGGAGCGAGAGACATTCTGACTCAACAAACTGGGGGAGAGGTGGAATTAGCACTTTGGTGAAGACTAAGAGAGCTTCACTCAAGCTGTTTGATGACTCATTTAGTTTATTTGCAATATACAGGTTTGCTGGTGAGAAACCTCGTTCAAATACAAAGGACTTCCTCTGGTCTCTGTCTTGTCATTAAGGTCACCAGAGCTGGTGGATTCACCACCACAGCAGTGGTCACAGCCTAATGCAAGGACACCATGGGAGGGGAGTTTGTGGGTTGCAGTCAGCTTTTGCTGAGGATGGTGTCTGCATGCTAGCACTCTCCTCTGCAGTGTTTGCCTTACTGGAGTTCTGTTATTTGTGTAGATTTTGATGTGCTTCATGTCTGGCCTCTGATGAAAATGTGCTGGCAGGAGAGGAGTGCTGGAGGAGAGGAGTGCTCTGCTCCTGGGTTGAGAGCAAGGCTGCCCTGTTGTCCCGTGACCACTCAGCTGCCACCTCGGCACAAACACACACCTACACATAAAGCAGCTGGGCTTTCTAGTTCAGATTACTGCTGAATCCTCTCTTCCCTCTGTGCTCAGCTGCTGAGTAGTGGAAATGTAGTTTTGTGAGGTAAGCCAGAGAAATTAAGCCAAGTTTTAAACTACATGTGTATAATTTTCAGAAAAAATACTGAGTAACTGTGAACTTTCATTTTCTTCTGATTATTTTGATGGCTGCCAAGGCATGATAAATGCACATGTGGGAACTTACACTGGCTTGACCGTGTCAATTTGAAAATGCACAGGATCCAGAAATGTAAGTATCACACCTTTGGAAAGCTGTAGTGTGGCAGTGAGGACCCCAAAATAAGTCTGACTTTCCTCTGCGGTACTGTTGCTCCCTCTGACTGCTGCAGGTGCACACTGCAGCAGCACAGGGGAAGATATTTCAGACAGGCTTTTTTGAGTCCTGGAATCAGTAGTGCTAGGGCACAGACCACGTGAGAGCTTCATCATATTGACTTAACCTTGTCCCTGTCTTTTGGGACCAAACTGATGCCTCACAAATCCTTGCAGCTACGTAGTTCATCAGCCATGACTGTTAGCTAAGTTGTTTCAGCAGTTTTCAAAATACAAGTACACATCCAACAGATTTCTAAAGGGTTATCACACATATATCATTCACACTTTGGTGGTTGGAGAACCTCTGGGAGATGCCCTGTAGGATCTGTTCATGTTTAATATATATAAAATTATCTGGATACAGCACTTGATTGTCCTGTTGGCAGGTTTGCTGATAATACTCAACTGGGAGGTGCTGATGACTCTGGAGGGAGGAGAGGCCTTGCAGAGGGATCTAGATGGATTGGAGTACTGGGCAATGATTAATGGGATGAAATTAAAGAAATCCAAATGCTGGATTCTGCACCTGGGACACAATATATAAATAATATAAATAAGTATAAATTGGGAGAGGAGAGTCTGGAGAACAGCTGTGCCAAGAGGGATCTGGGCGTGTTGGTGGGCAGCAGCTCAGTGTGGATCAGCAGTGTGTGCCCAGATAGCCAGGCGGGTGTGTATCAGACACGGCACCACCAGCCTCATCTTGGGCACTGTGAGCAGTTCTGGGGCCCACAATTTAAGGAGGATGTGAAGGTCCTTGAGTACATCCAGAAGAGGGCAACAAAGCTGGTGGAAGGGCTGGAAGGCATGTCCTCTGAGGAGTGGAGAAGAACTTTGGGCTTGTCTGGTTTGGAGAAAAAGAGGCTGAATTTTGACCTTGTTGCTCTCTGTAGCTGCCTGAGGAGGGGACATGGAGAGGGAGGTGCTGATTTCTTCTCACTGAAATCCAGTGATAGGACACACGGGAATGGTTAAAAAATGCAACAGAGACTGGGTATTAGAAAGTTTTTTTTTTTTTTTTTTTTTTTTTAGCAAGAAGGTGGTCAAACACTGGAACAAGTTTCCTAGAGGAGTGCTTGATAGCACAAGACTGTCCGTATCTAAGAGGCATTTGGACAGTGCCATCAACAAAGTTCTTGAGTTTTTGGGCATCCCTGAAGTGGCCAGGCAGTTAGGCTAGATGACCATTGTAGGTCCCTTCCAACTGAACTGTTCTATTCCATGCTGTTCTACTCTAGTCTAGAGTGGCTTCTAGGCTGGTGCAACAACATTAATGTCTTTACAAAACTGACTTAAGCTTCTTCACCTTTAAGGATTAGAAAAGATTTTGGCTTGTTTTGCTTTCTCTGTTTGAACGTAGCACGTGTGGGTGTGCTTTAACTAAGTTCTTGCACTGCTGCATTTTTCCTCTTCTTGATCCTTTGTAACATTTTGCTTGGCAAGCAGGAACAGTATGTGTGGAAAGTTCGTACACCTGTGTAAATGTTGTTAACAATTACTGCTCTGCTGAGGACTCAGAAAGTTTTGACAAAACCTCAGGAGAAAAGCTCTATCAAGCACAGGAGCCTGAGCCTGTGGGAATTAGTGCTCAAGTAGCTGTTGCTGTGCCACTCATCTGGTGGGAGCTGCAGTCACAGAGGGATGAAGATTTTGCATTCCCAATGGAGCTGGATGAACCCACCTGTTGGCCAACAGTTTTTTCTCTGCTCATCTGGCACAGCTGTCTACAAAGTCATTCCCTGAGCAAAGCCAATTCAAAATGATTTGGTTTGCTCAAGCATTTTCATAACAATCTAAAGCTGACTGAGGCATTTTCACCAGGTTGGATTAGAAAATGATCACCTGAGCTGCCATGCTGGAAAAATAGGTGAGCGTTTCCACTGTGATGGAGTTCATGGTGAGGTACTGGGAAGACTGGTGGATGAATGGGAAGTGGTGTCTGCTTTACTTGGATAGCAGCAGTGTGAACAGACAGGGAATGCACTGCTGCAGTTAAACATGTACGTGGGTTCTCTTGCTATGAAATGAGAATGTCCTATGTCATCTCAAGGGCTGATTTTGTCCATCCTGGAGAAGGCTCAGAGGGAATCTTGAACTAATGATGGGAGGCTATAGAGAAGACAGTGATGCATAATGGCAAAGAGAGATGCAAAGGACATGGGCTGCACCAAGGAAGATTAGACAGAAGGAAAAAAATTCACTGTGAAGAAAAATCAAATACAGGAACAAGTGTCTGGAGACATGCAGTCTCTATCCTTGGAAATGCTCAGAACTGACAGGACCTGAGCAACCTGATGTAGTTTCAAAATTGATCCTGCTTCCCTTAGGAAGGGGAGGTGGTCTCTAAAGTTCCCTATCAATACAAGATATTACATTATTATAATTTTTAATGGCATCTTAAATTAAATGAAATTAAATTAGATGAAAGCAATTAGTGTTACTGAAGAGCAAATGTTACTTGCACTCAAAATAATTCACAACCACATTCACTACCCACATTTTACAAGCAGCAATACGGGGCAGAAAGGTCATTAATTTGTGTGAGACACAAGGTCTCAAGAGCAGAGATCATAGTGCAAAATTTTCAGGAGTTCCAGGTGTACCACCACCTGATGTTTGCATTCTATGTCTCCCCCTGCTATCCACTGGTACTTGTGGGATCCTCCAGGGTGCTGCATGAAACCCAGGGCCTCTCTGGAGTAGAAGGAGACCAAGCAGAGCAGCAGTGTCCCTGTAGCTGTGATGTTGCAAGGCTTACACCACTAAAATGTCTTACTACAGCTCTGCAGGTCTGTAACAAAACACCTGCTTCATTCGATATGTTACATTAATACATAATTAGGATGTCAGTGTGATATCTGTCAATTCACCCGTAACTGTGGCTTAAACTGTGCTTCATTAGGAATCTTTATTGTTATGTGTGTAACAGAGACATAGAAATAGATAAAAGCAAACATAATAAACTAAAGATGTGGTGGGTGGGTTGTCAGCTGCTGTTCTGCAGGCACAAGGTCACTGTGATCTTTTACAGAAAGACAAGTTCAATCTTCTTTTGTCCTAGCTTTGTCTGGAATAGGGTTAATTTTCTTCCTAGTAGCTGGTACAGTGCTGTGTTTTGAATTCAGTATGAAAATAATGTTGATAATACAATGATGCTTTAGTTTTTGCTCTCTAGTTCTTATTTTAAGTCAAGGAATTCTCAGTTTTCTGTGCTCTGTCAGCAAGCAGGTGCACAAGAAGCCGGCAGGGAACATGGCCAGGACAGCTGACATGAACTGTCCAAAGGGTTATTTCACACCACAGAGTGAAATGTGCCGTATATGAGCTGTGGAGAGCTGGCCAGGAACTGCTGATCACTGCTCAGGGACAGGCTGGGCATCAGTCAGTGGATGGTGAGCAACTGAATTGTGCATCACTCATCTTCGGTTTTATTCCTCTCTCACTCTTTGCTATCTCCTGTTTCATCACTATAATAATAATAATAATAATAATAATAATAATAATAATAATAGTTGTTGTTGTTGTATTTTAATCTATCTCAGTTGTTAAACTGTTCTTATCTCAGTCCTTGAGTCCATGAGTTTTACCTTTTCTGATTTTCCTCTCCATCCCACTGTGGGGATGAGGGTAGTGAAGGGGTGGCTACATGGTATTTAATTGCCAGGTGGGGCTAAACCATGACACCTTTCTGAAGAGACAGCTGAACATACCATGCTGTTGTGAACCATGCTTGTAAACTGCAGTTATTTTCATCTAAAGTGTTATGGGTGTATTTAATGATGCAGAAAATGCCAGGTGAGATAAATGGGTTGACCAAGGCAAGTGCAGAGATCTGCTGCTAAGACATCTTTCATGATGGCAGGTCCATCTCTTTCTGATTGTGTCAAGCCACTATTTCTGTCATCAACACTTTTCTGAACAGACTCTCTAGCTGTGCAGAATAGCACCAGTTAAAGGTGTGGGTTTGTGCAGTGGTCTGGCAGTCTAGCAATGGTCTAGAAGCACAAACTTAAAACTGTCTTCAGTTGATGTAATTCAAATGTGACCTTGGATTTCAGGAGGTAACACTGCATTACCAGCCCACAAATAGAGGCTGCTAGTAAAAATGACACAGACTTCACTGTTTCTCTTCTTTCTGTGAAAAAAATGCCTCATTTTTTTTGACATTACATTCAGCCTCCAGTGTAACAGAAGCAGAGTTTTTTGTTCTGGGGTGCTGTGGTCTATAAACTTTGATTTAATAACATTTTGTAAGAGAAGAGACGAGAAGAGAAGAGAAGAGAAGAGAAGAGAAGAGAAGAGAAGAAGAGAAAACTCAGTATATGCATATTTCTGAGTAATTTTGCCAATTAGCCTCTACCACAGCGAATGGGACCAGAGACGTGATCCTTGAAGTTTGAGTGATCACCCTGCTGCTGGCACTTGACCTGTTCTCCTGTATGAGATCCCAGGTGTCTGTATGGAAGTGTGAGAGCTTTCTTTGTGTGCAGAATGTAACACACAGTTCCAAAACCTGCAGCTGGTCATTACCATTGTGCATTGGATATTGTGTCTTCCCTGTCTTTTGTGTGGGGTCAGACTGAGATTTAAAATACAACTTTCCAAATTCTGTATTCGGTCCAAGAGATGTCTGTTAAAATAGTCAATGGAAAGGCTGCGATTAACTCTGAGAACAGCATTATACTCCAGAATTAACATCCAAATGTGTGGATTCCTTTATGAGCAAAGGATGGGTGGAGTTCAATTAGCAGTTACGGTGACCAGAATTGAGGTCATGTTTCCCTAGATACCATCAGAACAAAAACCCAAAGGGATCACTGCAATGATCTGAGTTAAAATTAGCTCTTCTTGGTGATTGTGGTGGTGTATTTTTAACCTGAATTGTTTGAGTGACCCAATTCAAATGCAGCCATGCAGTGGCACATTGGTGAGGGCAGCGGGTGCAACGTCTGAGTGGGACTGATGCCTTGAATGGGGGCACGGGGGACAAGATGTAACTCACACTTCTGCCAGAGATGGCATTTTGTTTTTATTTCTCTGGAAACTGGTGTGAAACACATGGGAAGAGATAGCATGATGACTAGCAGCGCTTGATACTTGGGACTTAAGGTTCTTTTCTGTGTAGGATTGACTGTGACACTGGAGGTGTGTTCAGCTTGCAGCTTTGTTTTTCAGAACCTGAACTAGCTGGCAGTGTGCAGGCTGAAGCTTTCCCATGTCAGCCATAGTGCACCTGGACCACCTAACCTGAGAAAACAGAAATTCCAGAAACCAAATGAATGTCAGCAGATGCTGATTTTAAAAAAGCTATTAGTGATAGCTAGATGGTAGCTAGATGGTAGCTATTTCTTCTTAGGAAGAAATAGCTACAATCACCACCTCTCCTCACCCCCAAATCTGTGCCTGAAGGTAAGGGAATAACTGTGTGAAATAAAAGCAAGACTAAAGGAGGCAACCACAGAACACACCAGGACTGATGAGAGTGTCAGATTAGAATAATGATGATCACAATGAACACTTGGAGGCAGATCTCACTGCCACTTACTGCCTCCAAATGAGTGTTGAAACCTACAGAAGTGTGGGTTTCTGTGCCTTCAGTACAGAGGCACCTGGGGAAGGACAGCAGAGCTGTTGTGCAGACTGCCATCCCAAAGGCTTTTCACAAGGATACTGTGCATAGTCAGTTTTATATTGGGTACCAGTGGAAGAAAAGAGCAAGGGAGGCCAGGAATTAATGTTGAAGAAGAATGAGACAATCTAGGTTAGCACACAGAAATCTGTGATGGTGATTTAATCTTCAAGTCTGGTGCAGTGGATGATAAAGAGGTGCTTGGTTATATTTTACAGATTTTCTACTCCTGCTGAGGGTACTCCAGCTTTCCACAGCTCTACAGGCCATGAGATTATGCATAAACCATCTCCATAGTTTGACTCTAAATACTTTATGCAGCTTGGGATCAGTCAGAATTTTCCCTATAATTCTCATCTCTTGTAAACACATGAAGCCAAATCCTGAAAGTAAAAGTTATGGAGGTCACTCTTCTGTGCTTTCAGTATTGTATGTGTGCATAATGAAACACATTCAGTATACATACTGAAAGTGAGGAGGAAACTACTGGGATAAAATTCACTTGGTACTTGAGAGAAGAAGAGGAGCAACAGGTATGTGAGAGAAACTCATAGTAATAGGAGCTGCAAGTATGTGAGTGTTAGAATTTTGCAGTGTTAGAATTTCAAGGGCAAAAATGAGGAAGGTGGAATAGAGTGGGAGTAATTTTCCCAGAAGGCTGTGTATTTATTCATGAGGAATGATGCTGTAAGAATAAATCATAACTCTGTAGGAAGTTTTTATCTGCAGGATCCTTGTCTCCCTGCTTGCTGAAGTTGGGAGGTATGAGACATGAATTACATAATTAAAGATGTGACCATAATGATTATGTAAAATGGAACCAACCTAAAGTTGCAAGTTCATTATTATTGCATTAAATATTTGAATGTATAAGAAAACATCAACAACTGAAGGCTAGTTGAAGAAAAGGTAGGGCGTATTTAAAGACAAAGAAGTCGGTTTCATGCAGGTGGTTACTAAAATGGCAACAGAATCAAACAAGATCAAGAATTAAAACCCCCAAAATATTAACAAGTATATAAATTGCATTAATTTTAAAAGTCACCTTGATAACAAACAAAACTTGTAACAGAAACTATATTTCTACCAACTTAAGTCAATGGAAACTAAAAGAAGTGTATCAGGTGAGTATAACTTTTTATCTTAGGATACAGATTTGTTATAGATTAATGTTTTCACAGGCACATAACTACCTTGGTTTTCAGAGATGGCCATTCACTTAGGGCTTTGAATCTGAATATTTGATGGAATTCATGTTGCCTAATTTAGATACCGAACAACAGACAAATTAAATTTAAATTAGTTGTCTTAGGCTGGCTCTCGCATCTGAAGGGAAAGATCATCTCCAGAGAGGAAGTAATTCCTTCTGGCTTGGATGCCAGCCTTATAATGGGATAACTTGTCCTCAAAAGATGCTTTTCCTTCTCCACTGTTTATAAAAGGAGCTTAAGACAACTAAGACTCAAATTATCTACTTTCACATGATTAAAGACATGAGATTAATCCTGTAGGTCTTGTTATCTAACATGAGGCATTCACAATTGAAAACTGTAGTCATGATAGCTACAAGCCATATCCAAACAATTTTGCAGTTATACTCTGTATACCCCAAGGATCAGCTCTGTAACCAAGCAGTTCACGGACATATTTAATCAGGATATGGACCATGTTGGCAGTAAGCAAAGATTCAAACCCCATTTTTGGAGGGTGATATGCTGGAAGGACTGTGTGGCCACTGTTTCCCACAGTGTGTCAAAGATGGCATCTTTCCTCTTGGCTCACCTGTATTTCAACTTTGGCTTGAACAAGTTGCTTTGTCTTCGGGGTCTTTTTGGGATGTGTCTATAAACATGGGTTTCTTTGATTGTAAGATTTCCCTTTCCAACCTCTAAACATCTTGTTTAATTGCCCTTTTCAAATTCTTAAGCTGTCCAGCTAAGACTCTGAAAGGCCTCGGTGGAATTCAGAGGAAGGAGATGAGAAACAAGGAATGTCCCCCAGGATTATTTTAACCTTCTTTCAAAAAGCTTGCTTACTCTCCTTGCTTGAGACTGTAAAGCTGTCTGGGTAGGTATCCTCCCTTGCCTCCTTCCTTCTTCATTTCTGTTCTTGGCACCAGCATAAACCAGTTTCTGACAAGGTGGCTACATTATTAAGCAATAGCTGTTGGCAGGCAGATGGGAAGAGCCAGTTAGACAAGAAAGGGGATGGGAATGTAGCCAGCCCCAGGAGGTGTCTGTGAGAGGCATTCCTGCTTTCCTGGTTCCTCTTTGCTTCTGGCTTATTGACTTGTGCTCTGCTTCAAGAATGGGGAGACAGGTGAGTCCTCATCCTTCTCCTGGGAGCATTAGCACATGCAGCAGTGCCAGGAGGAAGCTGTGGTTCATATGGCTGTAACTGGGACGGACAGCACCATCCAGAACCATGATCCCAGGACTATTCTTCTGTATTCTTCTGTATTCTTCTGGAATACATCCTGGTACCTTTCACTCTTCTTTTTGCTCCTTGCCTAGGAACTGGGATCTGCAACCAGCTTCTGAACTTCTAACCTCATTTGTGAGCTGGAAACAGGCATGATCCCCACTGTTGGCCTTGTGATTCCAAATAGTAAGAAAATGTAGCAGTTTTCTGTTGGGTGTAGAAAGAGAGTTGTGACCCCTACCTTGGGAGTTGCCATCAATTTGAAAATTGCTGTTGTTTTCAGTTATTTTATGTAAATCTAGAAAAGCTCTTTTCCCTTTTCCTGTAGTTCTGTTGAAAACAAAACCTATTCTAGAACACTGAGCAGAAAAGACCAATGAAAGGTAAGGCTGAAAGCTTGTGGGTGTTTAGGTTACAGTGCTGAGTGGTCATTTCCTTGCCCAAAAATTCACCTCTGGTTGTTGCACTGTCCCTTGGATATGGCTGACCACATTTACGGTTTCACTATTTTACTTTGTAATTACAGATTCCTTTCACCTCTTTTATTAAAATCACTGTGTGTCCAAGTAGGCCATCTTTTATGTAATGTCAAAATAAATAGAATTAATTATGAGTCTTTAAATATATGCATGAGAATTGCAATGGTTTTTGAAACATGGAAGTGCAACACTAAAATTATTTTCCTGAATGAGATGAATCATCATGCCTGGCAAAAAAGATTTTGTGATTTCATTGTATTTCCATGTCATCAAGAAAATATTATACTTCAAGCAGATGAAGGACTGCAAAATTTGGAGACCCATTTTTACTGGATAGTGGTAGCAAAGAGAAGTGCATTGTATTTGCATACAAATACATGAGTGTTTTAGTAATCAACTTTTGTTTCTTTAAAAAAAAAAAAAAGGTATCTATTTAGAGGACAAAGCAGAGCTCTGGTTTGCAGAAGACAAGCCTGGAGACATGGTGTCTTCAATCCACTGCTTCCATGTCTGTGTCCCCTGTTTGCTCCACAGACTGACCCTGGACAGATCTATCTGCTGGGTCATCCACACATTCTGCAGCTTTTGGTGGACCCTGAATGGGTACTGGCATATTCCCAAGGGAGATGGGTGTGTTTTGTGTGGGGGTTGGCACGTTTTCGGGGGTTGCTGGCATGCTTTCAGTGGGTATTGACATATTCCCAGTGGGTACAAGCACACTCTGAGGAGGCATTGGCACACTTTCTGTGGGTGTTGGCACCCTGTCTGGAAGTGAGGGTGTGCTTTTGGTGAGCTTTGTCACATTATCAGTGGGCACTGTCATACTTTCAGCGGGTGCTGGTGTGCTCGTGCTGGGCTGCTCAAAGTTTTTCCCAGCCTCTGAATGTGGAGTGAGAGGAGCAGGAGGTTCTGGCACCAGGATGGCGTTACATATTTGAGTGTCACAGGTCTCTGGATTGCTGCTGTTGCTTGGGAGGGAGTCCTCTGCCTTGTGGGACACCCTGAAAGCCTCAGCCAGCTGCTTCAGCATCCTCTTGTCACTCTCATGCAGCTCAATGCTTGCCTGCTCAGAGGGGGAAGGGGTTGTTTTAGTATCATCTTCTTCATCGTCTTCTTCTTCTAAGATGCCATTTCCATTCACCTCTTCTGAGAACTGTGCTTGCTTTATTTTTTTGTACAATTCATTTCTCTCTTCCTGCAGAGCACGGCAGAGGTTCTCTAGTCTCTGGATTTTCAGCATGAAGCACTCATATTCCTTGGACCTCATGGCTTTCTGTAGTCAAAGACATCAGGCAAAGGTACAGGCTCAGTTTGGGTGCATGCAATTCATTAGTGGAACTGGCAATTAGGAAATTATTTGAGCAGCCTTTAGAGGATGCTGCCAGGTGGCTGGCCAACTGCTCTTCAATAACTATGGTGTTTTGGACCAAAGCTTCAAGAGGACCTTCATCCCTGTAACTACATTCTGGATACATATTCAGATAAATTTCATTCAAATATATTTGCAGGAATACCTGCTGATGAACTGGAGAGATGGAAAAGCTTAGTGGATGTCCATACAGATAAGCAACCAAAAGCCTGCTTAGACATTTGGTTGATATGGATGTGAATTTGGAGGCAAACAAGCTGCTTTATTTTTTTTTTTTTGTTTATCTTGCTTCTGGGCTCTGTAAGAGCATCCTGAATTGGAACATTTTCTACACCCAGTGAGAAACAAGAGATACAGAAATCCATAAAAATAGAAATAGCAATAGCACAAAGCTACAAAGCTAACCAGAAAGATCTGGTCCAAGTTCAGCTTATGTTTGGAGTGAAACTTCAGGCAGCCTCTTATCTTCTTTGAATGAGTTCCAATGTGCTTATGAACTTCCTTTGCAATGCCCCTGGGACAGCACATTTAAAAGTATGGTGAGACACAGTACTTGCTTTTGACTCTTAGAGTCTGACTACACAGGAAGTTAATGAAAGACATGATTTTAAAGTTCATTAGCTAGAACATATTAATTCCCTGTGTGGATGCTCTTATGCAGAGAGTTGCATGAAGTGAACTAATGCCAATTTGCTTGTATGGGAGAGCATTGAGAATCACCCATTTTTAGAGCACTTAAAATTCAGAGTTACATAATTCAGTTTCTCATGGATGTAGTGAATGTCTGCACAATATAAAAGCACTATCACTTGGGATTTTCTTTTTCTCTAAAGACATCAAATTATCAAGGTAGCTTGAAAGAAAGACCCTTAGATTCAATAATAAATTTTTCACTGACTTTTGGGATTATCTCATCTCCTACTTAAAGCTTTATGTGGGGAAAAGGATGCATCTTGAGATGGGAAAGACTGCTCACCTCTTCAATCATGTCCAGTAATGCTCTGTTACAGTTCTCAAACCTGGATTTCCATGTAGCAGTATCCTTTTCTAACTTCTTCATTTTCTTTGTCATCTATAGAATCAGGAAGAAAACTCCCATTCGTTACAGGAAATAAGAAACCCAGCTGCAAGGAAACAGTATCTTGGACTCTTTCCACATGGTGTGAAGGGGTTGGTGGGCTTCAGCTGTGCCTACACACTCTAGTGGAAAGATGTGTAGCCTATGTCAAAGTCTCTGTACCAGTGTCAGTCACCCAGAAGGTTCTGGGCACTCCTGGGAACATGGTCTGATAAATGTGGCTCCAGACTCCCTCTCTGGTATGTCTTAGGGATCTGTACCCAATCAGCACATGATATATTAGGTAAAATACTTATTCTTCCAGGCATTTTCAGTTTTAGGTGAAATGGAGAGCTTTCTAGTCTCCTTTCTGCTGTTCAGCTTGTAAAGCTGAAATCTAACCTGCTGTCAGTCATGGCTGAGTGTGTCCTAAATCTTATTTGAATGTTGATGAAATGATTCTTCAACGTGTGCAGAGATGGCCCCATCTCTGGTAGAATTATTAGAGTGAGAAATATCAAAATCTAAAAGAAAAGTATCAATTACAGAGTTCAGGCATGAGCTCCTACTCACTTTTTCCATCTCCTGTTTGAATGTGGCAAACACTTCATTGCTTTTGGCCAATGTTTTCTGAAATTCTTCAAATCTTTCAGAGTAGAGAGTGATCTGTATTAAGAGAGAGAGAGAAAAAAAAAACTCTTCACTAATTTCTGAACATCCAGGATGGTGAACTTCTACTTTGGTAGAAGATAATAAAATAAGTATTGTGTTTGGACATGGAAATTAGTTTCTCTGTGGAGACCATGGAAGAACAAACATCAGGGAACAGAAACTCTTTGCAACTGTTTATGGTTGGAAACTATTATGATTCCTCCATTGCAGAAAGATAAACTGAGTAAGAATAGAAAGAGCCAGGCAAGTGATTTTAAAAAGACCTGGGAGTTACAGATGCCCTACTCTCCTGAATGTTGCAGCTGCGGTATCCCCATACAGGTGTCCAGAAGAAAAGTAATTCTGTAGATATCAAGACTTCTGAAAACATTTCCCTAGCCCATCTCCATGGGCAAGGACTAACCTGAACTGGTCCAACCACTGATGCTGTGCAGGACCATTCATGTGATTAACTCAAGGTGAGAGCCAGCTTGAGCAGAGCTGTGCCTGAGCTCTTAAGCTCTGCTTCACCATGCAGATGTCCCCAAACCCCAACTTTAACCTGGGGGTTTCAGCCCTGACAGAGGAGGCCAATACTGTGTGGCTGCCTGGCTGTTCACCTGCCTCATGGATTTCTCAGAGTGCTCTTCCAGCCAGGCTGGGACCTGGGTGCTGCTCTGGCTAGGATGCTTTTGATGTCCAAGTGAGCTGGGGGAGAGGCATCCCCACACCATGCTGCAGTCATGGTTTCCCTTCTTCCATCTTTCCTCCTGGTGGCTCAGGCTGTGGCCAGGAGCTGCTCAGGCAGTGCTTGACGTGCTTCACTGCGCTCCCCTGTTGAAGAGGCGTGTCACTGCTCACTTTCTATGTTACCTGGCATGTAAACAAAGCCCACCCTTCACTTTCACATCTGGATTCCTTCAGGATGCGTCCTTGGACCACAGCTTGAGCAAGCTGAGAGGGCACCTTATCAGCTCTGTTTTGGACTGCAGATGTAGGCAAGGCCAACAAAGACAGAGCAAGCCATTCCCAACCAGCCTCTTCTTCCAGCTTCACTTCACTCTGTGAAGCAGAGCAGAAGAAAGTTCTGTTGCAATTTGCCAGATGTGCCAGATTTCAGACTACCAGGGCTCCATATTTTGCTATCAGTTTATACCTGGCAGCCATGTGAAAGTTTATCAGTGTCAGTGTCATCATTACAATTTTTTTTGTATCTAAAATAATCAGATGGTTTTGAGGCAACAAATGTTCTAAAGATCTGAGGTTAGTTTTTCTGTAAGATTTTCTTGTTTTTGGCTTTTCCTGCATGGTTTGGTTTTTGTTGTTGTTGTTGTTTTGTTTGGTTGTTATTTTCTGTTTGTTTATTTTTTTGTTTGTTGGTTTTTTTTTTCTCTTTGGAAAAGAAGACCAGCTCCAGCTTGTTCCGTTCCTTCTGGTGCCAGAACATTCCCAGCAGTGTTTCAGTCATCAGACATTTCATCTGTCCAGCCTGGCAGCTGTTAGGAAAAGTGATGGTGTCACATGTGGTGGCTGAGGCAGCGTGGCTGCAGAGCACTGGGAGGGTCAAGAGCAGCCTGCAGTATTCCATGGGTGGAATACTGGGTGGAAGCTAGTTGCCCTCTCTTTCCACACCAGCAGGGAGCTGGATAAAGGATGACCTAGGAGCTTTTCTTCAGTGTAGTGCCAGCCAACTCACCCCCTCCCCTGATACTACTGTGAAGTTACTGAGGAAAAGAAGATTTAGAAAATGTTGCTAATAATGGGGTGGGTTTAATTCAGATTTTGAAATCAGGTACAGTTATATTATGTATCATGCTTGTTCAAGCTAGTTGTTATGGTGCCCCTTGCCACAGCCACAAATGCAGGGTTCCAGCCAGGCATACCCTGGGCTGTAAGAGCCTCGGAGGCTGAGAGGAGGGTACAGGCTGCAGCCCTTCCCCACGGAGCTGGGTGAAGACACAGGAGGTTAACCCATACAGAGCACTCCCTGGTGCCAGTATCAGAGCTAGCTGACACGAAGCTTGCATGTTTGCATTTGTACAAGGCTTCAACCTAGGCACAAGTAAAAACTCAGAGGGATTTGTTTTAGCAGCCCAAGTTCCACAGCCTAGGTGGGACACTGCTACCAGGTGTAGCAGTGGAATGTTGACATTTGGAAAGATGTCACAACACTAAGGAGAAATGCCTGAGCTTCCCAAAGCCAGGTGATGGAGCACAGGTGGGAGTCAGAGAACTGAGGCTCCTAGCCCAGATCTGCTTTAAAAAAGCTCACTTCAATTGTGTCTCTTTCCCTTCCAATTTTTGCATATTGTTTAATTAGGTCAAAAACATTTCACATTTGAACAGGGCAAGCTCTGACCTCAGCTGAGTCCCTAAGGAGCACCACAGCACTAAGAATAGCTTCTGCAATTTAAACTGAACAATAAATGAATGTTTTCACAGTGGCTGGGAACAGGCTGTGAGAGGTATCACTCACTGGGAGCATGCACTTGTGCTCCAAGATCAGGGAGACAAGGATTGCCTTGCTGTATCCAGTAGGACTGTGTGAGAAAAGAGGGCAGAGACAGCACTGCTATGAGTGCAAGGCCTTGGGAAGTGGGGGCTCCTCAGCACTGCCATGCTGAGTAAGTGCTACAATAGGGACACTCCTTTGGCCTTGTTGTTTTTCTTGGTTGCCATGGTTTAGTGGTTGCCCTGTGCTGGCTACCAAACATTAAAGGTCTCATCTGGCATCTATCTTTTTATTTGGTTTCAATGTGTGAAGCTAAAATAATCTGCCTAAGCATCATGCCTGGGGAGAGCATGCAGCATCCTGGGAAGCACCACCACAGTTTGGGTGTTTCTCCTCAGCTGGCGCCAGATCCCTGTCACCATTTGGAGTGTCGGGTTTGGCTGTCTCTGGCACATTGTGCCATCCACAGACCGGCTGGCATGAATATGATGTCCCCAGTTCCTTCCAGCTCAAGGAAAAAGTGGGTGTTCATCACCTCCCCTGAAACAGAGTGATATCTCACTGTGAAGGTTATATTATGGCTTCTCCCTATTTCACTGACCCAACATCATCTTATAAATTTCCATTGCAGCTGTTCCTCTGTTAAGCATAGAATCATAGTTTGTTAGAAGGGACCCCAAAGACCGGCAGGGACACCTTCCACTAGACCAGGTTGCTCAAAGTCCCATCCATCCTGTCCTGGAACACTTCCAGGGATGGGGCATAATATCAATTTATTGCTTTGTGTTGTTTGTATTAAAGAGCTCTTCATGCTCTTTCTGTTCTGCACAACACCTTGCATTACAGCATCTGGTCCATGAGGAAGTCCTTTGGTGATACCATACTTGAAATAATATGATGATACCATACTTGAAAAAATTTTAAAAATTATATTAATAATGTTATTATTCCCAGTAATTCCAAATTAAGGCTGGTGTGTAAGTGACAGAGCTCTCACTTGAGCAACTTAACTGCATATTTCATTTCAGAAAGCAAATCACTAAATTTTTGTCTGCACAAGTCTGTGAGGAGCATATGTATTCTCAATGCTTTTACAGACTTGACTGGTGTTTTCTAAAAACACCTTTTCTTTTTCAAATATTCTAGTTTTTTATCAATAACTCCAGCTTCATTAAGCTGGCTATGGAGGTCTGCCTGCATAATTTTTTTCTTCTGGTTGAACATAAAAGTTTAATTAAAACCACTCTGAGAAAATTGGGAGCAGGTTTGCAGTCAGGACAGACTCAGAGGCCTTGGAGGTTTCATTGTAGAACCTGTCAAACTATTGTCAGCAGCAGTTTATATGATGTTCTTAGGTGTGCTACTGGCTTATCTCAGCCTCTGAAAAAACACACAAAAAACTAAACGCCTCTTAACATGTGTCCATGTTATTAGTTTAACACTGAAATTTCTTGATGGCTCAACAGTCATCAGTTAGACCATCTGCAAGGAAAAAGCTGGGACAACTGATACTCTCTCTTTTTGATGTCATCTAGTGTTCTCACTCATTGATTCAAGGCCTCACTCGACTATTCAAGGTGATTATTGTATTGCTCCCAAAGTATAGTATATTCTGCCTATGTCTTGGTTTTACTGCCTTTCACTTCAGTTTGACTCCTGGCGTAATTTTGGCAAGTAATTTATTTTATTGAAGATTTCAAATTACAGTTAAGCACTGAAATCCTAGAGACTCCTCTCTATAAGCCCTTAGTAGACAGAATTCCTGTTAAAGTGAATGAAAATGCTGCCTTTGCACCCCAGTTCATAAAAGCATATGGGCACAGCAGCTCCAGTTTGGTATATTTGTTTCCTGATATGTATGTACTGCAGTGCTTTGCTGTATAAGACACCTGCCTGAAGGGTAGTTATGGTGAATAATCAAGGCACACGAGTTGTTCTGTGGTTGAGCACTGTAGATACTCATAAATCAGCACTTTAGAATTATTAGGGTCAGAAGGGACATTTAAAGATCAAGTGGTCCAATCCTTCTGCCTTAGGCAGGGGCACTTTTCACTGCAAGGTTGCTTCAAACCCCCTCCATCCAGTCTTGAACACTACTCGGCACAGGGCATCTACAACTTCTCTGGGCAACCTCTTCCAGTGTCTCACCATCCTCACAGCAAAGCATTTCTTCCTTATACATAAAATAAGTCTCTCCTCTTTCACTTTAAAAGTGTTACCCTTTGTCCTATCACATACCCTGGCAAAAAATCTCTCTCCATCTTTATAAACCTCTTTTAAATACCAAAAATTTGCAAAAAGGGCCTTTTCTCTTCTCTTCTTTAAATTAAACAACCCACATGTCAGATTGTATGATTTGCAGTATGGGCATTACCTTACAGTAAGGTAACCTTGAAAATAACCTGCCTCCTTTGCAATAGTCTGTGGGATGTAGAATGAGGCTAGAAGGAATACACAGAAAGTAGTCTGGATACTTTACCTGGGATGTGCCTCATGGGTTAAAAACTGGCAAACAAAGGCACACCATGCAATCACCTCTGCTACGTCACCTGTGCCTGTAGGACAGTCTCTTGCTCCTTTAACATTTTGGCCTGGAGCTTCCATTCTGCAGCTTGGTTCAGGAGCTGTGTTTTGGGCAACAGAGAAAAAAATGTTAGGTGTCTAGATTATCAGTCGGAAATCCTCATCATCCAGCTACTCATGTTACTGTGACAAGGAGTGATCTAACTTTCAGGTGAATATAGTTAGAGCAGTTAGGTAAGGCAGACTATTTAGTTTTATCCTGAGACATGGGACAGGCTATTTACATTCCATAGGCATATTTGAATAGGAGTTCAAAACCTACTTGGAATGAAGTGTGCAGTACAGTGGGCTATAAAAAGTGTGGTATTTAACCTCATCTTCACCAGACCTCTAGAGAATGGTTATGATACTTTCTGGCACATTCATTTCAGCACAGCGCCAGCCAAATTCCTGCTCTGCAGTGAATGGCCATCTTCCTTTCACATTAGCGACCATGAGTTAGCATGTGGGGATGGTCACAGTCAGACCTGCATCAAAAAATCTGGGAGTTTTCAGGAACCCAGTGCATAGCAAATGTCATACATTTACTTCTGTCTGTTATCTTTGGACTCTGTTTGCACTGGCAAGTGGAGAATTCCAGCTCAGGGTGATAAATGTCTCAGGTTAAGTAGGCAGTCCAGGAGGAGTTTGACTGCAATTTCTTTCCTGGATTCTCCTGGGAAGGTGTGCTTCCCTACTCCAAGGTGTTTGGCAAAATCACATTCTGAAGTGCAGGCTGCAGATAAAACAGGTGGAAGATTGGTCAAGGCTGAGCAAACCGTAGGAATGAGTTTCCTGGCTTCAGTAGCTTTCCTGGCTACAGTTCTGAGTCAGCACTTCCAAAGTACACAGTAATATTTTAGCAATTGGTTTAATCTAAGATCAGGAAACATTTACCAGAGTGTTAAAGAAATGTCCCTGTTGTCTACCAAACATTTATAAAGTGTTTTATTAGTCAGGCCAAATATATTTTAGAAAAAGAATGCTAATGATAGCTTGAGAAATGAGACATAAAGAAGTTATTTTACCACAGGATTTTGCTCTGTTGGATTAAATTGAACTCTAATTGTACTGTAAATTGTATTTCAAATAGCACAGCTGGGCTCTGAAAATATATTGATAATTAAAAGGACTGTGTATGTCAGTGGGTCTTATACTGGAAGTGAAAGGCAAGTAGAAGCACATGCAGAAAATATATTTGATCCCCAGTAAAAACTTTTATTCTAACCATTTTATTGGAAATAACACATGTAAACCATGCAAATACCACCTGGTAAAAGAGCTGAGGATGAACCTTAAAATGCTGACGGTCTCCAGCTGTTTGTGGCACAGAGACTGTGTGAATTAGACTTGTTACATATATCAACATATGTATATTGTCTCTAGAAAAATATTTCTTCCATCAATTTGGCCCTTTGATTTGGACCCACTGAATTTTTACCATCTAAAGTTTCCTAGACAAGAATGTTTTACAGCTCAGTTATGAAAAAATGATGTGTTGTACTTATTTTATACCTGCCTCTTAATATTTATTTTGAGAATTTAATTTGATGTTTGATTCCATGGAGATAAATCAAGTTCTTTAATTCACGTCTTGTTGATTAAAATTTCAAAGAGGATATGCCATGGCCAGTAAAAAGAGTTAGCATGGGTTAAATGAGCATCAGGTTTTGCATTTATTTTCTCAAAAGAGTGTGCGATTTACATGTACAAAAAAAAAAAAAAAAAAAAAAAAAAAAAAAAACAAAAAAACCCAACCAATTTAAAAAAAATCTGGATGAAATCTGGATTTTAAAATTTCACCTTTCTTTGATATCTACTTTTTTAGACTATCTTTTAGAATTTATAGGGTTTGAATGATTTAATGAAAATGCTTTGAAAGACTTCAGAGCTACCCAGTCCTTAGGCCAGTCACTACTTCTGAGGACTGGACTTTTATCTGAATTGCTTTAATCTCAGCTAGGGTTACCTTCATACCCAGTGTGACTGGAATAATGAAAAGGTCCCACCTCCTCCACCATGTCTTTGGCCACAGTACAACAGATGGACAGAGAAGGCAAATAAAAGTGCTTTTTTTTGCCTCTTAATGAAATCCCTCTCTCTTATTGACCCACATAACTTCTGCAGTCAGCAAAAATCCAAGTGTTAATAAACTCTTCTGTAATGGAAGCAAGCCACAGAGAGGCTTGCTCAAATTAGCACACGTTCTTATGCAGCCTGAGGTCATCTGCAAACACCAAGCTGGGAGAAAATGAATCAGAACTGATACATTTATTAATAGACTATGAAGTGGTAACAAGGAGGCTGAAGTATCAAGAAACGAATAAATATTGCATGTGGTGTTTACAGAGCAGCACTTTAGTGAGGGGTGGTGATGCTACACTCTATTATTAGAGCTATGATAGCTGCTGGAGGCCCAGACAGTCACAGGGGCTAGCTTAGTGAAAATCAAGCTTCTCTTTTTGCCGTCAGACTCTGTAAATTCCAATTATGTAGTGCTGACCAGTTGTGGGATGGTGATAAAATTGCATCCTTAGGTCAAGCTGTCCCTTTGTGGAAACCATACATTAAGAACCACTGCTGCTTCAATAGGGAAATGCATTCTTTGATGCATATGTAGAGTGAGATGACCTTCTTTTGAGGTGTACATGCTCTGCAAGAGGGATCGTCTTTCATTTTCTGAGGTAAGGAAGTTTTGCATCAGGGCAAGGATTCCCACGTGGAAGAAGTGCATGGAAAGGCATCAAAGTGAGCCTTCAAAGAGTAATCAAATAGATAAAAGCATACAATAATTTTCATTTAAGAACACTTGCAAAATTCTGCAGCAAAGGTCATGCACAGGGATGAGAAAATTCTATGGAGAGAAAGGTTGTGAAAGCTGTTCTAACTTTGCACATTACTGAGCTGGAGAGAGTTATAGCTAAGTGAGAGAACTCCATCAAAAGCACCTTGATTTCATACATACATGTATATACATTACTCCCACAGACACTAGCACAATAGCTGGGTGTGTGGGACTAAGAGCACATCAATAGAATGGAGGTGGGAGCCAAGTGTAGGCCAGCTCTCTGGGTGCTGGGCTACCTGTGGTGAATCGTGACATGCCTAATTATGCCTTGACTCATTGCATGGCTTTTGGCCTTAATTTCTGCACTTGCTTGGAGGTTATGTTAGCCATACATCACCAGCCTACCTCAAGGACAGAATTTTTAAGCAGTCATTTGGACAATGGGAAAAATATTCGTTGTACACTGTGCGTACCATTATACACCCACTGCCTAAAGGTTTTGTGGCTTGCATTCAAACCGGTTATTTCTTACACACAGCAAAGCCCAAAAGAAAATCTTGGGCTCCCAGTTGTAGACAGTGATGACTTTCAGTGCTTTAAAAGAAATGAAAATACCAAATCTGTGCATACCAGTTCTGGATAATACATACAAAGAAGTTTTGGCTAAAACAGGGACAGTCAGAGAAGACAAGCAGCCCCAAAATTTACGTTCTGAGAGGTGCAGCATGAAAGGTCATTGACACAAGGCTGTATATGCCAGTTTTCCACAGAGACAATGCCTGGTCTTTTGTATCTTCTGTTCTGAGGTTTTTTCTCCCCCTCAGTATTTGAAACCTGGTACTCATTAGCAGAACTCCCAGTGATATTAGTAAAATAAGCTCATATTTGCTTTGCCATTGTAAGTGATTTCTTCAACATCTGGAGATTTCTGGAGTTTAAATCTGCCAAGAATCAATGGTCATGAATGAAATTTTGAGGTTTGGCTTTATGTAGATTTCAGAGTGAAGGAGAATTAAGTCAGCTGGACTACAAATTGTCATGCAGTGATATGCAGATTTGCACGGAGAAGCCCCAGCTCCTTTTCACCCTCACTCTTTAGCAGGGAGTAAAACAGAGCAGGAGTGGGTGTTCCACCTGCAAGATAAGTTCAGAGAAAGAGGATAAATGCTCTTATGGGCTGTTTTTGGTAAGAGGTGTATGCTGTGTTTCTATTGTGCTCTAACCACAAGACTTAAAGCCCCATATTTTCATCTATTTTGAGTATTTTAAGATACCCGTTAGAGCCATGCTTGTGCTAATATATCTGTTTCCAGATATGGGGAAGGGATAAATGTCCTCTCTTTATAGAAATCTCTCATGCTGCTCCTAAGTTAGCTGGAGGACTGGTGAAAACTAAAGCTTTCTTCCAGCTGATGAGAGCCTGTCACTCCCTCTGAGAGCTGCTGCCTCCACTGAGAAGAGGGACTACGTGCCTGCACTGAACTCTGATCCTTTGTAGCTGTGAAAATAGCAGGCAGTCTGAGAAAATTAATTTTAGTCTGATTGAGTCACAAAATGTGTGAGACTACAGATGGAGGAGTGTCCTCTTTCCATCCCAGCTGTGCCTGCAGAGGACAGCCTTCCTGCTTTTCCCTGTCCCCCTGCTAAAGATGTCTCCACTTCCAGAAAGGGAGGAAGAGCAGACAAAGCTGCTGAATGGATCCAGACCCTGCCTGCCTGAAAGAGGCACTGGCAAACCAGTACAGGGAGGGAAACAGTGAAGGGGAGGCTTTGTAAGAGCAAGTGGCTCCTGTGGATTCCTCCATGGCAAAAGTGGATCCACGGCAGGATGCCTGGGGAGCCTGGAACCTGGGGGAATAGCAGCCTTCAGCCATTTCACTTCAATCCCACATTCTTGGTCTCCTCTCTGATGGCTCAGATGTGTGCATTCATTGTGTGGGGAGATGGAGTATCAAGTACCAGAGACAAGTGAAAACCCATGGCATCACCCAACCCAATATCATGATGCACCAACTGCGCAGTAACAGTGAGTTAAGCTGAAGCAGTCTGGGCTCTAACACACTGCTCTGCAGCATGCCTCTAAAATGGTAAAAGCCAATGAAAGCAGCCTTTCAGAGGCTGTTCCTTTGCGCTGAACACTGACAGTAGCAAAAAAAACTTCTCTGCTACTGTACACCAGATTGCACCTGCATATATTAGTGAAATAGCAGGCAAGGCTTGTTTTGGCCTAAAGCCAGATAAGAGACAGACAAATTAGAAGGATAGATACATACATATTCCTTCTCTTTCTGGTGTCGCTCCTCAGCTTCCTTCATCATTTCCTGAGACTGTTCCAACTTGGCATCCACCAGTTTCTGTTGAAGTTCTCTGTGCTTAAATATTTTGTCAAGGTGCTGAAAAAAAAAATCTGCTGAATGTGCAGGTTTGATTATCTACATAGACCTTCATGTTTGTACATGTACAGCTATTTACTGGAACAATTAAAAGACAAAATCATCGCAAAACAAGAAGACACTCCTATTGCAATTACTAAAAAGTTACAGCTCTGATAACAATAAAATGTGCCAGAATTAGCATGAGAAGGGAAGCTGGTGTACATTACCAATTTTGATTTATTGGAAGAAAAAAAAAAAGCCTTAGAATCTTTGCCAGTTCTAACGTCTATGTGTGCGGTCATCAGTACAATCTAGTATGACCGAAGATCAAATAATTGCTCATCAATAATAAATATGCTAGAGATACGCTCTTTTTTTAGCTGTTAAATGGCCAGTGGATCTAAGCCACAGTGTGGATGATGGTGTAGACACATTGCACCTACCTGGGACCATGTGCACAGCTCATGGCATCCTCTGTGTAAATACAAGCCCAGCACATCCCCTTTGGTCTGGACATATCTGCGTAATGGAAGGCCTGGGTGACAGGGCATGAGTGGGGATCTGGAGCTAAGACCAAACAAACCAGAGGCCTCCTCTAGCCTGTAAAATGTCTGCCTCCATGGTGACTTTCAGGAGATAAATGTTGCTGATAGCCTTCTTCACCCTTAATTCACTTAGATAAAATGCATAGGAGCAATTACTCTGTGTGTGTCCCTCTGGTTTACATTTTCTTCTCATAGACACCACAAGAGAGGAATGTACATTTCCTTCATTCAGTATAGGAATTCATACATGATTCAACAGATTTGGAAAAGCAGGTATTGTATCAGTCATTCCAGATTGTAAAGATAGATGACTTATGTTTTATTCAGCATGATAATATTGTCTGATTGCACTAAGGCTCACAGTAAATGTATTTAGAAACTATAAAAAGACCCATTGTGATATTTGTTGATGTTTGCCATAAAATAAAATAATAATAAAAAAAAAGGTAGTTTGGGATTTTACTGGAGGACATTTTCTGGTGTCAAAATTTTAAAAAAAAAATCTATTTAAATTCAAAGGGTCTACTTTATCTGTCATCCTAATTTTCTGCTTTTGGGAAAGGGTCAAATAGTTTACATCAGAGCCCTTCTCAGCAACCTGTTTCTGGAGGGAACAAAATATATTTGTTGTCACCTGCAGATCAGGCTGCCCAAAGGAAAGGGAGCTGGGATGTACCCAGAGGGAACTTAGTGGGAAGGAGGAAAGGGATGTTGGGGGAGGTCCGCAGGGATTCAGGGAAGCTGTGACAGGGCTGGGCCAGCTCAGCAGTCAGCTGGCACAGCTTGGGTGCCTCAGCCCCTCTCCCCACAGCAGCAAGGCTGCTGTGGCTGTCCCACTCGGTTCCATACCGCAGAGACCGGAGGGCTTGCTGCAGGCACGGTGCTGCTCAGGGGGCAAAGCATGGTGGGGGCTACCCTGTGAGACAGCCGAATGATGGCCAGGCTGCTGGCAGTGCCTCCTGCTTGCCCTGGGACTGCCGGGTGTGCTGCCCGTCCCATCCAGCATCCAGGGCGCTGCTCACCTCTTCCCGCAGCTCATACTGGTCAATGATGCTCTTCAGCTTCTCTGCCAGCTCCGTGTTCTCCTGGCAGAGCTTCATGTTCCTCTCACTCTGCTGCTCGATCTGAGCCTGGATTTCACTCAATGTGCCCTGGAAGTGATTAGTTATTTCTTTCCTCTTCTCATCTTCCTCCCGTGCCCGCTGGATTGTCTCCTCCTGTTGTTAAATGGGAGAGAACACAGTAAGTGAGAGGCATAATAAGCAGTTCCAGAAAAATACTGTTTCAGAGTAGCATAAGGCTTCCCTTTGAAGGATTATATGTGTTTGCATTCCTCTTTGGAGATTTTCTTGCTTTCATCTGCTCCAGCATTAGGCAAGATTCTAAATTTACAGAGCCAATTACACAGTGGCCTTGAAAAAATTAGGGAACTAAGAATTTGCATTTATAAAGATGCATGTAGAGCAGAGCTTCAGGTCAAAGCAAGCCTGAAGGAGAGGACATACATGCATGTCTTGATTCATGATACTGCATCACACCTTTTTCTTTGGAAAAAGATATTTAGTGGAAATAGTCAAAAGCTCTTTTATCAAAATTCTCTTTGACAGAATTTAAAAATTACCTTTTGCAATGCCTCGTTTTAACAAGGAATCTTAATATCAAATTCATGGCCCTTAGGATTTAAATTTTTAAGAGAAATCCATCACTTGCTGAAGAATCCCTTCCAACTCCTCAATTTTCCTTCCCTAATTTTTTAACTGACATAAACATTTGCACTAATTTACTAGCTAGTGAATTCAAGGAAAGCTTTTAAGTTGTTTCCTACAGAATTAGAGCAGACATTCAGATTTAATTTTTTCCCTATTATTGAATTTCTGTTTTAGATTTGTTTAAATAAAAGACAATGCAGAAAGGATCTGGATTCATTGCTTTGGATCCAGTAATGCAGACTATTTTTATTCCTTCCTCATTTTCTTTCAGGGCAGTCTGCCCTTCTGGGGAAGGTAATCCTGATATAGAATTGCTAGACTATATCTGCTGTAGTTACAAATCAGGCCAAGACCATGTTAAAAACTCACTCCACAGCATGCAAATGTCATCCTCTAATAAGGTTTCAACTATCATAGTAATTTGCATAAAAATCTCTGGTAATACTGCATATGGATATTTTCTATAAATATATTTGAATAAAGCCTTAGCTGACTCTAATAAGGTATAATTTGTATCATGAATGTGACACAGCAGGCGGTGATTTGGGCCCTGCTCATAAAGTAAGGTGAATACCAAATGACCCACTTTCTGCTTAGCATGCACAACACGAGCCTGATCTAGGACAGCTGCTGTTCAAGGTAGGGAATGTTTGTCCTTTCGCTGTCCGGGGAGCGATAGGGATGCCAACACCTTGGATGATGGGAGGAAAGCAATGGAGCCATTAATAACACCCTGGTGCACAGAAATTAATAATACCCTGGTGCACAGAGCCCTGCTGTGCTCTGCAGTTCACACAAGAACCTGTGGGTATATTCATAAAGAGTAATACAAAGTGTGAACCCAGACGGACTCTCTCTCCTAATAGGAAGGAAAAATTTCATGTGGAACTGGGCAAATGACTTGGGGGTTTGGTCCTGGTTCAGTATCTGGCTTGGAAATTGGACTTACAGAAAATTTGCATCAAGATGAAAGAGAAGCTCTACAATTTTTCTTTTCTCTGTTGGTGAGAATGATTTTGAAACATTTCGCTTAACCAGCAATAAAGCTGTTTGTAGGTATTTTTTGTTTAAATCCTTTAAGCAGAAGAATGACCTTCCAAAATAGAGTTAAAAATGCTGCTCAGAAGACGTTTTTGATCTATTGCTTTAGCATTCCCAAAAGGAAACATTTAATTTTTGAAAGGGCATGTTTACAAACAATGTCATCCTTTTTATTTTTATTTGAAACTTTTTCTAAATTTGACTTGAATTCCTAGGTAGTTTAGGTTAAGTCATAATTCTATTTTATCTCTGATACACTGTTTAAAAAAACTTCTCATGTCTCTTAGTTCTCCATTACATAGGTGCAGCCCTGAGCAGGCAGAAGAGTGCAGGCGCTTCACTTCCAGAAGTCAGAGTGAGAAATTGAACTTGCATGTCTGAAGTTGTCTTTCTGTGGCTTCAAAACATCCTTCCTCAAAAACATTTTATTGTTATAATGCAGGTAGCCTTATAATGTGTCACTACTGTGATTAAAGCTCTCCAGAGTAATAAGTCCATATGAATATAAACCAAAAAAGGTGGATTGTGCATATGTCACACCAAACAGTTCTGCTACAAGGTGAAACGAGACATCCTGAGACTACCAATCATTCAAATGTAAAAAAACCCAACCCCCTGCATACATCTTGCTCAGAAGATCTTATTTCCTGCCCTTCTGAGGTAGAAAAATGATACAATACAGAGCACAGAGCACCATATGAAGATTCATGGTTAAAGACACTGAGCCAGTAAGCATTTATTTGCAGGATGTAGGATTTCTCTGTATCTATTCTGCTTTGGAGAAAAATATACTTGAGAAGGATATTTGCTTGGGGATGGGGTCTGGTATGTATCCTGGGGAGCTCCTCAGAGGCCCTCAATTGTTAAATCCTTTAGATCCCAGTCACAGGTTAAGGGGAACTGGCTGAGCAGGACAACATTGTGGCTACAGCACTGAGCAGAGACCAGACAAACTCTTGTTCTCTTTTCTCTGCCCTTTCTGAACCTTTGCACTCCCTGTTTACTCTTTCAAACATATGTTCTTGTCCTAGTGCAATACTGCTTTTGCTCTCATGTTTTGCTGCCAAGAATGTAAGAATGCATTGAGTAAAACCTTGTTAAAATTAAGACAGGATATTTTGCAATTTGGGATTTAGCACAGGAATGTGAGATCATTTGTGAACAGAAGAGTGTGATTGATACTGGAGTTGTTCTCGTGCCTCTCTGGGGCAGTTCCAGAAGACTATTGGTCTGCTGAAGCCATATCAGCCAAGACAATATGAGCGAGGAATCCTTTTTTCAATGAGCTGTGCTTTTCATTCCGAGGCACCACGGTCCCAGCCAGTTTGGAGCTGAGCCCATAACTAAAGCTGTTGACTTTTGTGACATTTGTATGAAAGTCATTGCTTAATGCCTGGTGGCAGGGAGGATGAAGGACCTGAGATGTTCACATTGCTACAAGATGCTAAGTAGCTACCAAACTGTCAGATAATTGGCAGAACATGAACTCCATGCAGAGAAATGAGTTGCTGTTGCTCTTAGCAGAGCTGCTCTTTATTGCTGTGGGAACACATTCCACTATTTCACAAACCTTTATTCTGCTTTTCTTGGAGGGAGAATTAAACATCTGTGTAACTGCAAGGAAATAATCAGAGTAGCTGGACTCTGTATGTAAGGGAGAATTTGAGGCTGGTTTCCAATACTAACCAGAAATTTTTCTTCTCTGATCTGCCCTGTGGATTTTCAATGCAGCTTTGCATTGCATATTCATCACCACTTGGCTGCACGGATCTGCAGTTAATGGGAATTCCACACACCAGATGAGTGAAGATGACATTTACATGACATGATGTGCATATAATGTACCACATGGTAAGTCAGAGGGGGTTTCTGATCTGGGCAGTCCAGCTTCCTCCTTTGCTATTGAAATGACACAATCTCCTAGCTTCTATTTTCCACGTTTTGAAACATAATCAAACTGCTAATCCCAAGCACTAAAAAATTATGAATCTCTGTCGTGCCAAAACAAAAATAAAAATATTTAAGCATAAGATTTTAAAAATACCATTTGATGGATTTTCTGGTTTTGGGCCCTCTCAGTACAGTCGTAAATGAAAGAAAATTGCACTCAAATAAATAGAACATGAGTTTCTGGACATTCGCAGATTTCCAGGAGCTAAGGCATAAAGGCATATATTCCAAGAACTATGCTAAAATTCTTAGACAGACAAAACTGGATAAAGATAATGAATGCCTTTGTTTCTTACTTTATTTCTCATGCATTCTGCAAGTGTATTTTGTCTTACTGTCTTATTTAATTTTGGGGTTTTTTTTCCTACACTGATAGCATGGGAACGAGAGGAAAGATAGTATTCTGGGTTTCTTAAAAGGTGTCCAAATTCTTAGAAAGAAGTGATGAAAATTTGAACACTTCTTCCTAATACCAGATCACCTCAGGCATATTCCCTGGCTCAGCCAGCAAAGATACACAATGAAAATAAGAACTGAGCCTGAAATTTATAGGTTAGTTTAGAGAACCTAGTCACAAAGTAAAGCAGTTCAAAAGATGTTGAAAAGAGACTTTCCTGATTGTAAAGATGAAATGTGTAAGGAAGTAGTTATATACAAAGAGAATGAAAAAATCATGCTTTCTAGTAGGAAGATTAATAAGCATAAAGTAGCTGGGAAACTGTATGAGGAATTCAACAAAATTTGTTCCAAATATGTTTTCCAAATAGGATTAGTTGCCCCAGTCTTCACTGATTTGTTCCATTGATATGATTTGCTTAGGAATATCAGTTAAGGTTATGCAAAGCACTCTACACTGTATCCTTAATTCACTTTAAAACTGGTTTGTATTTCTTCTGAAAGATTTTACCCACAGGTGGCCTGGTAAATCACTGTGGATCAATATTGAGGAATAGCTCAGGTCTAATATAAATGACAGGCACAAATTTAATTTTCACTACCAGTTCTGCATGACTATAACTGAGCACAGAGCTTCCCTATGTGTTAAACTGCTTTTATCCTTCTACTAGGGCATACACTAGTTTGAGTGTATGTGTGACTATTCCCTCTCCCAGCTGTATTCTTACCAGCACACAATGAAAGTCAGAGCAAGACCCTGAAGGCCCACTCCTGAGCCGGTGGAAATGAATGAAAATACATTACCAGTAATAGAGGTTATATCAGGTGGAATTCTTGTTGCTGACAATTCCTATCTGTAATTCTATACATAACTATATCCCCATAAAGAAAGGGCTTGAATAGATCAGAGCAGAGGCCTTTTGTATACTAATACCAACACCATCACTAATGTGCACTCAAAAAAAAAAGTTGATCACAACAGAAATATTCTTCTTGAACATACTTTTTTCCAAGGAGCATAATAATATTATAAATTTCACATTTAAATGGCATGATGCACCAAGCAACTGGCAGACATGGTGTATGGATCCCAGCATTTTGATACTCCCGAAAATTTTCTCTTTTAACTCATTCTCATAATCCAAACAACTTCCACAAATAATGTTGGCATTCTTCCCATCTTGACGTTTGGTGTCTTTAGACAAATGTCCTGATTGACTGATCACTTGAAAAAGTGCAAGTGCTTGAATTACATGAAAACACCCACCAGCTTCTTGTGAGTCCACTCTGGAGCAAAGCTGGTGTTCCTGCGGTTCTGTCCATGCACGTGCACTTGCATCTGTACTCTGAGGGACGTGGTCTGTTTTAGCCCTGCTGCTCTCCTCTGCACTGAGCTCCCTAATAATGCAAGGAGGGCTTAGAGCTTAGTGTGGGCAAACCCAGCGTCCAAAAGTGCTGGGATATTTTCAAATGAGAAATAAAGGGGTCTTGGTGTAAACGGACCTCAAGATCAGAGTGTACATGTAATTATTATATATTGCATGTGCAGATGCAAAAATCCCTTTGATTTGGTACTAAAGGGAGATGCCAAGGTGTCAACATCATCTTTCCCCTCACTGCTGGGTACTGTGATGAGGCTCCCACTCACCTTGAGGTTCTTGTTGTGCCTCTGGAGCTCCCGGCACAGGCTCTCGAGCTTGCTGCGGGCAAGGATGGCTCGGCTGTGCTCACTCTGCAGCTGGTCCTTCTCCTTGGTGATCTGGGCCTGTCTCTTCTGTAGAGACTTCAGCTTTTTCTGCTCAGCACGATGTTCTTCAAGCTGGGCAAAACAGGGATTAAAACAGGGAAACACTGATTAAAATGAAACAAAGTGGGACAGAAAAGAAAAGAAAATGAGCTCTTTTGGTTTGGGGAAAGTCTTCACACTTTCTTAACCTCCTAGGAAATCTTTTCTGTTTATCATCTCTAATGTGATGGGAGAGAAGAACCTGGAGATCCCCAAGCCTGCTTGCTGCAATAGTCCCAATTGTGCTGTACTGTGGGTGAGTGAACATAGTTTTTAACATTCTTGTCACCCATTTTAGCTCTTCCTTCTTCGGTTTGAATTTCTTTGAAGGACTTCTGTGAGGTTTTTATTTTTGTTTCTACATTTGGAACTAGAGGAGTCAGTAGGGCTTTACGTGCTGAGATTTCTCCAGATCATTAGGTGGTACAGCAGTTGCTAATTCTATTTTATTTTTCCTGAAAAAGAAGCAGTTTCCTAAATATCCGGGAACCTGCTGGACAAAACAACAGAAGAGGAGCTGGAGACCAGGAATGCTGTTCATGTGGGGGCTTTGCTGCTGAAGGAGGAGAATTCTCTTCAGAGAAGTTTCCCAAAATGACACCTGCCAGGCTCCTCTGGCTCACAGGACCATGTGAGAGCATCTGTCAATTGTGTTTCTGAAAGTTCTGTCATCAGTGGGAGTGAGTCATGGTACATCAAACCTCTTTTGGGCTCTTTGTCTTCATATAATTCCTGCAGGAAACACAGACAGTCCCTGATGCTCCCTTAGGAGCCTGCTGTTCTGTGGGTGCATGACTCCTGCCTTCTCTAGAAGGCTGGTAGGGAGTAGGGTGTATTTAGAGGGGGAAGATTATATTGAATTGATAATAGTAACCCCTGCACAGTCTGGTTATTTCTTTTGATGCGTGTCTGTCACTGGATGTTTGGAAAAAAATTCCTGTACTGTAAATTAACACCCTAACAATAAGGTCAAAGAAGTCTTTCATCTCTGAAGCTTTTAATGATTTCACCTTCTGTTCCAGCACACAATAACCCTCCTCACTGTATCACAGATGTGCATACATTGCAAGGTATTTCTGAAGTCCAGATGTTTTCTGGTCAAAAAATGGTAGCACATGAGCTTAAATATGTGAACCTTAATAATAACAGTTGCTGTTAGGACTACATTATCTAATAATATGTTACCACTTGTACTAATTAACCCCAGTATGACTGGGAAAGTCTGTGAGCATTGGGAAATGATGTGCAGCTCAAACAAGACAGTCAACAGCATCATATTTTACACTTTCATCTGTTTTCTGCAGATGTTCAGTAATTTATGCTTATAGTTGAGAGGTCTTTGCATTATTAATCAAATCACAGCTAAGTGTGCCACAAAACAATGCCCTCGTCAGCTTGGAGTATATTTACAGTTTATGTTCAACTTTTAACACGTATATTGTCTACTTTTGCTCCTGTAGATCACAACATGGGCTTTTGCATCTAATCAAGCTGCACTAGCTGAAATAATTTTTCTAGTATTGTAGGAAAAGAAATTTCTTTTCTGTAATTAAGGCTGTGATCTTTTTTCTTCATAAGTTTGTTTTTGTCCCCTTCCTCTTTGTGCTGAAAAACATAAAAAGTGTTATTTTTGCTCCGCATTTTGCATGCACAGCCTGTGCTCAGTGGATAATGATTTATCCAAATTTTATGATTCGCTCAAACTGTGCTTGAGATAGAGGGCTCAGAATAAAGTTGGTCTTAATCATGGTATGAAAAGTCTTCCATGCATTTTTTTGCCTTTTTTTCCCCCCATTAATATTACTTGCACTAGAAACTTATATCTCAAAGTTCTCAGGAATATCTAAGACACGGTGTTACATTTGCAATGAAAAAGACAATTCACTGGTAAATAGGAATGCTGAAAGGGTCCCAAATCATAAATTTTTAAGAATAATCATTTAAATAGAAGCTAAAATTAACTGCAAATAGGAGCAATTTTGATTTTTGAAAGCTGTCCTAGAGAAATAAACAGTCAATTTAAGAAAAAAGTTCTATCTTGATCCCACTGCAGACAATGTCAGAGCTCATATTTATTTTTTAGCATATTGTTCTTGCACCCAGCACTTGTGAGACTCGCAGGACCTCTGAAAATAATCCAGTTATAAACAATTCTGCAACAACTGTTTGTAAGCTAAAGCTGTTGTAAACCACAGTCTTCTTTGCTAACCCAACGCACCGGATTATTCACCGGACAATGAATGAAATGTTCTCTGTTGGCGAGTAGTGTGGCAGAGCTTGTGCCCAAATGGCTGTGCCATCCCACTTCCCCATCCCTGCTGGTATGGCTTCTACCTTCACCAGCCCATGCTCCAGCCTGCAGTGTACCCACAGTCATACAGGCTGTGCCAGAGCACGGGCTGGCAGGGATATAACATTGCTGGGTGGCCTCTTCAGCTGTGGCCAGCCCCAATGCTACTTGAAGCAGGGGAAGCCACTGCCAAGCACCCAGCTCCATCACATGGCTACACCTTCCCCTGAGCTGTGCTACAACAAGTGTTTGTGTCACTACACGGCTCACCAGACCAGGGAGCTGATCTGGCTGGAAAACAACTCAGCAAAAGCAAAATGTGATCTGAAGTGTGTGATGGGGATGGACAAGAGGGAGCAGGGAGAGTGGTCACAGCTACAGCCAACTGCTGACAAGCCATTAATCACCACATACCCCTCAGCCGCTTTGAGTGAGCAGGGTAAGGCTGTCTCCAACAAGGTTTTTGTTGTATTTAAGGAATGATTTATTTCAGTGACATTGCACAGTATGTCAGAAACAAGTGTTCAGTACTTTTATTTTAGCACTTTCTCCTGCATGGGCTACTGGCAATAGAGCCCCTGTTTTATACAGTGCTGCAATGCCATTTGAATGCAGTGGAGAGTACTTTGTAGAGAAAGAAGACCCATTTCAGTTAATCCATGAGCATGAAGTCCCTTTAAGCATGAGATAAACTATGAACAGCCTGAACCCAATTTATGAAATCAGAGGATTTTACATGAAAAATGGAAAGCTAAATTTCACTTCACACTATGATGAGACATGGACACATCTGTGCATAAAACCAATTAAAAATCAATGTTCTGCTTTGCATATTTTTCAGCACTCCACAAAGCGTAAAATGCTGCAGCCTTGTCAATGGAAGATTTCCACAGCTTATGGTCATACAGTCCTCTGACTACAAAGGAAAATATCCCTTCATCTGAAAATAACCCATCTTAAGTGTGGAAGGAACAGTCAGGTAGGTGGCATTGTTACAGGAGTGACATTATGGTGGTAGGGGCTTTGATTCTTCATTTCATTGTGCTGTGGCTTCTCTTACAATTAGTCTCAGTTGTCTATTATCTGCTTCCTAATACAGAAAGCTTTATACTAAATCCTGTATTATTTTCATTTTGATGAAATCATCAATGCATAATTTAAAGCACTACCTGCAACAGAAACATGCAAAACTCCTGGCAGGAGGTGAAGGCAGGAGCCTAGACACCAGCCTCCAGTGTGGGTCAGTTTGGTAGATTTGCCTTTAGGTACAAATATTCTGCCTCATCAACTTTCTGGCCCAAATCTTCTTTTCCTCACTTTTTTTCTCTTTTTTACCCATAATTATCTGACCATGACAGCTGTATTGGGATTCACTTATCAGGACAGATGCTACTGGTATGTGAGGTTTGACCATGCTTCATGTAATGTATTTTTTATACCTTCTTGTGTAGGCAGTTTGTACAGAAAAGAGCCAACATTGTACTCACGAGCTCAGCATACTTCTTAAACAAGAGGTCCAGCTTCTCTTCTGGAGTATTCAGCTTATTCAAACTTTGCATCAGTAGAGTGGCTTCTTTTCCTTAGAAAAAGAGGAAGCAGGGATTTGATGCTAGAGATAGTTTGTAGTTGATGTACTGGTATAAAATTGATGGTTTGATGCATGGGTCTGTAAAAACACAGGGTGAAATGAGGCATTTTGGAAAGAAAGGAATAATTTTTACTGTAAATTTCTGAGTTTTTCTTTGTCTTACAAGAACAAACATGCTAGGACTTTCCTCCATTTCAGACCTCAGCAATGGGCTTTTTTCTAACAAAGGCATTGTCTGTGAAATGCTTTTGTCCTGTGTAATTTGATTTTCATTCAATGTCTTTGCAACTTGATTAGGTCAGACATATGGAAATTTGACTGAAACAGGACTGAAAGGGCCTGGACCCCAAAGGTTCAGGAAAAGCTCTCTTTGCAAGTAAAAGTGGATCAAATCTGGGGTATTCAGCTCCTTTGCTGATAGACCCACACAAGACATCAAGAATATTAAGTCAGATATAGAGACTATGTTGTGGAAGTAAACAATCAGAGAGTTGTAGGTGCTGCCACCCAGGTCTAGGCTATGTGATGCTCGTGTAAATCAGTTCCCTGACTTGGTGGAGAAAACTTGTATTTCAGAGAGAGTCTAATAACTCCCTGGGCATGCAAAGCTAAATCACTGCACAGCCATTTAGTTATTGCTTCTCCTCTGATACCTCTTGGTTTTCATTTCAGCCCCAGGTATGAGCTGCAGCTTGAACACTGCTTGCTCATCAAATACAAGGTATCCCTGACATCCCTGGAGATAAGGTTGTCTGTGGTCCCAGGGGCTTGGACCTGCTTTTCCAAATACTCCTGCTTCCTGAGACTGTTAGACAAAATCTGCTTTCTGCTTTGGGCTGGACATTTTCTATGTTTTTAATTCTAGTGCAGCACAGGAGTACTGTCTCTGGAGAAAATCCTTTATTTCACACTAAATTCTCTCTACAGCATCAGCAAAAATAAGTGGAAGTGAGCTAAAATCAAATCCTGGTGTGAACTGTCACAAGGGCAGATGGAGAACTGTGTGTCGGTAGGGTTCTCACTGAGCTTGCTGAGGTACCAGTAACAGCACCAAAGCCAAGGCAGTAGAAACAGGAATTTTCTTCTGGACATTCAAAGAATTTTTTGAGGAAGAAAATCCATGCCAGGTCCTATGCTTAGTCCCTTGCCTGTAAGAATGTGCTGTAGTGATTCCAGTACAGGCTTAGTCTGCATTTGGGTTTGGGTTCTCAAAGATTGGCTGGAGTTAAATGCAGGAAGGGAAATAATTTACATCTATATTAGATTAGAATGTAACTACATTGCTCTCTAGTGGCTGCCCAGCAGAAAGTACATGTATACGAAAACTTGCTAAGACTTCTTTCTAGCTCAGCTGGCAGCCCTGCCAGGGCTGAGGTGTTAGAGAACAAATGTATAGGCTTATTTCATATATATTATATGATGAGTCCAGGGGTTTACTAAATGAAAAATAACCTGGGCATGACAGTAAATATATTCTACAAGTCCCCATACCACATAGTAGCACCATTATTACTGTTGTGACCAGTGAGTAGTCATATCTGAGCAGACAGGAGAAGAAAATATTCACTAAGGTACAGATGAAAGGCTAGGTTTTCCTTCTTCTAAGTGACTTTGTACAGTGTGTCATTGCACTGACAGCTTTGGCTGACCAGTGTGGGTGGCCCAGTAGTGTATCAGTGTTGTGTGATACAACTCTTTTTTTTTTTTTTTAAGAACTAATATCTGATATAGGCTACATGTTGGGTAGTGTCAAAAACAATTAGCAGTTATGGAAAAGTTACAATGGTCACTGTCATTTTCAGTGGTAGCTGGAGGTCCCTATCATCCATACCAGAAACTTAACATGGTAAAGAGCAAGGACCAGGGAGTTCTCACCTGTGTTTGCAGAAGGGCTGTGTGAGTATGTGAATACTTACCTAGTCCCTTCAGGATTTTCTTCTCCAGCTTCTGTTCCTTGTTGCCACTGGGTTCCTTTGCTTTGGAAGCATCCCCAGGAGCCAGCTTCTCTTTCTCACTCTCTTCATTTCCATCTTCATACTCTGCATCCTCCAAGCTGCCTGGCTCTCCTTTCTCAGGCCTGTCTGTTCCTGTAGCAGTGCTTTCCTTCTCCATCAGACTGGTGGCAGACCCGTAGGTTTTAATAATGTCCTCCAGCTGCCGGCTCAGCTCCTCTGAGATGTCACACACGGCTGCTTCAGGCCAGCTACGTGGCTGCTGCATGGGGACTGGAGCAGGGGATGGCAGGCCAGGTGCAGGTTTGTCCCCACCCTGCCCCTGGATGTCCTGCCCAGGTGAGGAGGAAGACTGGTCATTCTCCATGCTTAGTGCAGCACCTGACAGAAAAACAAATGGAGGGTTAATTTAAAGGCATAGAACTAGCCATATAAAGAATTAGACATCAAGTTGTTCCCAAAGCTTGGCCAGCATGTGAGTGATTTTTTGTGAAATTTGGGATGGCAGCTTATCCATTGGTTCTGGCTTGACAAATATGCCACACTTAGATAAATAAACAAGGTGATTTTCCTGCAAGGAGAAAGTCAAATTATACACTTTCCGAGAGAAAAGCCTACCCAAATCTAACACTTAAAAATGAAAACCTCTAATTCCCAGCAATGACACATGAAATGACACCCCAGTCACTTATACCATTTTCCTCCTTGAATAAAATATTTGCCACATGTTTACTTTTCTTGATCTGTTTACTGGCAACACTGGCTTCCAATATAAGCAGCTTCACTTCAGAGGCGCATTAGTTTCATTTCCTCTTTCTCTCCTGTTGACACATCTTAAGTCAATAATCACAAAAAATATTTTAAATGAAACTGGTGCACTGAAAATTGCACTGTGCCCTTGGAAAGCCCAGCATGGTTCTTGATCTACAAGAGACGTGCTTTGGTACCATCACAATAACAGCAAAGAATAAGATTAACAGCTATAAACCACCCTTCTCTTGTACTTGCTGCATGCTGCTGACAGCTTCTTTGACAAAGTACAAACTACAGAATAAATCACAATGAAATAAACCCAACAACACATAACAGTTTGATAGCCCATGGTGTTTTGTGGGGTGAATTTCAGCTATTTTTTTCCCAGTTTGCAAAGGGAAGCTTTTGTTTTCTCAGGTTTTTGAGCAGCTATGCTCAGCCAGGCAAATACAGAGTCCCCAACATATCTGTGTTCCTGCTCTGGCTTACCCAGGATCTGGTAATGAGGTTGTCAGCAGGAGCATCCTGGGCAACAGGAAAACTCAGAGTAGAGAAGGCCCTTTCCCTCTTAGAGGGAGAGGCTGCTGGCACTTCTGTGTTACCCTCATGAAGCAATGCAGAAGTGTGGGGTGCACAGCTGGACCTTGATCTGCAAATAACCCCCACTACTGCTTGACTGCAGATTCTGTACTCTTTCCAGCCATGAGTCCTTTCTCTCTCTTTTCCAGACTGATGTTTTCTTCCTCTCTTTAATAACATGATTTATAATGGTGCTAGTGGGGAGGAGGGGAAGAAGCTTACTTGATTGGTTCTTTCCAGCATCTGAAGTGGTTGCTTTCTTATTTTTTTAAAAGATTTTGAAAACATGGAGCTAATTGGGAAGCATTTTGTTCCCTGTTCAGACAGGCTGCAACATATGTTTTCGATAGTACAGTTTCCAAAAATGTAAATAAAATGACCAAGGGCACTATATGATAAAAGAGATGTCATTTACTGTAATAAATAAGTCAGTGTTCTTAAATTCTCCCCAGTCAAAGTGATGTTTGGAAGTGCAGTGATGGCTATCACTAATGCAACATTTTTGAAGATTTGATTTTCTAGCTATATGACGAGGCTTGCAGATAAGATAGTCAAATGGGTTATCATCTCTCAAGCAAACAATTGAAAGCTTTGAGTGGGCTCAGGAAGCACTTGAAAACTGTTAGCTATAAATCCATGCCCCTGCAGCTCACCCATAGATACAACTTGTCAGCAGAAATTGCTCAGGAATTCATCTGGACTTGGTCTCACAGACCTGTCACACAATCGCGTCCCATTCTTTCCTCACTCCTTGTGGCATAGCCATCACATCGCTGCAAAATGATTGTAAAATTATAGCCATCTGATTTGATGTCATATCGAGTCTAATTGACATTGAAAAATTAGACCCTGTATGTGCAATTTAAGTAAATAATTCCAGATAGCATAAATGTTAGCCTCCTGTTTGTGATCTTTTTAAATTGGAGTTAATTGACTTCCAACTGATTCAAGGTCAGTAAGAGTATTGTAAAGGATAAGCTAGACACTCCACAAAATATGTGTTTATCTCTCACATGTTCAGCCTAGTGTTTACTGTTGCAATCATTAATCTGAGCTAATTGGCAGTTGGGAATCAATCAGCTAGAAAACCCAGGACTACCAGCTCTTGTTTAGGCAGAATAAAACTCTCAGAAAGTATATCCCAATTCAAAATAGCTATTTTTGTAATATGTTTATCACAGAGGGAGAGCAGGACTGCAAAATGCTCCATTTCCAAATAGTAATTTATTTTCTGACTATCTCCCCCTCTTTGTAAGAAGGCTCAAGCTGATGTTCTCTCTGTACCCCAACTCTCTCCCTTGGCTGCCTCCCAACTTCATCACTTGTGTGATAGCATTCTCTGGCTAAAGTCTTCCTCTTATGTGAATCACAAAGCATGTCTCCAAATACTGTAGGCTTTAAATCCACAGTGGCAATTGATCTGTGCATGATGTGCCTCAGTAACAAGAGAAAAACATGGGCAAATGAAAAAGAAACTGGATTATTAGAATCAAGGACACAAGATGTCTACAACCTGGCCTTGCAAGAAATCTTTGCTAACATACATTCCTGGTTAGAAAGGGATTAGTTATAATCAGTTGGAAACCATGGCAATTCAGAGCTGCTGAGTTTCCATCCACCAGCCCAGAATGGTGAGCAGGAACCCCAGAAATACACAGAAATTAACTTCTAACCCAAAGGTGCCCACCCACTGGGTCATACTAGCAGTTGTATTTACACACACAAATAAATATCCTAATGTTTTATTTTGTTCTTCCTCAGACTAAATCAGAGGTCTGATAACTGCTTCCCAGCACAAACCCAATGCCTGTGAAAACTTCTACTTCTGTACCTTGTTTTGCACAACAGCTTCCACAGCACAGCAGTTTATGTTGAGGGAGTCACAGCATCTGAGACTTGCCTGTTTACAGCCTTTGATGCTGGGAGTTTTTAGTGCAGTTGGCCCCAGTTCTCCCTTGTACTCCATCCTGCTTAACCTTGATGTACACAAGGAATTCTCCCTTATCAGGCCACAAAAGACTTTTGGTGCCAATTTCAGCAAAACACAAAGTGTTTACATGATACTCTATCTTAAACACAGTGATGCCTAAAAATTAGGTGATGGAGTCCAGAAGAGGAATTTCTCGATTTTTCAGACTTGCCCAATTTTAGACTGGCCACCTCTTCAGTTTTGCAACTCCTACTAGCATTACTGTTGCCTCCAGGCACCTGAATTTCCAACACAACCTTATCCTGTATGATGGCAAGGGAGAGAGAGGACTGCCCAGTCTGAGTCTGAGCATTGCATCTTGTTTACTCTTTTTCTCCTGCAGTCCCAAATCCTGGACCTGTTCCACGGCTGTGAGATCAGCACCTTTCTTGGCCCTGGTGTTTTGGATGGAAACTTGACACTTGTGGTTGCTGCCTACAAATAGTCACTGTGGTCCTCCTCTCTTTCAGTGGGGAACACCCCCAAGGGCCAAAGGGTGCTGCTGCCTCCCCACTGTGAGAAAGACTCTTCTCTATTCTCCTTCCTCTGCCAAGAACTTGGGAAAACTCAGGACAGAAATGCAGCTTTCAGCATAGCTGAGCACACAGCACAGCACAGCCACAGGTGCAGCCAGAGGCAACAGCAAAAAGCGTGTGCCTCGGATCAGTCTGGTTACATGCTGAGTTTGTTTGTCTGCAATTATATCCCTCAATATTTCACATTTGCAGCACAATTTGCCTTCACTGTGCTTTGAAAACAGCCAGTATTTCCAAAGTAAAAGGTCAGTATGCCAATGACTGATTTAGCAGAGCTGCAATAGCCATCCCACTGCTGCTGGGAAAACTGTTCCTGTGCTGGGGTTTGCCAGCCCACCTCTCACACTGCTGGGAGCTGACACTGCTGCCCAGGCACCCTCCTGGCATGACCAAAACATAAATTAAACATCTTCTTCTTAGCTTGCAGGCTGCCTTGAAGAGGGTTACAGAATTTTGTTTATCTTTTATAAACAGTGTGCTTCCCCTTCCTTCTGATGGGATTTGCTTCCTGATTTCCTTCTTGCAGCTTGAACTTCTAGAGGGTTTACAGACTGGTCTATATTTAGCTTTTGCATCGCCATGTATTCAGCAGAAGGACACATGGCACCTGCTCTGCAGCCAGGAGCTATTTTAAGCCCTTCTAAAATGGGTGATGGTATTTAGCACTTTATGCTCAAAGTGCACATAAACACACATTTCTCTAAAACAAAGCTTTACATATATTTGCACCAGCCAACACATGCTGATAAAATCTGATTTTTTATCTTTATATAAGACCAGATTGGTCTGCAGTGACACATCAAAGCAGCAAACATTAAACTCTGGAATTGCCCCTGCTACTGTAGCTCCAACCACCCTCCAGAAAAATACAAGTACCTTCTTACAGTCTAGATAGACAGTGCCCTATGTGTTACTTTAGAAAGCAGAGATAAAACCAGCTATATCAGCTACTCACAGCATTTGAATAGCTTTATGATTTATGTGAAATTTTCTAGTACAAAACTGAACAAAAGTCTGGAGGTTTCATGGCAGTTTTCCATACAGGCTCAGAACTAGACTTGGAGAAACTAGACTTTCTGAAACCTCCTGCCTCACATCTCATATGGCACCTGAACCTTGACCATTGTTGTAGCAGACCACACATGGCCCCCTGCCTCAATTCAACACAAGCACTACCAAAGTAATCTTAATTTTTTTCTGATTACTCTTGATAAAAGAATTTCTTACTTTCACTAACAACCTTGGATTTCCCTATTTTCCTCAGATGGCACATGGTGCCCAGACTTTCCTAGGGCTGTTCCTAGAAAATGCAGGTTGATGCTCCCAAAAGGAAGTACTTACATTCAAGCTCTTGTGCCATGTCACCAAGCAGTGACAGCAAGGAAGCTGTTCATCAGACTTACCCGAGCAAAGAGAAGATCTGAGCAGAGCAAAAAAGCCAGGCAGAAAGCTCAGACAAGGGCACGCCAGCAACAGGTTCTGCAATCCTGCCACTGAGGAAAGAGAGACAGGAAGACCAAGTGAGGCGGGAAGGACAGAGTGACACAGGAGGAGCAAATAGTGCGGGGACTGAGTGCGCACTGTGCAGGGACCGTCTCTGATAGGCGCAGGGGAAGCTGCCTGCTGGCTGGCAGCATGAGCCAGCTATGTTGGCTATTCCCTGCTCTGACAGAGATAGCACAAGAGATTAGAGACTTGGGCCCTCAGAAAGAGAACAGAAAGGAAGGATACTTACACAGCTGCTACCTTTCAAATTTAAGTCTTAATCCCTCAATGACTTGAGGCATTATGCTGTGTGAAATTTGTCTGTATTGACAATGGATTGGTCGAACTTGGTTGAATTTTTCTATGTCTACCACAAAGACTGGGATGGATTTCCATAATGTGAACTCCCAGCTGTGACTGCCCTTTGCAGCCTGGGATTTGGGCAGGATTTGTTAAAAACAGATGGATTCTTAATCATAGACTCACTGGCTGGAAGAGACCACAGGACGTCTTTAGTTTAAGCTCTTGCTTGAAGGAAGCTCAGCTGTGATCTCAGACTAGGTCTCTCAGGGCTTTAAATTGGTCTTCAAAACCTCCATGGATGAGATTGCACGACCTCCCTGGCAAGCCTGTTATCTGGCCTGACTGTCATGGCACTGAAAAAGTTTCTCTTTCTACCTAGCCTTAACTTCCCTTGTTCCAGCTTGTGCCTATTACCTCTTGTCTTCCCGCTTTACACTCCTACAAAGACTGTCTCTATCTTCTTGATAATCTTCTCCAAAGCTGTCCCTTTTTCAGGGTGAACATCCAATCTCTCCTGACAGGACAAGTGTTCCAGTGCCAGCCACCATGGTGATCCTCTGTTGAATTGATCAACTTTTCCATTAAGGCAGTGATGCTAAAAGAGGTGACTGATGTAGCTGCCCCTGATCCCAGCAGCTCCCAACAAATATTGTAGCCAAGATAACTTGCCTGACCTACTTTCTGCATGTGACCATGCTGGCTCACGTTGGCCCAAAATTGTTGGTACAAGCAAGCAGAGTACTTCCCAGGGAGCTCAGCTGCATGCTGCTTATGCAGCAACCAGCATTTCACACCTCTGTGACCCACAAGCCACTCAAGCACCATCCTGAGATGCCATATCACCTAAGCACCATCTGCTACCCACTAGGGAGTGCCTAGAAGGAGATGTAGGTCAGTTTAATGCACAGATATGCAAACAATGGAGAAATGATAGGCTGGTACTGGAAGTGGCAGCCAGGGCTATGAGAAGAGAAATGGGACTTTCACTGGTCTCCAGTGGAAAACAAAGAGGCTCAGAACAAAGGGTGGCAAAAACAAATGTATACTATAATGATTTGGACCAATCAGACCAATCCATGGCCACAGAAGAACCAGAAATGCTTTGTGCCTGATTTACAAGGAATGCCAGAGAAAGCAGTGCTGGGCAGCTCAGTATCAAGTACTTGCAGATCAAAAATAGTCTGTATGTTAGCATCATCTCAGACTTTTACTGGAGAGGACTAAAGGTCTTGCTGCATTTGTGGAAACGGTAGGGCAAAAAGTTCACGCTTGAGGTGTTTTATCATTAGTCTTATTTCTCTGCTTGGAAAAGGCAGCTCTTATAATCGGGGGACGCATGGACACTGTGGCTTCAGGGAAAATCAGTTCTTCCAATTTTCTTCAGACACTGATGGTGGCTTGGTAGTGTTCCTAAGAAAGTCACTGATTTAGGGGTAACAAAAAGGAGTGATCTTGCAAGGTCAGGGCTTCTGCAGAAAATCTTTTGGGGAGGGTTGGAAACTGGCTGGATATGTTTTGAGAGAAGATAAAACTGGCGATATTTGTGACAGGGCAGTGTAAGAGATCAGAATACCAGTGAAGATAAGAGTGTTTGTATGGCCTCTTTGTGCTCCTCCTGATTTGACTGAGGAATTCTCCTGTTCCAGTCCCTATTAATTTTTCTTTTGAAATAAAATCAGCTCTGAGATCAAAATGCACAAGTGAGCTACCAAGGAGCTAAGTAACAGCTGAGCTGCAGAAACTTACTCTAGCATATTCTTACTTCTTGGCAAACACAAGGAAAGACAGGTTCAGCTTTGCTGTCTCTCACTGGGGTTAAAGCTATCACGTGTCAGCTCATTTTTGCAACAGCCTCACAGTATGTATGGGAACACTTATCACAGCTCAAATGAAATTATGAGATTCACTGGGCACTGGGACCTTGGTCATGTCCCTGAGACATCAGAGTGCACTGATAATGGGAAATGAGTTGGGGTCATCATTATAAAAATCAGTTACAAGTAATACAAAGCCGTATATTCTGAGTTGTTCCTAAATATGCAATGTTCCTAAATAAAACAGTCTGTGGTAGAGTCAGGAAATAGAAAGGCACAGATAAAATCAGTATTACTAAGTTTGTGGGGAGTATTTGGGTTTTGCTTCAGAAGATTAAAAGGGATCTGCTGGATTTTGGGCTGTGAATTGAAATAACTGTCTTAGAAAAGGTAAGGGAAACTCAGACAGAGAAATTTTGAGGAGTGTGTTGAAACTGCCATGCAGGCAATTTACATGCTGAGGACAACCAGCTTGGACTCTGCATGATGGGATGGTTACATCTGGTGAGCTCAGGAGAGAGTGGACTGAAAGTGCTTTCAGTGGAGCCTGCACAGTGTCTGAGGTCTCAGCTTTTGCAAAGTTTCAGGCATTTCATGTCCCTGTTTTGGGGAAGAGAAAGAAATCATTCCCTAATACATGAAAAAGAGGAGAAATGTACCTTACTCACATTAAAGCTAGATGACTCATTGAGAATTTGCAGGAAAAAATTTAGTTTCTTTTACAGATATGTTCAGCTATGAGCTGGTTTGCATATCGATAACCCCAGGCTCTCTTTGTTGCACAGTGGCATTTCCATGGAGGTCATAGGGAATATCACAAACAAACTATCTATTTCTGGATCAAACATAATCACCATCAGCATAAATCTATTTAAGGATAGACTTCCCAGGGGAAGAAAAATAATTCTTGCATTTGTTATTTGCTCTAGATAACAGTGAATGTGTTAAGCCTTATCAAATGGAAGGACAAGTTCATCATTAAGTCCATACTATTGAAGCTTTTGGGTTTCCTTCCTATCTTCCTCTGACATACCTTCTCCCTTCTTTGCCTAGGCCATTTTCCATGGCTGCAACATTCAGCTCTCATCTGCTCCCTCCTCTCCTCACTCCCTCCAGTGCTAATGTTGCTTTTGGGAGTTTTGTGTGTTCTTTCTGTGTCCCATGGGATAGTTTAGGTGAAAGACTGATGGTCCATGTTTAGAGTCTCCCTCTCAAATGCTCAAGGGCTTTAAAAGATGATGACACTAAAGGCAATATTGTATTGGATAAAACCACTTGAAAAGGTTTTGAGGGTTTCTTTTTTACCACAAGCAATGGCAAGCCTTAGTTGTTCTACCACCTAAACAAACACTTAGTTTCTGCAGAAGACCTAATATCCCCTGGAAGCTGTACTGACTGATTTGTCCTACAGGCCAGTCTTTTGGCAGAAGGCAAAGAGGCTGCAGAGGTTCTCCTGCATTCTGAACTGGCAAGGAAAGGGTTGTCTGCACCCCTCTACAACTTGTAGCTGCTCTCTTCCATGACCCTGCTAGCCAGGAGCAGAAGGAAATTTGGAGACTAGCATTCCCAGTCCTGTCACACACAGGGATGCAGACGTCAGTGGACTGCCATGGTCTACTACTTCAATGCCAGTTCTGTATTAGTGAGAGTATAATTTTTTTATTCTTGTGCAGGAACTTCTCTAAGAATCTGAATGAGTTTTTCATGGCTTTCCTCCTGAACAGTTTTTGGTTTCTCAAATTATAGTGTGCAGGGACAGAACCACTTGCTGTAACACCACTATTTCAGTCAATTATATTATAAACATCATTAGAAGACCAAACACATCCCGGACTGCATCAAAAGCAGCATGGCCAGCAGGTCAAGGAAGGTGATTCTCTTGTATTCTGCCCTCGTGAGACCCCACCTGCCCAGCACAGCACAAAAAAGGTGTGGACCTGTTGGAGCAAGTCCAGAGCAGGACCACAAAAAAGTGGGAGGTCCTCTCCTATGAAAAAATATTAAGAGAATTGGGATTATTCAGTTTGGAGAAGGGAAGATCTGGGGAAAGCTTATAGCAACCTTCCAGTACTTAAAGGGAACTTATAAATGAGAAAGAGAGAGTTTTTACACGGACAGATAGTAATAGGACAAGGGACAATTACTTTGAACTGAGAGATGGTAGATTTAGATAAGATACAAGGAAGAAATTCTTTACTGTGAGGTTGGTGAGGCATTGGAACAGGTTGCCCAGAGAAGATGTAAATGCCTCATTCCTGGAAGTGTTCAAGGCCAGTCTGGATGGGGTTTTCAGCAACCTAGTCTAGTGGAAGGTGTCCCTGCCTGTGCCAGGGAGGTTGGAACTAGATGGTCCCTTCAGACCTGAATGAATCTATGATTCTATGATTTTGTGATTCTATGAAATAGCATTGATCTCTTCTGTTTAAATATGACCATAATATACTTATGTCATTACCTAATAATATACTTGTAACATGATAATATACAGTAACAAGCAGGTATGTAAAATACATAATGAAAGTATAGCGTTGATGAAGAATTTAGAAATGCCTATAAACATAAAACATATAATTTGAATTTAGAAAGAGCCCTCATCACGGACCTTGAGACACAGAAGCACAGTGACATGGGAAGAGTGGTCTAGAAGTCAGAAGGTTGCTGAATCTGGTGGTGGTTTTCTGCCATTGGCACCGTCCTGGATTGCCAAGCAAATTGTATTCTATTTGCTATCTGTATGGCAGTTGTCTTCTGTTAAGTGGGCAGTTTTCCTTATCTCTTCCACAGCCACTCCTCCCTTTGGGGAGACATCTGCTGATAATGGGCTGTTGAATGTCTCTGCATGACTGATAAGAACTACAGCATCCCATTGTGAGATGCTCCACCCAGAGGGGAGAGCCAAGCATTCTACCCAGGTATAATCTGGAGATTCTGGAACACCAGCATGGTTTCTCCATTGAACTTCCCAGAAGAACAGCTGCATCTTCCACTGGATCTTCAGAGGAGGACTACACCCTTTCTCCAGGATCCCTGCTCCAACAGAACCACACCTGGCACTCCAGGAGGACTGCAGCCACAAGTCCAATTGGACTGCTACCAACACCCTGACCAACAGGGCATCAGGTTGTGTTCTGACTCTGTCCGTGTTGTTTTAATTTACTGCATTGTTTATTTTATAATTTTATTTTCTTCCCTAATAAAGAACTGTTATTCCTGCTCCCATATTTTTGCCTGAGAGCCTCTTAATTTAAAATTTATAGCAATTTGGAAGGAGGGGGTTTACATATTCCATTTCAGGGGAGGCTCCTGCCTTCCTTAGCAGACACCTGTCTTTCAAAAACAAGACAGGCACCTACAACTAAATCAGTATAGGGAGAATCCTCTGATTTTTCAATGAAAAGTTTGTCAAGACCAATCTCCACTGGGTTTAATTTACTTGGATAGAAACGTTGTAAGCACCAGGACCAATAGGACATTTTCCATGGCGGTCTCTTGGGAATCATTTCTCCCCTGTTTAGTCCTGTGTTAATGTGAAAAAAAGGAGGGGAGGGGGAATAATATATTTGCATTCCACGCTGTATCAATTTTCTACAGATTTCCTAGCTCCACATCAATCTCAAAAAGGTTGGAAGGTTGTGATTTGCCTTCTAATAAGATTTTATGGCCTGAAGAGTTTGTCCTATACCTAAGGTTTGCCACGTTTTTTTCTTCCAGAGCTCAAAGATCCTGGCTACCAATGGCAGTTAATAACACAGCCAAATTAGCTGACACAGAAAACCCCAATAGGCAACAGACTTAACTATTTTAAGCAAATAATTTAATTCTTAATCTACATCACTAAGAATATAATTTCTGCAGTGTAGCAAGGAAACTACTCTAAGAATCTGGAGGGAATCCCCATGGTCTGCTACTGTACAGTTTTTGATTTATTCTTGGAAAGATTCAAGTCTTTTGAAACTTTAAAAGCTAGCAAAATCAATTATCAGGGTTTCAATTTTCTCCAGGCAATTTCCATCGCTTCAGCTTGCCCAAGAGACAGACTCTACATAAATACATTATGCTATGTGCTACTTGGAGAATTTGGCAGAGTCGAGAATAGCTCCACTTGAAAAATCACACAAAAGGCAAAGAAAACCCTCAGGTGAGGCATGCAGTCACACCTGAATGCATATCAGCAGTTTGAAAATAACTCTTCTCCATATATAAAGGTAATTTATTGGGAAGGGAAAGAGGAGTATTAGCTGTTTCTAGTTATTCTGATACTGCAGTGAAGTTACTGCTGATTTACACCATTATAAGTGAGCACAAATCTAGCATGAAACTTCAAAAAGGTACTGAATCCTGAAACAATCTATTTTTGTCATGTAATTTTATTTTAAAATGATACTCCTCCAGCTTGAAATCATCTTCTATCAACACATGATGGGAACAGAGTTGGGCCAAGTCAACCATCAACCCCAGACATTTTCTAAGCCTGCCAGGGGAAATCTCTGGGCCAAATTCAGATGTGATCGTGCTGTAAATCACATTTCAAATGTAATTTGGAAGTCTTTTAAATGCCAGTGGTATGTTGGTCAAGGGTGAGTTATAGAGAAGAAATTATTTATTCTGGCATGATAATGTAGACTGAATAATTTTGTAAAAGGTACTTGCTTTTGTCTTTTCCTCCCTTTTCTAAATCCTTCCATTTGCTAGTAATGTTCACTTGCATCAGTTTCATTGTCAATATGTATCATTTATTTTAGATTGCTGCTAGAACTGGCTTATAAAAATTAGGAATGGGAAAGACTCATTAAAGGCTCAGTCCTGCAGCTGCTTTGTGTGTGGAGTTGTTACTGATTTCCCAAACAGCACCTGCTTGTGAGCAGCAGAGAGAATAAAGCAAATTAAAATTGAAGGCGTGAATGTCTCAGCTGTATGAGCTGTACATGGGCAGGAGAGCATCTCATAATTGGAGCCAAGCATCTTTCTCTGGAAAGTGCAAATTTTGCTGATAATCATATGGAAATTGTGGGGGGCAGAGGGCTGAACAACACTGAGTTTATGACTAACCTGTCTAGGAATACTGGAGGAAAGATTAGGGCTTGACACAAAGAAAATGACACAGATTGAGATAAATGATGCTTGGAAATCACGGGAACATTTGTGGTGAAAGATCTGTAGAAAGAAGTGGGGAAAATAAGAGACAGTGATGGTAAATTTTATCTGTGATAAAGATCTGTAGAAAGAAGTGGGGAAAATAAGAGACAGTGATGGTAAACTAAGTCATAATGAGGATCTTATTTTATAGGATAATGACAGGGTGGACAATGAACTGTTAGTTCAGAAGGAATGATCCTGTGATCAGCAGAACTGGCAGCACTAGCCTGTGATGTCTAAAACTGCTGCTGATGTAAACACCAATGACCTATTTTAAGGCGTACATGGAAGGAGAATCACTACATGGAGAACTCAAAAGGATGAAAGACGTATATTGGCACTGGAAGATCAGAAGAGTGAAATGGTGCCAACTGGATTTTTTTATAAGAGTTTTCTAGCTATGCAGAAGCATCTTATTAAACATAATATTTGTGGGATCAAATTAATAAAGAAGAAAAAAGAACCCAAGAGGTGAAAGGATGAATAAAGAAAAGATCAGGTGAGAGTTAGCTTCATATTTTACTAAGCTGAAAGACAAATACAGGAGGTGGCACCTATGACCCCAACTTGTTAGAATATAGTAAATCTTCATTCTGTGTACATAAAAGCCTATGCAAGTTATATTTGTTGAGAAAGGTAATTTGGTCTCTAATTTAGATCCTGGATTTGAATAGGAATATACAGAGAGATACATACATAATATTTAGCCTTAGGTATCTTCAGATGTGTCTCCAAAACTCTATTACTATGAATTTAAATAGTGTTTTCCTCTAACAGCATGCTAAAGGAGAGGATGGGTCAGATCTCAGTGCTTTTCAATAGCCTCAGAGCAGTTATGTAATTTGAGACTCTCAAACTATTTGGAGTATAGGGAATTGCTGACCTAAGGGAAGAAAATTAACTATTTAGCCGCCCATCCAGAATCAGAGAGAACAATTCCAGCTCACTTTGAAACTCATCCTCAGGCAATCTGTAATATTGTCTGTGTTTCTATAGCATTGCAAGATGTATCACTAATTACTGTTTGCTTCTGTGGCTTCCAGTGTTTTCCAGTTGTGTAGTAGCTTGCATGCAAGATTGTAATACGACCTATTAAGTAACTTCAATATCAAGCAGCAGTGAACTGCAAAAAGCACATTGCACTCATTATTTGAAAGGGTAAACTGAGACATAAAGCGTTACATGTTAATGCACAATAAATAAGGACTTACCCAAGGTCATGCAGATGGGAACAAGATGTGCTCAGATTATTTTCTACTTTAATTGTGGCATGCTTGCTTAATAGAGGAGGACCAGAGTTGCATACTTAGAGTGAAAGGGAAGTCCACCTCACAAAAATGTTCTGTGTCTTTGTGTGCTTTATGTGCCTTCACTTTCTTCAAAGGGTTTACATAGGTTGAAAAATTCATGCGACCTGTCCAGTCAGCTTGAGTAAAGATGGTCTAAAACCCACATTGCTTTTAACAAAGGAGGGCTCTTAGGTAAATATAGGGCTGCATGTCCTAAATGTTAACCGATCAAATATGTTCCTGTACAAAGGAACTGTAGTACACATGACCAGGGAAATGAATAGTTCTGATTTTCATTAAATTAAGAAAAAATAAAATCAAATCTGTGAGATCTCAGAGAAATTTCAGAGGTTGTAACTATGACAACCCACACAGGAGAACGCAAATAAAATCACAGGACTGTAATATCATTATTCTAATGACTAATAAATATTACCTTTTCTCAGTTTGTTTTTCTTCCCCCCATCATTTGATCTTTCATCTGTCTTCCCTGTCTTGCAAGATAGACAGTGAGTAAGTCATCCAGAGCCACCATTCTGTTATATGATTGTGCTTTCCTGGTGCAGCAGGCTCCTACTCTCTGGTTGCACCTCCAGGCTTCTGAGTGTTGGCTTCTGTGCCATAATCTTTTCTCTGTAGATCAGCTAGCAGAGCAGGCAAGAAGGATAGTTACAATTTATATGACTGTGGACTGTTTTACCAACCACAAAATAGAAAAAAAAAATTAAATAAAACTAGTCTTTAGTCCTATTCTTTCTCACTTATTTGCCAGTCAAAAAGAGGAAAAGCTTTTGGAGGGCACACCAGTCAGTAAGGCCCCCAGAAGCCTCCTATGTGCCAGCCCAACAACCAAGCAAGGAGAAAATACGGTTCTTTTGAGTCTGGCTTTCTCTGTATTCTCTTTCCTCTTATGTCACCAACTAACATTTAACTAGCTGGGTCTTTGTGAGGCTGTATCAATTTCAAAGTCCTGTTCCATGACCCAGTTCTTCTGTAGACTCTTGTCAAGTGTCAAGGATACCCACAGGTCATCAATCTTCCACATAACCCTAATCAACAAAGTGGAAGAAGAAAGTCTTTCAGCATGATCACCCACCTCAGGCAACAAGCACTGAGGAGTCATGAATCTGGTAACCCTTGGCACAAGCAGGCGTAAGCTGGCAACTTGCCTTTCTAAAGGAAAGTACAAAATCTCCCTGATAACAATGAATGCTTCACTGGCAGTGTGAGTTGGTTTTGATGTTATATATGATATACACTTATGTCTTTACTTTTTTAGCAGAACAACCAGAAAACAGAAGTGTCTATAACCCGTAGATGTGCATATATGAAAGTGATTCATGAATGTACTTAAGCTTCCTTAAAAAGCAACATGCAATTTCCTCACAATGAAAGGGGCTGACCAAAGCCACAGACGAGCACTTTGTAGCTGCTCATTTTTGTGGGAGAGGAAAAAAAAATTAGGAAAATGTTAGTCAATCACATTTCCATCTACTTTCCTTTCCTTCTCAGTAGTTAAAGACCACCTGCTATCAGGGTGATACAAAACCCTCAAAACTAAGAAAGAAGATATTTTCAAGTTATTTCACTTTAGGCTGAGGGGGAAAAGCTAATCAGAAGGCCACAGTAGTTATCAGAATGATTTCAACAGTAATAAACCCCAGTAAGTTAATGCCAGAGCAAAATATAGATCAGAATGTACTCTAATCCATTCTTGACCCAAACAACACTTTAAGATTTTACTCAAATATGTGACACTATATTTGAATTATGTTCATGACAACATCAGAGAGACTCTCAGTCATCACAGTGATTGTGAATTCTGACGTAATCCAATCTGAAATTTCCACTGTTACATGAGGTGCTGGAGTTAGAGAGGATGGTTCATGTCTGCATCTGGAGTGCTGTACTCATGCAACACTTTAACTTGATCCAGCAGTGTCACCAGCAACCACTCCAGACCCTCAAGAAGGAATGAAAAGACTCAAGACTAAATTACAACACTATGGTATAACCTGACCAAGCAACATATAATCCTAAAATGAATAATGTGTTCTGAGCACTTTTAGGCCCACTGATTCTGGTGGGGTGACTTTGGGGGAGCTGAAGTAACTGCATTAGACTCAGAATATGCTATGCCGTTTTGGCATAAAGTTCTACCTGCTCTCCAAAAAGGATCCCAAGACTATGGCTATACTGGATAAGCCATCAGTCAGGTCTTGATTTTTGACTTGGACAAGTGGAAGTCAAAGACTTCACTGAACAAGCAGTTACCTAGGTCAGAACTGGACCCAAAGATCACTGATCTAGATTTTGGTTATAAAGCATGTCTGGAAAAAAAAAATCACAGGTGAATAATGAAGTTAAATCCTGTTAATCTTTACAACTCAAGACCACTGTCTTTTGAAAGCTAGGCATAAAAACCTAAAAACCCCAAACCAAAATCAACTACAAACAAAAAACCCCATTAAAAAAAACCACAAAAAACCCAAAAACAAAACAAAAAAAAAACCAAAAACCCCACACCAAAAAAAAAAAAAAAAACAAACCAAACCAAAACCAAAACCAAAACAAAACAAAAAAAACCCCGAAAAACAAAAAACAAAACCAAGAAAACCCCCCAAAAACCAAACCAAACCAAACCAAAACAAAACAAAACAAAAAAAAACACCAAAAGAGGGAGAATAGAATGTAACTCCTGAACTTCGCCTTATCTACAATCACAATTTTGAGAATGCCATTCAGAGCAAAGCTGTTATGTACAGTAAGAGCTGGAGAGATCTGAAAGAGAGGCAAGGAAGAAAAGTAGTCTCCATTCCTTCCTCAGGCCAAAATACTGAGAGCTCAGCTTTGGAATTTAGAAGTGCTCTGCTTCACTGATTCCTGTGGAACCAATCTCGCCCTTTAAACACACACCTTGGTAACAGCTGGGGGAAAACAACACAGTCCTCTAATAAAGGACTTCATTGCTTGCAATATTTACGTGTAAAACCATGTCAAAAAGACCCCTGGACTAAGAGGTTTGGGCTAAAGGAATCAGTCCAGTAGAGTCACTGTGTGCTTTAATCTAATTTTTGTGAAGGCATTGTGAAATTGCCAAGAAGCAATTCTTGCACTAGGTAAAGGCTCTACTCCATAAGCATCCATCACTACTCATTCTGACTACATTCGTTCAGTTAAAATGTATATGATAAATCAAATTAAAAGACTGCTCTTTTAAATACTTTAATCAATAAGAAAGGCAGGGCTTCAGCTACACCTAGCTACAAGCTCCCAGTACTGCAGCGTCTCCGCAGCACTCTGATAGTGAGGCTTTATCTGTCGTGGTAAATGACTACTGCTCTGCTTCAATACAGAAACTGTGAATTGAAACTAAGCACCTCCAAGTAACTATCAACAATTTAAACAGCTCCTTGTAAAAAAAAAATCTGTCTGATCATCTGTGCATTGGCATCTTTCACGTAAAGTGCTTAATTAAAAATGTCAGGCAAGGTCTCAAAAGGCGACAGCTCACAGGGAGACCAAGAAGCCGCGCGATGGGATGGCGGGCTGCCCTGCAGCAGGTCCCTCTCTGCGGAGCCAGGGGAGGGGCAAGATGCCTGTCAGAGCTTGCTCTTTTCCTTATAGGGCAAAGCCACAAGGTGACTTGTGACAGACCAGTTGTCACCGCCCCACCATCCCAGGGCACTTCTGTAATAATGCACCGCACTGGCTGACCGTGCATCCCAAAGCAAACACGCCGCTGCCCCAAGTCATTTAAATGGTTACATTCGCCCTGATTAAACCGGAGTGAGGACATGGGGAAGCACAGGGCCTGTGGTGCTTCCTGGCCACTGAAAGAGTCCCACCCGACAAAGCTGAGATAGTGTATTACATGGGATTTTAGAAGAGAGAAGGTAGTTTTTAGAAGCAGCATTAAGCACAGGCTTCAAGCCCATCCTTTGGCTACAATAGTTTCCAGTGTGACAACTGATGGGAATGGGACAACTGATAGGAACAGGACTGCTCCCTACACGCAGTCCAGGAGCAGGGACATGCATCCTGTGTCCACCGTCAAGAGCAGAGAAGCTTGTGCTCAAAACTGCAGGCTTCATTGGCTCCATCCAGCAGCAGCTTTGCTCACTTACATTCACCTAAGAAAATTCAGGTTTTTCTTGTAAATAATGGTCTGTGAAGAAGGTTAACATGTCAATACCTCATGTTTTCTCAAATTTTCCACTTTTCTGGCACACAGTGTTATGCCCTATCAGACATGATGAGCAAAACCAACCTGTCCTGACCACTCCACTAATAGGCACCAGTTCATAGCATGTGGTTAAGTCTTCACTGGTCTTCAGGCCTTTTCCCTAAAACTTTCTGTGCGATGGTCACTAATTTTTTTTTTCTGCCTGCTACTTAGAAAGACTATTCATCCCCATACCTGTATTTGAACATTGCACTTCATCTCCTTGTTGGATCACACACTAGCCTTAGTGCAGCCTGCTGATAAGCAACCCAAAATATAACTATATAACCCTTATAATCCTATAAGGAACCTAAAATATAAGTATATAGTTTCTGTACAAAGCAGATGTGTGCAGAAGCTTGGTGTCTTTCCCCATCATTGGGAAATCCTAGGAATTCATTTCTATCTTCAAATACATACTCTACTTCATATAAAGTTGACAGAGGGCATATAACTGTTTGAGGTTTGTAGACAGAGATAATATCACTTATTAGACCAAATAATGTAACTTGAAGTAAATAGAAAAGATTTTGAGTATCAAGCCCTTAAATATGTATCCTGGCAGACAGAGAGAGAGAGCAAAATCTGAAATACTCTGTGTTACTTGTGTTTGAATAGCAGCAGATAAGATGACATTTTATATACTTTCAGAAATCTCCCCATCTCCTGCACAGTGCACAAGTGCTAGCAAAGCAGCCTGCAGCAGAAAACTCACAGGGCAATTCTTAGGAGGCTCTTGGACAAAACTGCCCTCAGTATCTTATTGCAATGAGCATCTGCTGAATAATTAGTTGTTGAGCTTAAGAAATGCTGTGTACTGGCACTAATAACTTCAGCCACAGTTTTAGGGACTTGACAATTCTGAAAGTTTCTTTTATTTTACTTTACTGCTTATAAAATAGGCAACATGTTGCCAAATGAACACTCCAATAAGAGAGAGTTAACAAAATGGCCCAGTGAAAGAAAAAGGTGTGAAAAGTGGTTAGCATTTCATGAAGCCTGATAAGGTGGAAAATATTTTGCTTGGTTTTAATATGGTAAATAAGTCTTTCAAAATCTGTTTCAGGCCTGTGATCAAATTGGCCCTCTGTAATTTTTTTAGAGGGGGAAAGGCACAGCAGATGGAGAGGGACTGAACCAACTCTATTAAAAACCTGGTGTTGCAATTTTTTCTAAAATGAGGCAAAGAGAATAACAGAGAACCTACCATAACAGCAGCTCGTCTGTTCAGTCACTTGATGTATCTCTTTATTGTTGCAGTTACTGAGACTCAGCTTTATCTTGCGCGTGAGCACAATAGTGACACCATATTGAAATGTGTAAATATATTTTCATAAACTATGTAAAACACCTCCTCTTTACTGACAAAATGATGCACTGAGAAAATGCTGCGGCCTTGGGTTCCAAATTCCTCTGATTCCTCATCTGAGTTTTATTGCACATGCACTGTTATCTGACAAATATATCTGCCAGACTATTTAAAAAATACTTTGTCTTATCATTTAAACAGCTCCTGTCAATGTTACCTAGTCCTTGTTCACACTGCTATCCCTATGACTGATGATACAGAAATAGGTCTGGCTAAGGTTGGTGTGTGTAGCCCAGATCCATAACATTGGCGTTTCTTATTCCTGTCTGCAGTAAATCCAAAGTATTTTTGAAGAAATGAAGGCTTCAAAAGGGACAGCTGTAGGGTCAGGGACAAGAACTGCTTTTTCTGACTTCATTTCCCTCTGCTCAGTGCTTGTGACCCAGGATTTTGCTGGGGTTTCTGGTACAAGGGTGTATTGTCCCCTTGAGTACCAGCTCACACGTTAAGCCCCGGTGTGCCACGCACCCAGGAGGAAAGAGAGGCGGAGGGCAGGAGGAAGAGGGCAGGAACAAGGTTGGAATAGGATGACTACTATAGCCAGATGTTGATGCAGAAGTCACCTATGCCCTGATGAACTACTTCTGTGGGGCTCCACAGACACAACCCTTTGGCTGAACACCAGCGATCCACAGGGCTTTGTATCCAACTGAGTGCGGAAAACATCTCCCTGGGGAAAAAGTTAAAAAAAAAAAAAAAAAAAAAAAGAGTGACTAAAAAATGAAACAAATGAAAGGAACTCCACAAATCCAGATGTTGGAATTTTCCAATCCCCCTAGCAAGACAAGATAAGCAGGGGATAATCCTTGTTTATATAACTTTTCTCTTTTTTTTTAATTTTTAATTTTTTTTTCCCAATAAAACCTGAGACCAACAGGAATGTTTTCACCAGGTTTGTGTGCTTCCTTTCCAAATGCGCACCGAGACATTTCGGGAAGGCCCTCACCCCCGTTGGGCGGGGTGCTGGGGAGGGTCTCCGTCGGTGGGCACGGCTCTCCAGGGGTCCCTCGGGCAGGGCAGTGACGAGCACTCGGCCGGCTGCCCTGGCTGAGAGCCAGGCCCCTCCTGTGCCCCGGCACGCCTCGCTGCGGGCCCCTGGCTCCGCGCAGCCCCTGGCCGCGGCGAGCGCGGAGGTTCCCGGAAGCCCATNNGGGGCCGGGCCGGGCCGGGCCGGGGCTGCCAGCGCCCTCGGTCCCGGCGGGCAGCGCCTCAGCCCTTCGGGCAGCGGGTCCCTCCTGCGGCCTCCAGCCCAGCGCCCACCCGTGAATTGGTGACTCCCGGGGAACAAGGACGTCAATCTGTGCCTAATTTCCCACCGAGCGCGCGTTGCGTGGCGGTCCGGCTTAGGGCTGATCTCCCGTCCAAATAAAGCAGCGCGTCTATTTCTGGCCGTGGCTTAAAGAGGAGCAGATCTCATGTACCATGTTGGAAGTTCTTGAAAAACAGCCAACGTACAGAGGTCAAGTTTCCTGTACTGACAGCAACTTAGCGGGATGTGAGACGGCAGTGTCCTTCGTGAGGAGCTGCAGAACTGGGTCACTGTGCATCCTTCACTAATCGCTGGGTTCCAATTATAAATTACTTTAGTCTATTTGGAAGCAGTGTGGAGGACAGAGAGAATCTACTTGAAAGCCTGTTACTGCCTCAGCCATGGGAGCCAGTGGGAGCATTGCCAAGGGGTTCGTGTCGGCAAGATGAGGGTCAGGCCCCCAATATTGCTCAGTAGATGATATAATGAATAAAAAAAATACACACTTGTGGTGTCCACTGGGATCTGACTCTTCATTAAAAATTAAGGGACAAGGCAGACAATATGATTGTTTGGCAAATTTCCCCAGGGTCTACTTTTAAGAAATCATAAAACCCCTTAGCCCAAAGCCAGTGCTTTCCATAGCTGCTGTTACTCAGAGGCAGCAGCTCTCACTTTTACACGCAGTTGTGCACAAATAGACTCTACGAGTATGCCCATGGAACTGCACACTCTTGGAAAGTCTTGCATGGAAGGATTTAACGTTGACAGACTTAAGTAGTGATGCCTCAACTGTGAAGAATCTGTTGTTTAAGCAACTTTATGAAGGAAAAGTGCCTATCATTAAAGTGAGAATATTCCCTTTGGCTTTAGAAGATCATCGAGGCTTTAAACATCTATGCAATTTGGTATGCACATAATTTGATAGTCTGTTTTACAAGAAGTTGATTAGAATCAGAAAAATCACCCTCCCTAACTCCTGCAGAAGAAGGCAATGAAATGTGCGCAGATCAAACAGCCTTAAAATGTAAAAAGGATTTATATAGTGGCAAATTGGGCAATGGCTCTTAAAACTACAGCTGTATTCTTCTAAACACTCTTTTACGTTATTGGTGAGTTGGTAAGTTATGATTTACTGTCATTTGATGGAAAATTTACTGTCACAAAACATTAGCAATCAGTGGCTGAAACCAGAAGGCTGCTTATTTTAAATTCTTGGTATTGAGTTTTCTAGGAATGGACTGTCACTGCCTGCAGAGTGCGTTTTTGTCATCTCAATTTTTCCCAGAATCATACACTTCCTTCTTTTTACCTTTGCTAATACTTTAATATTTACTTTTTTTTCCCATCCATAAATGTGTTAGCTGCTTTGTGTCTGTAAGGCAAAGAAGGACAAGTATCACTTTTCTCACCAGCTGGGGCAATCTTAGAAATAGTAATCACTTTAATTTCCCAGCTTGATTCAAAACACTGCTATTTACACTCCCATTGTGTGGTGATATCCTCCTGTTTACGTGACCAGGTTTAAAATTTAACTACATCCACCATGCTGTTTTTCTTCCTAATTCAGAAGACAAGGATTAAAAAGTAAGCAAAAAGAAGGCTCAGTGGTATTGCTCCTCTGTCAAACTTGGGAAGCATGGCTAAACAGGATTATATGTATTATTAGGGTCCTGATCCCACAGCCCTCACCAAACTAATAACTTGTGCAGGAGCTTTGCCAAAGGCCGAGTGAGGGCAGAAGGCAGCAACAGTTGGCACTGAATGTCAGCTGCCTGAAAATAACGGGCATTTTTCTCCAAAATATTTTAAGTAGACCTGTATGGATTTGTGTCAGTGGCTTCAGTTGGCAGCAGTTTCTGGGGGAGGGGGGTCAGAGATGTCCCACTGTGGAATACTTCAATGATATATTCCCCTTCTCCTAAGTCACTGGAAATGAAATGAAACTGGTTCCAGTGTCATGCAGATGTGGATTGATGCAGCAATATCCTGTGTTACCCTGTGAGGTAAGAGAGAGGCTGAGGGTGACACCCACCACCCTCCCTTCCCACGTTACAGACACTTTTTACATAGCTCTTCCAGGTGAGATAATGAATATACAAAAGAACAAAGTCTACTATATAAATGAAAGCAGATTTATAAAATTACAAGTTTAATAGATAAATATAATAAATACTTTATGCATCATAACTCTGGACAACTACATTTAAAGCAAGTATGTTGGCAAGTCACAAAAAAAGTTGCGCTCTCGGCAACTTTATTTTTCAGAAAACCACACTGACAGGCATATTACAATGTAACGCATGAGCAATGTAATGCTGTAAGTATGTTCAAATCCCGCTCACCTACCGAGTTCACCATGACATATATATGGGTGTAGTGTACTTTCTATCTTGGAATGTCTTTTTGCACACCAACATGGTTGTACATATAGATGTTATGTTCTACTTACCAGGGACAGTGGGGAAGAGTTTTGAAGAAAAATACTGGTAAATGACTTCTAGAAAAACTAAAGCATTTCTTAACTTTTTATTGACATTGGCAAATTAAAATAGAATAAATTAACAATATTTTCTCAAAAAAATGTTTTGTACAAAAATACTGTCAAAATTTCCTGAAAAGCTTTCAACACAGTAGTATCTTTTCATGTACTGAATAAACTATATTAGCACAGTGTCAAAACGCTGAAGACAGAAAGAAAATTAAAAAAAAAAATCTGTGAAATGTTTGCCACTAGTCAACATTCCATCCACACCATATTATTGTCTGTACATATGGGGGAGGGGGAATGGGTAGCAGACTTTTTAAGTAACAGTATTAATTTTCCTGATCTGGAAAGGTTTGGCCCACATCGGTTAAGCTTCCAGTTTAGCGTATTCAGAAAAAAAAAAAAAATTAGTCTGCACTGCAATGCATAGTTAAAAATTAAGCAAGATGGCAGCTTTTGTGCAGTAGTATCTGCCCTTCAAAGTTCATGCAACCAACTAATGCAATTTTTTTCCCTGTTCACTCAGAATTTGAATGCAGTTCAAGTCACTGGAAATCATAGTTTACAAAATCCACAAGATTAAGCAATTTGCCAAGATTAATATCTAACAGTCCGGCACTGTGGGAATTCTGGGCATGTTACTGTGAGGAAATTAAGAGAGGGAGGTCGGGAGGGGGGCAACCAACATAAAAAGGCAGAGTTCACTAGATATTATTACTACAGGAGGGGAGGTGAGTGACAAAGCTACAAAAAAAGAAAAAAAAAAAAAAAGAAGTGGCAGCGATTAAAAAAAAAAAAAAATTATACAAGCGCATAGTTGACTCTGCTTTCCAGATTCTCACCTTTTCAAGCCCTGAAAAGTGAGACACCGTGTCTAGGGGAATGTTTTCATTCGCACCGATAAAAGTCCTTTGTTTGTTTTAAATGAATCAGCAGCTCACCCTGCTGGGCTGCTGTTTGCAAACGAAGTCTGTCATGAAGTCAAACTCGTTCTGTCCCAACCACAGCTCGGGAAGCTCCTTGATGCGATCCAGCCCCATTTCAATGACTAAGGACATGAGGACCTCCTCGTCGATGAAGTCCGTGTCTATGACATTGGGCGGCAGCATTGCCGCGGGGACGTGGGGGACGGCGGGCGGCAAGCCGCTGCCGCCGCCGTGCTTGGGGTTGCAGTCCCTGAAATGCTGCTGGCTGCCGCCGTTCAGCTGGTGGCTACCGGGGTGCAAGTCCGGCATGTAGTGGCTGTGGGGGTAGGGGTGGTGGCTGAAGTACTGGTTGTTCAGCTTCTGGAGCTGCATGCTGGCGCTCAGCTGTCCTCCCGGGCTGGCGACGGGGGGGGCCATGAACTGGGAGCCGCTGAAGCGGGCGGGGGGCGGCATGCTGCCGGCCGGGTGCCCTCCGCTCACGCTGCCCGGCCCCATGGCGTGCCTCACCCCGCTGCTCGCGTTCATACTCCCAGCTCCGTAATGTATATGGTCGCCCATCAGGGCGCTGAAGGCGTGCTGCTGCGGCGGCTGCTGCTGCTGGTGGTGGTGATGGGGGGTGGGAAACTGCCCCATGCCCATCCGATGCGCAGGGTGGTGGTGGAGCCCGCCGGATCCGTCGGGGAATCGCCCGTGGTTCATGGCCATCATGTGGTCTGCCATGGCTCACCTGGAAAGTTAGCGGGTGAATATATTAGGAAAATACACCCTCCTCGGACATCCAGCCGCCCTCTCCCGGACTAGCTGCATCTGCCTGGCCCCGGTAGAAATTACTTCGCTGCTCCTGCAGTCCTCTGTCCTTCCCGGTGAAGGGAATAATAATAAAAAAAAATCTCCCAAAAATCTACAGTGGCTCCACCATGGAGTACAAAAGAGGGGGAAAAAAAGGACAGCCCGCGGAACGAAAATCCCGGTCCCCTCCGCTAATCCGGCGGGCAGCAGGCATTCCCACTCCAAGTCGCGCATATCTATCGGCGGGGAGCGTCGCATTCGGCCACCGCCGCCGCCTCCCCGCACTCTCTGGAGCCGCCCAAGCCCCCCGGCTTCGCCCTCGAAGGCAGCGGATTCCCACGGCACTCTCGCTAACTTGAGCGGAACAAGCAAAGAATTGGTAAGTCCCACCTAGCCGCTGTCAGCAACTTTTGGAATTAAGTCCCAATTATTTTGGTGAAAATACGGTAATGAACAGATAAGGACGTGAAGCCAGGCAGCTGAAAACACCTTTCCTCGCGTGTTTATACAGTCACGTTTTTCCTGTTGCACACAAAAGGGACACCCGGCACCAGCCACGAGAACCGCCGCACTCACCTCCCGGCTTCTTTCTTCTTCTCCTTCAAAGGTGGCGGTGGAATCAGTCAGCGAGAGTCACCCAGCATAGAGAGGGCTTCTCCGGCTCCCTCTCCCCGGCGCTGACGTGACCGGCGCCGCGATCGCTGCCGCAGCCCCGGAGCTGGTTCTCGCCCCTCCGCGAGGCGCATCGGCACTTGCCAACAATGAGCTGTGTTCCTTACACGGCTTTGGCCGCGGCTAATATAGGATTTCAGAAGGGAGGAGCAAAACCCTTACAGGCAACCAGAAGTAAAACCTGGAGCAAGCGGGGCGGGGGG